>NW_027185392.1:19437500-19872500 GCF_022577435.1 Embiotoca jacksoni
GGAGGGAAAGGAGCAGGTTGGTTTTCCCTATCGCCTTACTTTCCTCCCCATTAGCCATGATGAACTTGAGGATCTTGCTCGCTCAGTGACTCTCCCGGCTTCCTTATACCATTCCACAGGGTTCTTCTCATTAAGGAGTACGTGCACCCAGAGTCCAGGACACCGGTCCCTTTTAAGCCGCGGACCCTTATCGGCACCACCAGGAGAGTTGGTACACCAATCACAGTGGCCACATCTGCACAAGGCCCACGACCCTGACCATGTTCAGGCTTTTTGCTGGACTTCTTGGAGGAGCGGCCAGAAGGGCTTGACTGTTGTACTCGGTTCCCATAGTCTTTCGAGTTACTCCAGTCCTTTACTATTAGTGACCCCACCTTGACCACCTGATCGACAGTAAACACAATGCCACGTAGGCCACTTGCCAACCTTGGGTTGCATGCGCTGAAGATATGCCGAACAATCTCCTGTCATATCTGGTCTCCGCTTCAGGCAGAGTGCACGGTGATCATATGCAAAATCCCTCAGGCACTGAATGGGTGCTTGCACCCTCGAGCGGAGTTGTTCTTCTATCTCGGACTGATAGTCAGTGGGCAGAAATGTTTCAGGGAAAGCCTTTTCAAATTTCTCCCAGTTGGATATCTCTTAATAGCTAACCACCAACTCAGTGCCGGGCCTTTTAGAACTGCAGGTGGTTTATTATTATGCAATATATTAAAGAAAAGATTCAAATTAGGACACGTCCCACCTGCATGGCAATTAACAAACAAAGAGCGGGTGGCCGTAACACACAAGGGCCAACCCGACCACACAATTAATTTACGCTGAATTATCCCCAAACCCCCAAACTCTTACTGTTCCCAAAGTGCGCAAACTTAAATGTCAAACTTAAATTCAAACTGTCTTTAAGAAGAGTCCCAAACAAAAAATGTTTTACGACATATATATAGTGGCGAGCTACTGCAGTTTAATGCCTCCAATCAAAGCCATGCAGATCTCCCCACAGCTGTTTGTCTAGAAGTTATAACTGTCACGCAGTAAAAATCCAGGTTACGGATAATCCAAAGGAAATACACCAAAAAATTTGACTCGCTGCCACATCCGCCATGACGTAATTATACGGAAACTCACGCTTCTTTACTGTCTGACCTGCCAGCAGGATGGTAGCTTTAAGTGGAACTGCAGAAAATTTGGTTCGTTCTGAGAGTGAGATTAGTTTGAGAGTTGCAGTTGCAGTTTGAGACACACTGGCCATGCTGTCAATGGAAAAGAAGCTGGTGACTGAGATGACTGACTTTAAGAGTCACTGAGAAATAATTAAAAAAAAAAAAAAACACTGCCACTTTCCTTTAAAATCTCTTTGTGACCCACAGGGCCTCCGTAAAATATAAATATAAATAACGAATAAAGAGGTATGTTTTTGAAGATAAATTAATATTATATGTGTAACTCTTTTCTATGTTCAGATGTACTTTTAATGGCTGATATACAAAGTGGATTGTTTTTCAGTAATTGTTTGTATAACTCTGCACCAAACTTCACTGTCATATATATTTTGTGATTTCACTGGCTCATAATAATGTAAGGATTTACTGATGTTAAAATGCATTCATTAGCTCGTTTTGCTTTTATATTCAGGTAGGCAAGATAAAAAGGAAACTGTCAGTCAAAGCTCAACAATAATACAGACATTCACTGTCCTTCTCTCATCCTTTAAATGTCCATTTTTGGAGACAAAACAGAGACAAATTCATAGCCGAAGTACAAAGGTAGAAGCGGATATTATGTGGGAGAAACACACACACAGAGAAACACACCGTAAACACGCAGACTTTTCTCTAAATAAACTCACACGTACACACTGAAATGCACACGCATCCTCACCTCCACAGGAACTGTCTGTCCGATCTACTGACAAACAGGAACACACACACACACACATGCCAGATTTCTTGGCCACACACATACACACATAAGAATAAACTGTTATCATCATAACATACCATCCCTGTCATCAGAATAACTGCCACAAAAATATCCAACACATACACATACACACACTGTGCAGAGTACTCGACATGGGTGTGGGAGTGCTGGTCTCCTGTCCAGTGCAAAACAGAATAGACCATTGTTAAACGGAAGAGACACAGAAAGGAAAACAATTAGGAAAAGTCCCTCCAACACACACACACACACACATACACATACACACACACACACACACACACACACACACACACACACACACACACTCTCTTTCTGAAGCAGTCAGATTAGATGGAAAACTTCCTCATGATGTTTGAGACTTAACTTTGAGTGTTTCATTGTTGAGATCTTCTTCATCTCGGTCCACCATACTTAACATCTAATATGTATGTGAGGCCCAACACACACACACACACACACACACACACACACACACACACACACACACACACACACACACACACACACACACACACACACACACACACACGCCCTACATCCATCATTCTTATCATGTTTCCATTTTTTGTTCATTCTTGTCTGTCCCCTTGTCTTGTGCCATTTTTGTCTCCACTATTGTCTCCGTCAAATTCCATTTCGCTGGCAGCTCTTTCTAAATCACGTTATCTTTCCGCCGTTTCCTCCTCGGGCTTACGCTTCTTTTGCTGTGCTGGCATCTGAAACAAAGGAAAAAAATGAAAGCCTTTGTACTTCAATGACTTTGTATTTGATGTGAGAGCGGAAGCTTTTTCATGACAGTCCAAGCTGTAATTAGGGTTTGCCCATACAAAGAGCTGCTGCCCTTGATCGACCTTGTGTGGATAAACTACTGAGAGAGTCACACCTTCAGTGTTGTTTGGGGGCAGTTCAGTACTTGCGTCCCCCAACTGAAGTGTGTCTGAGTGGGTTTCTGCGGTTTGCTCCACGGTGACAGCTGAATCAACAGCTTCTTTCATCAGGCTCTTTCACAGAGCTCTTTGGTGTGTAAACTACCATCTACAATACTAACTGTTAAATATGGTAAATTTGACTGATTCAGACTACTTCCAAAAAGTTCTTATCAGATAGTAAAACTGCTGCACAAGACTGTTATGGTATTCATTAATTGCTATAATTTAAATCTGGATGTGCTATATGACCGACATAAAATCTGTCGTTTTACTGAGTTCACAGTGAGTCAGTGCGTCAGCGGTGAAGACTTTTTCAGTATTTCGAGTTTCCACACAACAAGCTACTCAGATTGCAGTAGGAGTTTTAATGAAATATCACCTCAGTTGTAATAGAAAGGCAACAAGAGTGTCAGAGTTGTGTTTTTCTAAACCTGTACAAATTAATCGCAATTATTTTGGCATAGCTAGATATTAGTCGAGGTCAGTGGGGAGATGTATTCACTCTGAAGTTTGGGCTGCCTGACCCTGTTTATACAAGCTTTTTTCCATGGTGTACAAGTGAACAAACCAGCGGGTGTCTGGAAGGTAGTGAAACATATTTAAAAGTCTAATTCAAAAGGATAAATATGCAGCATGCTTTGGGAAGGTTTTCTGTCATAAAGCTCCCAGTTTAACAGCAATAGTTGCTCAGTGATTGCAGTGAGCAAAAGTTGACTATTTTATGTCCTTTATTAAAAGTGTAAAGCATTGTAAGCTCTTTAAAACTGTCAGTTAAGGTTCAAGAAGGAGACTCTGCAGTGTTACTTTTATGTGTGTTTTGTTGTGTCTATGCCTGCAATACCCAACATGCAGCTGTGCTTGCACCAATTTCACATTTCCACTTTAAGCTGTGACAGATGGAGGTGAAAATGCTGGTGTGTTTGTGTGTGCTTGAGTGAATGTGTACCCGTATACACACAATAAAAAAAAGACAGAGAGGGCTCCACTTTCACTTTCAAAATATCCCAAGGAGGGAAATATGTAGACTCAGTGTTTAGTGATGCCCTCAATGTGTATGAAGGAAAGAAGTGAGCCAAAGTGCATGTATCCCCTATCAACAACTCCACTTGATAGGAGCAGGATCATCTTTCACTCACAAACCACTTCCACTACCATCACAGCTTCTAACACATCAAACAGGATACACTGACATACAGGTCCTGCATAGAAAAAAAAACTGCCTTTACTTTTTAACATAAATAGGCTTCTGCAATTTTTTATCTTCATTTATCAACTTTTATAATGTAAATCTTATCATATACTGAAGTACAATTTTCAATACCCTTTTGTTTCTGAAAAAGGCAACTAAAAATGAATTAATATACATTCTCAGATACTCAGTGAGATTTACAACAACATTAGTTGAAGTAGATTAAAAACATTTGGGCAACACAAGTCTACAAATGAAAAATGAAACAGAAAGGCTGCCTGTGAGTAAAGTCTGTGGAAGAAAGAGAAACCAAGCAAAGGTCTAAACTGAATCAGATCTGCCTCTGTGTGCCAGGTTGCCTGTCTTTAGATAGAACCTAAATACTGAGACGCTGGCAGGTGCTGCAGACACTTCCTACTGTGAGCTGCTTGTGGTGCAGACCTGTCATGCTGTCAATCCAAGTGCAGTTAACTACTTTTTTCCATAGGTATAACAGTTCAGGTACACAAATGGTACAGAAGGGAGCAGGAGCTGCCTAACTGGGGATGAATTTCAGTGGTCAAATAATTAGATATGTACAGCATCAACACCTTCAGCCCCTTTCAAATCTCAGTTTCAGTCTGAAGAGAGATGTGGCCAGTTATCAACTTCTTTATGGTTTCATTGTGTCTCTCTGAATTTGTTCCACCACAAAACATTGCAGTTTTTACAGTGTGATGCTGCTCTGCCATTGCAGTATTGAATACATCCATATACTGTCAATTCTGAACATGTTGAACAGGTTAAAATAGTAACTTATTTCCCTGGTTATTGGCTTCTTCTCCTGGTCATCATACAGTAAGCTTGACAAATTTCGCTCTGCACTCTCTGAACATTTTAGAGTTTGTATTCATTTAATGAAACTGTGCTGACAAAAGCACAGACAGATAATCCCCATGAATGCAATGTTGCCAAAACTTGAAAAATAATATCTGAGGCCATTTTGATTTACTTTAATAATGCGTATCAGTTCCATGCCTTTTCCTTTTCCAAGTATAAAGACATCATCCCTGAAAAATACTGTCTGAGCTTTTGATGGAAGATAGATGTGTCGATGATGGTGAAAGCAGTTGATTGAGGAAACAGATGCTACGCCTCTTTAGAACAACGTCTAATCCAATGGTATGTTAAAAGGCAACAGAGCTTTGTTTCTTCCTGAGAACCAGCAGACCATGAGAACCTTTTGAAGAGCTTAGCACATACTGTGTACCGCTCAACCATAAACTTAGTTTTGTGGCAAATATTAAATCAGAACATTGTAATGTATTATTATTTATAATAATAAATTGAATGACATTCTGCATACAGTATTTATAAATGGAGGTATTTATACATTGTGTCTTCCAGCAATGACTGATGTCATGCTGTGAGCACTTAGACACATCACGACTGAGGATTGTTTGTTAGTGTGTAGTGGAAATGTTATCTAATAAGTTATTTCTACAGCTTACATGCTCAAACTTGAAGGGAGACATGCTGTCCTGCACTTCAAGGCCCTGAACATGGTCCACAAGTGCACAAAAACAAATGGCAGCACCTGCACAAGGCGACTGAACATACTCAACATGTGGTTTTATGTGATGTAATTCTTTGAGTAGGTGACACAGACTAGTTAAAGCTAATTGTAGCATTTCCACGACCAAAGGAGTGTACAACCAATGTCAGTGGAGTATATGTGTACAGCAACACTTGCTGCACTGAAAAATAAAAACCCAGCTGATGCTATGGAAGACTTTTAAATCGCTCCTCGAAACACAGATAGATACTGTCTGACTGAGGAGTTGACAAAGTTCAGCTGGGCATCGTGAAACTGGTCAGCCTGATTATTTTGAGCTATAATGACCCCAGCTGTTGGTTGTTCTAGAGTTGCGTCAAAAAATGTCTGATTATATGGAATGTTATTGTGCAATAAATGTCAATCTACAACCCAATACCAAGTTTGTAATACACCCATCAGTCCACTAAATGATAGCGTGGCACTGTCATATTTTGCCTCACCTAGGCGTGAAAAGTAAGGAAAACAAAATCCGCATGGTTAGATTTCTGATACATCATGGTGTGGGGTGACACTCTTGTCATTTTCTTTGGTTTAGGCGTCGGAACTGTTTAATTTGATTTAGGCACCAAAATGCATTGGTTAAGTTTCGTTGAAAAAACTGTTTGGTTTAGGGTATAGGTGCATAACCTACTAGTTTTAGGAAAAGACCATGGTTTGGGTTAAAATAAGTAATTTTAAGTAGTGTTACATACACCATTACTTATCATACATTATGTAAACATTACATTAAGTATGACTTGAAAGGGAAGCAGGGACATTTTAAAGTGAAGTATATGAAGAGTAACATGGTAGAGTAACTACCATTCTGCATCTCATTTCTTATGGTCACCTACATACTCTCTAAGTTATTATACAACATAAGTCATGGATATTTTAATACGTTCTTATTACAAAGGTACTTAATAAGTTCTTTTATTTTTAACAACACTAACTAAAGTGCAATAAAAAATAATGTGACTCAATGATTTAAAAAAGAAAAGAAAAAAGAAGCAAGGCCTTTCAGGTTAATTAATGACACTTGCACATGTATTCCACTGGCTGCAGTCTCCAACAGTATTACAACAGTGATGAAGAAGAGCTTGTTCACTAAGTTCAAAGCGTTTTCTGATTCTCTCAATGAATCCTAATGCCATCTGTAGTGTGTGTGTGTGTGTGTGTGTGTGTGTGTGTGTGTGTGTGTGTGTGTGTGTGTGTGTGTGTGTGTGTGTGTGTGTGTTACTCTTCTGTCTTTGATGTATACAGTATAGGTCTGTGCATGCCGCTCTCCCTCTCTATGTAGCTCTGTCTCTCTCTCTCTGCTGACATCTGGACGGGTGTGAAACAGCTGTGCCTGCTCCAGTCCCCTTTGGGATTTATACCCTATGTACAGAGACACACACACACACACACACACACACACACACACACACACACACACACACACACACACACACACACACACACACATACAAATACTTCCTCACATAACCTCTCATCCCTTATCTTTCCACAACATCCCACCTCACGCTATGTACCCCTCCCTCACCTGTCCTCCACCTCTCTTAGCCTCTTTGAAGGAGATAATTTGGGGATTTTAAGATGCCTCTGGACACATCTTCACGTGGTGTGTGTAATAATGTGGACAGTGTGTGTAAGCAGGTCCAAATTTCTGTATCTGTGCATTTGGCAATTTGTGCAGTTGCATGTTTGTAATTGCATCACTCCTTTTATGTCTGTTGGAGGGTGTACGTGAGCAAGCACATGCATGTGGACAGTCAGAGTTTCATGTGTTTAGTGCTTATGCACCCCCATGGCAAACATTCCTCAGCCTCTGATCTTCCTCTCTTCTCCTCCTTTCATCCCTCCTTCTCTCCCCTTCTCTTCTCTGTTCTCCTCCTCCTCTTCTTGTTCTCCTCGGGGCAGCCATTCATAATCAAGATCATACTGGAAGAAAAGAGGTCTGTTGGGGGGGGGGGGGACACTCTTCTTTCATCTTTTGCCCTTTTCTCCCACTGCCATTTGGATGAAAATAATAGGCTTCGATAAATTGCAGGAGGATTTATGGGCTGAAATTGGCTCAATGTCTTCTTGGATTCAGTGTCAATATCAGCATTTTTTTTTAAAATCTGTGAAAACATATCTGATGAATGAAAAGCGGGAAATGATATCACACAAATCCCATAATGTATGATTCAGTTGGGCAAATTAGTAGCCTTAACATTAGTATACAGCTATCTAGTATGTGACATAAAGTGCAATACCACCCATGCTCTGGGTTGGCTCCAAAAATGCTCTGGCTCCATATTATCGCATTTAACTTTTCTCATGAAATACAAAGTCAATACATTTTTTCCACAAGTCATAATGGTGTAATTCGCTAAAGTCGCTCCTTGTATTAGTTTTCTGGTGTTTCATCTGAAAATAATTCCATCATTACTAGATTAGGTGGTAAAAAGCTGTATGTTTGGGGGGGTGCCTGTTTGATTGACAGGACTGTGGTGCAGTCAGGTTTCTGCTTAATGGTGGGTGGGGCATAGTGTCCTTGGGTTTCCAATCAGATTGAGTCACTCCAGCTCCCCAGCTCATCCAAATACTGTATGGTCACTTCTGGCTCCAAAATAGCAAGATGGCAAACCAGTGGGTGACATTGAGATTGGTTGTCGCTCGGTTCTGCCTCCTTCTGCCTTCATACATTTGAAAGTACTGCCACACTTCAACCACACCCATAATCACCTTAATGGTTCACCTATACTCGATCTCCTCCTTCCTCTTCCATTCCTTCTAACTGCTTAAGTTTACCCAAACAAAACAACTTGTCCCACAGTCATCCTTATCCACATTCTCATGTCCATTCACCCTTAACTTCTGTACTTCATATCATTAATCACATCATGTTAAGGCATGATCCATGGTAGTCAACAGTCTCTGAGTTTGCTGTAAATCCTTTCTACTTCATCCCACAGATGATCAGTGGGGTTGAGTTTCTGGCCCACAAAAAATGCAAAAGCAAAAGAGCAATAAAACAGCCCCCCAAAAAAAAATCTGCTGTGATGCTTCTGGAACAATTTGGAGACTAAACATCTCTTGACTTGCTGTGTTATCAAGTCAGGTCTAGTCAATCTTATTCCTATATCCAAATTCACTTTTAACAATCCTTACAACATATTATACATCATCTGTTCAGAATCAGAAAAACTCCCTGGATGTTAATGTGGACATCCATAGTCAACTTTAGTAAAGATGTTCACATATTGCACAAAGTTTGGATACCTCTTAGTTATCATTAGTGGCAAAAAATATCCTCAACTCATCAGGCTGCATGCTGTGCAAAACACTGACATTTTCATCAGCATAATGCAAAAGGAGCCTGGAGTCGGGTTGTTTGTTTCCTGCACCTCAACAGTCCAGTTTTGTTGCTCTGGCTTTCTTTTCAACTGTTGACATAGTTTGCAAAGCTGGGAGCTCATTTCAGACTCACAACAACGACCACCACAAACTAGTTTCTCAACTTTTTAGTCATACAGAAAAGGACCAGTGTCTTTTTAGTGTCAGAGATGTCTCAAAGGTCAAGATTATGTTTCACTGAACATCACCTGATGCTACAAATGCATGTCTGCCTGGCTTATACCACACAGACCACTGCGATGTAAGGCTTGCTGGATGTACATTTAATGCAAAGGTGGGAGGTTTACCTGACAAATTGCACGCACTTATACGCGTCAGTTTTTTTTATAAAAAGGCATATCTGTACGTGCTAACTTCTCTTTTATGATTTATGTGAACATAGCGTACTGAGGGAGATAGAAAGTAACAGACTAATTGGAAACTGTTCTAGTGTGTGTGTGTGTGTGTGTGTGTGGTTTGTGCCTGATGGACTGCAGCTCCCGTTATAGCCCCAGAGCAGCGATTAGACTTGTCTGTGAGCTGATTAATATTCTCCAGAGACGCCGACCGAGGTGAGGGAAATGATTATGGGATGGACAGATAATGGAAAGATAATGCCCCCATGGATCACACTGTCAGAACAGAGAGGGGGAGGGAGGGGGAGCGAGGGCTGCAGGTACAGAGAGCAGGCCAAGTAGAAAACTTTTCAGAGGAGTTTTAGAGTGCTACAAGGATAGGGCAGAGCAAGTGAGGAGAGGAAGAGATACTGTATCAAACTAGGAGGAGACATACAGTAGAACAAAGTTTCCCAATTTGGGACCCACAGATTAGTTTGTTGACTTTTCATCGGAAAGAAATTGGGCACCTCTGCACTAGACTAAAGTATCCGACTATAGTGTATTTTAACCTGACTGAACCCCATTTAACATCTGTAGGATAAATGCCAATTGCAAGCCATACTTTATCGACCAACATCTGTTAACTTCACGGATGCTGGTGAGGCTCTCGTGTTCAATAAAGGTTTCAAAATCCTGTGGCAAGTCTTCACAGAAGAGTTAAGGCTGGTGAAATAGCACATTAGCTTCAATACATGACTGCCCTGATTATAAGACAACTGAGGCTTCTCAGACAGTAAATAGACTTCTTGATACAACAAATAAAGACTTGTTGGGGAAGTCCAAGGAGAAGTCTTACCATCCTTTAAACCTCCTCTCTTATTAAAGTGAAGCATGAAGTCCTTCCTTAACTGGAATTTGTTTTTCAGTTACAAGACTGTTAAAGCACAGTGGCATTTTGGTGTGGCTCAAGGCTTTTTTCCCTGTCACACTGATTTGTAATTTTTGTAAATCAATGTGAACCCAGCTGCACTGAGATGGGTGGAACAGCGCAACAGGGGTTGTGTCGTTGAAGATGTGCTGGTGCGGTGCAATTTTTGTGTCAAAGTTCTTCCTTGGCCTCCGTCAGCTCAAACCAGTTCTAAATGCAGGAAAGTCTGCACAGACATATTTTTGTGGCTTCAATGGGCAGAGCACACATGAACAGATTTATTCTAAATCCCACAAGCAGGTTTGCTGGATGTCCTACATATTTAATCCCATGCACATAAATAATTAAAACATGATTTATTTATTTATTTTGATATGCAACCTTCTAAATTCAGTTAATCATGAAGGAAATTAAGCTCACTGTTGTGTATTGAATTGGATTGAAATCAGGCTGTTGGCGCACATCACGACGCAGCAGCCAATCTTAACCACAATATATAAAACAACAATCGAACTGCAATCAAATTACACATAAGCGGGTAACAGTTTAAACGCCTTCTCATCTACTCATCTGGTTGAGTAATCTATCCAGCCATGCAAGGCCACAGAGTGTGACACAGCATCATTTACGCACAGGAGATTAGGACAATTTACGCACCGCATATAATTATTAATTTTAAAGTAAATTAGGCACACTCAAAGCTTCCAATGCACTTCATAACACCACAACATCAGAGACGTATGGAGCTCTTTATTATCATGAATTAATTGTGTTGGTAGCTTTAAGTGTGCGTAATTTACTTCTGCTCACTCCTCAACATCGTTCCAGCACCTGATTTCCCTGTATTGGAGTGTTCCTTATTTACTTTGACATGTAATGCCAATAAGCCAATGTGCCAATAAGACTTTATGATATTTGTTTTACATCATTGAACTGCTTTGGGCAGTGGTTCTGATAACATCAAGGGAAGAGTTATTTATAATGTTAGTGACCTCTTCCCAAGCTGATTTAACATTATCAGCCGACTCAGTACCATAAATTTGGTGATTACCGACCTGAACCTTGCAGACAAGTATGTCATTTTCCTCATGCGTAAAGTTTGGCCGGTGGTGCCGGTCTGCTCTTCTTCAAGCTATTACAAAACTGCGCCACAGCAGTATTACAGTTTTTCTGAATCGCTAAAACACTAAACACCATTCTCTAAACCAAACACTCAGTAGCCTGAACCCATTTGAATCACACACTCTTCGGGCAAAACCATAACCAACTTTCAAAGAGTTAGACACAATTTGCAGATCTCAGTCACTCTTTTTACAAAACTATTTACACATTCTCACTCACTAAAACACAGTTTTCCCTGTGATGTACTTGTGATGCATAGTAGTGACCATAGGTAGCAGAAGTTTAACTCAATCAAAGGACAAGTATCATAACTTAATACTCCCGCTGTTCTCGGGTCAAATTGACCCGCAGCTGTGTTCAACCAAGTTCTATTTTATTTTTATATTTTATATTTTATATTGTCACCAATGATCCCAAAAAATATAAAAATAAAATAGAACTTGGTTGAACACAGCTTCAGGTCAATTTGACCTGAGGACAGTGGGAGGGTTAAACAAAAATACTCAAAATTGATGACGCTTGTAGCAAATGATGTGATGAAACCAATATGAACCAGTTCAGAGCTCACAGGTTGTTGATGGTTGAGGGTTCATATCAACATTTGACAGAAGCTGCTGCAGAGACATAGGAAGAATGAGTGTAAGAGGTGGGGCACATGGAGGAAGAGGAGGAGAGGCAAGGAAGCGCAAGACAAAAAAATTAATGTTTTGATGAAATTTGAGCTGCTGTAACAAACCATGTTCTTGTTCATGGAAAGACGATGAGTGAAGCAGGACAAAGAGTAAAACCTGACATCAGCAGAATCTCTGTGTCCACCATAATTCAGAGATTCAGAGAAGAGAACATGGAAACAGTTCTTCTGGTCCAGTATTGGAAGTTTACAGTATATATTGTATATACAGATGTTTCAGTACCCAATATAAAGGCGACTGGGGGACAGTCCATCACTGTTTGTACAGTACTGGATGTTGATTTTTGTAACTACGTGTTCACTTTTTGCAGAATTGAAAGATTGCCGTGCGAGGTTGTAAGGACACTTGTGTATTGTAAACAAACTTTTTTTCTGGAGCTACATGCACTGAATATTGTGTTTTCAATTTTTTGATGCAGTGTGTAATGACTGCTCAGTAGTGTTTTAATTTTGACTGGCTTGGAGCATGATCTGACAACATAGTTTGGTTTTGATCAAAGATGAAACTGTTTTGAGGCAGAAGTTCGGTTTTGCAAGAAGAGTCAGAGGTTTTGTGAATGTAGTTTGAAAATTGTGTTCCGTGCTTACAGTTTTGAGAAAAGGGTGGAAGGTTTCAAGAAATGTCTTATAGCGATAGTGAAAAATTGTGAAGGGCATTGCAGAAGCTGATTTAATTGGCCATGATTGAAGTCGGCTATGACACACTTCCTAATTATCTATTCACCCTTTTTTACCGAGGCGCAGTGTCGCACACGGTGTGCATGTGCTCACCAAAATTCCAAACAAGCTGAACACACCTACTTGCGCCCCGACACACCTGCGATGAGGCAGACAAAGATAGAGCCCTCAGTCTTTCGATTAAATCTAAGCAACTTGACAAATGATTTTGCCCACGCAGTCAGTTTCTGCAGCAAGGACACCAGGAGATGCTTTTCCCTCATTTTCACTTGTCAGTGATGGATTTCCTTCA
This sequence comes from Embiotoca jacksoni, assembly GCF_022577435.1. Classification (NCBI taxonomy): domain Eukaryota; kingdom Metazoa; phylum Chordata; class Actinopteri; family Embiotocidae; genus Embiotoca; species Embiotoca jacksoni. Next base: position 19,450,572 of record NW_027185392.1, read on the forward strand.
TGTCAGCAGAACACATTAAACGATCCATTAGAAACTCCTGAAAGCTAAATTGGGCATGATAAACACTTCGGTATCGGATTAACTCAAAAATACACAGTATGAAGAGACTTGAGAGCAACATTAACGCTACAAACAACCCATAATGCAACACTGTGTAGGATCTGGTGTTATATCACACTTTCTCCATATACAAAGAATATTATGTGTTGTAAGTAAAAAAGTATCCAGTCTGTGAATACAATACTCTAATGCAGTGTTCAGGTGTCCCCATGAAAAATGGAAAGGAAGATGTAGGAGGAGGGAGAGGTAATGGGTGTTATGGCAGTTGAGAGATGAAGACAGGAAGGGAGTTAGAAGAGTGGGAGGAAAGAAGAGAAATACTGGTAAAGATGAGGTCAAGAGGAGACAAGTGGGGAGTGAGATAATGGAAGAGAAGGAGAGATGAAGAGCAGGGAAGTCGAAAGTGAGGGTAGTAGATGGGAAAGGAGGTGGGAGACAAGGAGAGGAGAGGAGGAGATTGAAACAATTAGAAAGAGAAGTAAGGTGGGATGTAGAGGAAGGACAGGACACAGAGAGGAAAGATAAGAATGGAGAAGGGGGATGGGAGGGGAAGCTGCAAAAGGAGTAAATCCAGCTGGTGTTTGGCCTGGCACAATCTATGCCAACATAATAACGTCACCGACAAGCTGGGCTGGCAAACAGCGTGGCTGAGAGAGTAGGGACAGGAGGAAAGAAAGAGTGGTGGAATGAGAGATGGAAGACAATACGTGATGCAAGGCCACACAAAGGAGGAGGAGGAGGAGGAAAGTTGTTTGATTAAAGGAGGAGGAGGAGGAGGAGGAGGAGGAGGAGGAGGAGGAGGAGGAAAGTTGTTTGATTAAAGGAGGAGGAGGAAGGAGCTCCACACTGAGGGAAAAAGTGTCAGAAAAAGATGAGCTCTACAGGAATATAGCAGGTTTCTGGGGAGATCAGCATGACAGTTGGCTGAACTGTTTCATGAACAGTCACTGTAAAGACCTTTAATTAAAATCTGCCCTCGATGATCTGCTCACAGCCAAAGGACTAAAAATATACAAGTGTAAATGCATCAAAGACGCACTGAGAATATGATCTCCCACACCACACTTGGAAGTGGTCAAACATGTTATCACATCTTCCTTAACATGCTTTCATCGTTTGCACGTGTAGGATATGCTCAACTTAATAAAGCTTTTACACTGCCACAGATTCATGTGACAAACACAAAATGAAACTAGGCATATTTGTTTTATGTCTGATACTGAGGAAAGTTTACATGTGTAGCTCACGCTACAAAGAAGAAGCTCATTCTGTGGGAGCTAAGATGAAGTCGGCCTAGTGTTTTTGAGAGGAGTCCGTATAATGCTCTGTAGTGTTTGACTGTGTTGATGAGGAAGCAAAATCCAATCACGAGTGGTCACGGGACATTGAGTTTGAGAAGCGAGCTGGTGCCAGGAGTAAATACAATTTGTTCCACAGATATATCCAGTGTGAACATCTGTTTTAACTTTACAAAGACATTCATTAAAAAGTGTTTCCTTATTGCTTGATGTTAAACAACATTATTTTGGTGACCTTTCATATCCTTTCAAACATTTTAGTCAATCTAATTAATAATTTAAAATAGATTGCAACATTTTTGGGCACTAAATGTGAAGTGCTTTCAAAACTAATCAGTCAGCTCTCTCATGGTATTGCATGATGGAAAATAATCTAAAGTGTCTAAACCTTTTGCACAATACAGCACATGGTGCAATCAAAAAGTTCTGAGACGGAGTGCAGCACAGGGATGCACATGGAGCAGGACGGAGGCAATACTCTTTGCAAATATTCTCAGTTATCAAGTTACGTCACTTGATCAGCATCAGCACTTGACTTACACATAATATTTTGTGACCACTAGTACATGTGCATTTGCAATGTCACCATGGATCTGAAGCGTGAGCAGAGAGCACACATCCAATTTTGTGTTGTTTATGGGGTCACATGGTGCAAAATCCAAAGTAGGAGTGTTGAGGAACTATGATGGTGTTGTTGCGGGCGAGAAACTTGCACTTTTTCAACGCACTGAGTGGGTGTGTGGTTATGTTGGAAAATCAGCATGCCATTTCACCACAGTTCAGGTTGTTTGTACTGAATATTTTCCCTCAGACGCCTCAGAACATCACAGTGGAGCTCAGTTTTGACAGTCTGACTTTGCGGGACAAATTCACAGTGCATAACCCTATGTATGTAGTGATATCTACCACTGTTGAAATGTGAATGCCACTCAAAAAACCTTGCCTGGCACATTTCCTCATTGCTATAGATTTCCTGAAGAATTTCAAAGGTATCTGTTGTCCATTGAGTTTCACACAATTAGTTGTGAGCTTTCAGCTAAAGTCCATAGTGAAATCGCAAAGACGTGCAATATATACCGGTGATGATACGAATGCATAACTCAGTTTCTGATGCTGATCAGCTAATGTAACTTTGAATACGTATGCATGGAGGTTAAAGCTTCCTCCTGCTCTGTCTATATCACGATGCCATACTCTTTTCCCACACAACATTCATGTTGGTGTCATAAATCTGTAATTAATGCTTTCTAATCTAAAACCTTGACCAAAATCAATTCCACAACCAAGTTGGACGCACTATACAACCTAACCTCAACCATGTACTCATACAATACCACACAGGAGTTGTCATGTGTAGATATTGTAGAAAAAAATTATGTTAGAAATGTTGACATTGAACAGAATCCAGGCTTTTGTAGAGTTATCTAAAATCAATATTGCAGCTGGTGATAGGGTTGATTGATCTGTTGTAAATCTCATCTATATGTGCAGTAGTATGGTTTCACACAAACGGTCATCCAAAGCAGGTTGCTATTTCTGCAATACACCATCAGACAACAGGGACACAGAGGACTTTTAAGTAAGGACTCTCATCATTCAAGTTGACCATGCGGGCAAAGTTCCTGAAAGATATGGGATAAGAAGTTACTTTTTAATTATAGAAAGAAAGGTAATACCATTTTTCTTCATGTAACAGGGGTTAGTTTACCACTGTACGTAAACCCCCCCCCAGCAGAATAATCCCTCTTAATCAGTGTGCGTTGAGACACAAACATAAATGTATGTTCCTTCATGCATAGAGCCCATGATACAAAATCTGCATCATTTCCATTTGAATTGTGTTTGAGGAAGATTTCTGTCTGACTTTAAGGTACAAGGCTGTATTCATGCAGAGGATTTTTAGACAGGAATGACATTCCTGCTGCGACTGTTTCTGGAGATATGTGCGTATTTGCCCACATCTGCCATAATTGTCTTTTCTTTCCACAGCTTTATAACTGACCTTTTGTCTGTGTCTAGCCATCTGTGTGACTCCAGCCCTCCAGTTTGAACATTTGTGTCTTTTTGGTGAAACTGTGTGTGCTGTTCATTGTTCTCTCTCTCTCTCTCTCTCTCTCTCTGTGGTTGCTTCATCACTCATGTAAAAAAGCTGGAATTTGAGGCACGCAGTTTGTACTTCCTGTATTTTTCCCATGTTGCTAAGGTAGCACTTCCTGTCTCAGGAGCTAGAAAACATTGATCCAATTCAAAACGCATACATGTGCCCAAACACATGAGCACATCCCTACTCTGCACAAACACACCTTAGCTGTTCGGGTATTGATTTATTTTAGCAGTAAATTAAACTAGCATTCAAATGTTGGTATCATCAGTTGTAAAAAAAAAATCCACTGATGGCTTCTATAAATTAATTATTTATTCTTAAAAATATATTCCATAAACAAAAACACACTGTTCATTCAATTGATCAATTTCATTGTGTTTATATAAGTGGTATGCAACTGTATTGATTCATTGAAACTTTAGCATGAAGTCAAACTGCTTAAAAGCATTATCTGACATTAAAACTAGAGACTTAATAGAAGCAATGGAGCTGAAAATGAAATTGTTTCCCTTAAAACAAGCTGTATTTATATTTATTGCAGCCTAAGTGATCTCAGTAATTATGATGGGAGCAATGGAAGGTGACAGAAGTTTTATTTTATAGCTTATGTAATGTATTTAACAAACTTCATATGCGGAATTACAAAACGTAATTATTTTAACCGATTGTTTAGATTTTATTATTTAAACCTAACCAAGCTGATGCCTAAACTTGACCAAATTGCAACCATGTGACACCATGTATTTATTATTGTTATCATGAAGATGAAGATCTGGTACAGCTGTTGTTAATGCTTTCCAGTGGTCACGTTAGTGTGGGGACGTGTTGGTCCAATAGAGTGCACTTCAAATGCTCATCTACTTCCTTTTGGAGTCTGTGGAAATCAACCCGGAGCTTTTTTTTTTGTCATGAGGATTTGTTGCAGAGCAGGCTGGTGCTAAAAATGCAACCTATAGTGACTGAAAACAGGTATATTTTATTTAGGTGATGGTGGAGACCAAAACAAAGCTAAAAGTAGAAATACTGAACATTAATTAATTCAGTGGACGAAAACATGTCAAAAAATCCTCCTATGGAGCCACAGCTCCATGTCTGCTGGATATAAACAGTGTGGCTGCTGTTATGGCAAAGCATGTGATACACCAGTTAGCGAACTACTAAGTCAGTGGCACGTTTTTTTGCCTCGCCTGGGCATGAAAAGTACACACATATATGACCAGTCTGGCACAGGCCAAAAGTGGAGGACATGTATTGAAGTACAAAAGTGATAAAGCCTTTGTAGGGAAAAGATCTGTGGTTGTTAGATAGTAAAAACACAAAGCTTTCACCCGGAAGACTGGTTTGGGTCCAAGTCAAAATTGATTTCTTTTAAGCAGTGTAAGTAAGTTACTTACATAATGCCACATATTATATAACTTATATTATTACAACTTATATAATGTATGTACTTTACCTACATAAAAATATTTACACGAACCCAAACAAAGATATTTACCTAAACCTAACTTTGTTTTCGGTCCCTAAACTTACACGGCACCTTACTTGTGAAGCCTATAGGTGAGACAAAACATGACAATAGCACGGTATCCTCGAGTAGACTGATGGGTGTATTACACTCTTTGGCATGATACTTTATAAACAGTCAACTATGTGCCAACACTTCATCATGACAACTTTACGAGGTGATGATCTGTGCTGACAACATGTGGTGGAAAACTCAATTGTTGCAGCATTTAATGTGACAACACTGAAATTGACTTTTAAAATGTTTAGCTTGTCGATTCAAATCTAGCTGATACAATGAAATGATAAAAAATATCTTGCTTTGGACTATTATGACCCCGTACCTTGAAACAGGTTTAATAATGTAATATAAATGAGCTTGATAAGATTGTTTTTGCTGATGAGAAAAAATAAATGCATTTTATTAAGGTGCTGTATTTTACACAAGCAAAATTTAAAATAGACTTGTTTTGTTTTCACTCTGTGACTCTGCCTCTCGTCTTTCTGACAGTCACACCAGGTTCATGACCCCCAACTCGGCCACAATGGGAGACTGAAATACAGTCCTGCTGTCATTTTGTCAGACTCATCTTTCTCTCTCTCTCTGGCCCTGACAGCCTGTGACAGTACGGAGAAGGACACACACAAAGTCACACACAGGCTCACATTCTTTGAGTCTTAGTCACTTGCTCACAGATAATGCCATTGTCACCATCCAGAGAAACAGAAGGGGGGGGGGTAGTAGGGGGCCGTGGGGGAGGGGACTGCTGGAGGGGGGCAGAAGAAAAAGAGGATGTTAAGTGATGACTTGTGACTTTGTGGAAAGCTTGTCCTCGTATTTTTCAGCATGTCAGCGAGGGGTAGGGAGAGATAACAACTGGGAGGGAGAAGGACTGATAAGTCTTGTGGTGAAGTGTCGACAAAGTGGATAATGCATTTGAAGTGAGGCATTTGGCCCGGGTCAAAACAGACAATTTGGAGGGACAAAGCAGAGAAAAGAAGATATCCTCGTATCCAGGAATACATTTTGATTCTATTCTTAGAATGACACACGCTAAGAATCTGCTGCTGTGGAATAAAACAGCGTTGTGTTGAGCAGCATTGAGGAGGGTTAAAGTCACTGACTGCTGGTCCTTGTCCTCAACTGAAGTACAAAGTCAAAGCATGTCCTAAAGTTTCCTCTCCTGGTGATTATTTTCAGACGGTAATAATGAAAACAATCCTTTCAGGTGTAGTCATTTCAAAAGTAATCGATTGAGAGGGCAGAAGAATAATGGATGAGCAGGAAGGCTAGGACATGCGGTGTGTGCCATTGCTGCTGCACTTTTACAGGTTGACTGGGGCTTGGGTACAGGAGAGGGTGGAACAATCCACCTCGTGCAGTAACTGTTCACCTGTGCGGACGTAAAAAAAAAAAAAAAAAAAGTATGCAGAGTTTGAACCTCCTTTTTGTTTTTATTCTTTACCCTAGTAGCAATCACAAAGTTCCAAAAATGTTCCTGTTGTGTGTTAAAAGAGCATAGCAGAGCGTATGTGCTGTGTATGAGCATGGAGTATGTGCACGGGGCACAGAGAAGCTTTAACCTCCGTGGGTAACTGTACCAAGTTATGTTGCTTAACAAACTTTAGCCTCTGAGTTACGTTTTTGTAACCACTGACATTATGAGCATTTGCAATGTCGCCATGGACCTGAAACTTGAGCAGAGCACTTGAGCACATCAAAGATTTTGTCACATGTTTGGTGAACATTATGAAGTCCACAGGATGTCAAATCTCACAGAAGGGTTGGTGAAGAGCTACGATTGAGTTCTTGTGGGCGAGAAACGTGTGAGATTTCAACGTGCTTTGAGGAGGCCACATGTTTATCCACATACGCTTCAGAACGTCACAGTAGAACTAAGCAACCTCACAAATGTCCAAGACATACCGCCCGGTTTCGCTTCTGCCCCGATGCGCCTCTTTTCATCTGGGACAGTGATGTCCTGCCACTCTTGAATCACAAATGCCACTCAAAACCACTCGCCCGGCTCGTTACATTGACGTAGGATTTCTGTGGGATTTCAAGTGTCGCTGTTGCCAATTTCTCAAGTTTGACACGACATCTAGTCATGTCAATGGCAAAATTGCTGTGCGCCCACACCAGTGCTCGTAAAAAAGTGTGCAGCTCAGGTACTAAAATTGACAATGCTGCACTTCGTTTGCAACAGGAGCAAACCTTGGAACTTCTTGGTCCACCCTCATAACTGCTCCTGTCAGGTGTGTACAACAGGATCCAAATGCCTTGGATTAGTGACTGTCCCAAACTGTGCAGAGTTGTTCCCATTAGTATGAGTCATCACATTTTCCCTTCCCAGGCTTTTTGTCATGTCTTCACGGTGCCCATTCAAACAGCCACCTAAACACCTTTTGACATGATCGAAGGACATGTCATGTGAACAATAGTTTCAAGCACAGCTCAGCTTTTGCAACCTCATGGTAAAGTGCAGTGCTGGTGAGAAGAAGCACGCCGTGTGCCGAGGAGAAGCACAGGTAGCTGGGCTTTCAACAATTAGGACAACAAATATTCCTTTTATACATGTTGAGTGCTGTACCATGTGCACCAGCTGGTAAATCCAAATATATCTGGTCTGATTGTAATTCCGTGTTCCTCTCCTCTCCAGTAATGACTCTTCAATTTCATAGGACAAAATAAAGTTCAGTAATTCTGATTTGGCTGCCTTTAAGCATTCTGTAGGGCCACTTTATTCCCCCACTTTTCAGTTAAGTAGATAGTCAAGAAGTCTATTTCCAGGGCAACAGTCATTTTCAAATGGCACAAGGTGTTTGTTGCTTATACCTTGCCATCACCCAAGGTCTATTACTCCTAATGATGTTTTTGTGCATGTGTATACAACGCATAACAAACAGATACACCTGGACTCTTACATAAATTAAAGTCTCCAAGCCTGCGGCACACCTCCACTGTCAGAGTTTCCACTGCACTTACCTCACACTGTTGATATGCAGCCACATGGATGTACGAACACACACACACACACACACACACACACACACACACACACACACACACACACAAACAAGTACAATATGCAAATCACATCACAGTCATATAAAGAAGGACAGCCAGTAAAGATGCTTTATGCAAACAAATGTTTTCAAAATAGACCAAAACATTTGCACACACACTTCCTAGTTTCTGTATCAAGTGCAATTCAATTTGTGCACCAAAATTACAAAGAGCAGTCACTAAAAAAAACACACACATATATCAATATTTATCTACAATTACATACATATATGTTTTGCTTTTAAACACACACTTTGCAGAGCTGCTGCCTCTGCTTTTGGGTGTGGGTTTAAATTAATTTCTTATTAGTGTGTGACTTCATAGATGATGTTTTAACCAACTAAACATGCTGACTCAGCATTGGGCACTCTTTAATCAATGAGAAAGCACACACACACACAGAAAATGGGATACACCACACACACACACACACACACACACACACACACACACACACACACACACGTCCTATTAGGAGATGGTACGACAGGGCAACTGAGCGACAACATAATAACCATCGGGCCAGTGAGGACAACAGCGGATTAGAGAGTGACAGAGAGATCAGGGTCATTACAGAGTGAGAGTGCTAAGTGTTAGCTAGAGCTGATAACAAAACCAAAGAGTGCGTGATGATACGGTAGACAACTGAAGGACGGAGGTAAAACTGCAGCAGTTTTTAAAAAAAAAAATTGTTTTTTAGTATGCTTTTCAAAAAACCCTTTCTGTTCTTGGCTGGTCGATAAAAAAAATGTTTATTTACTGTCACTGATGATGAAAACTACAGGTAGGTAGATGGACAAGAAATGACTACATCCACAGGTGATTGGTGATGTTATTCCAGATCCTTAAACTGTTGCTATAACAGCAACACTATTCTGGCTTCAGTCTGTGCACCAGATTATAAATCCTGGCTGCAGGAATAATCTACCACTCAGCCACAAGAGCATTTCATTCAGCCAGCTCTCATGATAGAACACATTATTGTGTTCATGTAGAATATGTGCAGTGTTTTTTGTTTTTTTTTGTTATGTACACTTACAACAGCAGCAATAATATAATACACTGCTATGATCCAGAGCATGGACTGATGTATATTCAGTATGTAACTGCCTGAAGTAGCCGGCTAGCTTTCCATCATTAGTGAGGCTGTTGTCTCAGAGTCTGACTCATCTCCACCGCTCTGGGTCTGAGCTAAAGCACTGGTCTGTCTGCACCCATACATAATTCTGGTGTAGGGGAAAAAAAACACTAGCTTGTTTGTATTCCTTTGAACCAATCACTATTGTCCTGGGTGGCACTGAACCTGGGATACAGCGATGGTGACTTGCCGTTTTCAGTAGGTTGTTGTTTTTGTCCTTTGCGACGGGGATTATGAAAATGGACACACAGATAGCGTTAATGAGAATACCACCTGAAACAGTCGGCCGATGGCGGGTTTATACCGGTTAGACAGAGGCTAAAGTGAGGCTGAAGACTAAGACTGAGCCATAAATTTTGGCCCACAGTCCCCGATCAAATGCATCTCAAAGGTGTTGGATGAGCACATGGACATTATCATGTTAAAACCAGAGAGGGGCTTCCTCAAACTGTTGCACAAAGTTGAAAACACACTACTGTCTAAAATACCATTGTATGCTGTAGCATTGATATTCTCCTGCATTGAGACAAAGAAGTTTCTTCTAAACCACAATAACCAACCCCAAAACAAAACTACACACAACTTTGTAGAAAAGTGGTGTCCACATAACATTGGCCATACAATATATATATATATATATACATTTTAGGCAATTGCAAAAAGCAACTTTTATGCATTCAATTAGTGGTAAAGCTATACTGTCATTGTTAGAGAACAGACTCACATCTTTTCACTCAAATGTGTTTGATGGTGGAAATACTAGAAATTTTCAAAATCATACAAAAAAATGTTTTTTTGTGATTGGAATTTGAATATTATTTTGTGATTAATTTTCAGTCTTTTTACTATTTAGTTTTATGTATGATACTTTTCAAATATGCACTCCCACAACAATTGACCATATTTATTTAGAAAAAGAAGAGGCTGACTGATAGCTCCATGATTTCAGGCTATTTTCGGGCATTGAGTCACAATTTTCAATGGCGAGACTTCTGCACAACAGACCATTAGTGTCTGTTTTGAGGATGTGAGTATATGCAAAATGTTGCAACACGGGTGTTACATTACACCATATCTTCCCAAGAAACCGGAGACAACTATAGTTCTGGTTTGAAAGAAACGGTTCCTCTTTCTTCTCTTACTTCCCTCCCGTTTTTATGAGAAGAACAAGTGCAGAGCAGCAAGATGAGAAGAGCATGATGAAAACAGAGGGAATACAGGAGGGAAAGAGAATTGGATTTTAGCACTTGTCAGTGAAAAACAGGCCGAGAGGAAGAACTGGACCAACATGCACTTCTCGTTTCACTTCTGTAAACCTCACTGCATATCTGGAAATGACCTAATGCATAGTTACTGTAACCAAGAGCACTGGGACAAATAAAATAGTTCTTAAAATACTTGTAGCTGTTCTGAGGATCTGCTCACTCCAGCTTTTTTTCCGAGGGCTGAAAATTGGGGTTAATGAACAACTGACTTAATGTCCCAGAGCAAATAAACTCACAACCATTTTCAGACCGAGCAGGAGAGAACGGTCAACACCCTGTTTAGACCCTGTGAACTGAGCTTCCTTTGGAGGAAAGTTAATTTCCCTTTGGACTGAAAAAAATTAGATTCATTATGGCACATTGTATAAGGGCCATGAAATTGCCAGGTAAAAAGAAAACTCTTGAATGCTTTACACTGACAGATGGGTGCCAGAGAAAATGATCTTTTTCTCTATTGGATTTCCGTCTCACACACATACACAGTCCCGTAATTATGACTTCAGCTCCCTGTAAGATAATAACAGGAAACAGTGCAGGAGGATGTGCAGGAAGACTGAATATTGAGCTATTGTGCGAAGTAGAATGATGACAAATGAGCAGGAGCGACAGCTGAAGTACTTTGTGTGTTTGCTTTTGTACTTATTTGAACACGTTTTGGGAGGACCTCATAACTTGAGTTTGGACATTTTTGGAAAATGAAGTCATTTGGGTGCAGCCTTCATTTTTTCAAAGGGATGTTGGAGAACTGAATCTGTTGTAAAGTGAAAGTTAGAAGTACTCGAGGCTCGCTGAACATAACGTTTTTTTAGGGATTGTTGTGATAAAAAATGTTTGATTTTGCAGTGTTTTTTCTCAAAAATTGCAAAATAATTTGTATTTTTTTGGAGGAGGAGGTAGGGGGGTATATTGCAGGAATCTGCACAATCAATTTCAATTGTATCAAGTGTACCACACATCTCAGAAAAATCAGAAATTATTCAAAATGTTTCAAACCGTTATGGGCTCAATTAGCTCAAACTCCTGAGTCATAAAAGTGATGCAGCTTTACAAAACTCTGACTGCAATAGAGAATGCATAAGGTGTAGCCTCACCTTTAAAGCTGCAAATGATATAAACTTAACGCATACTATTTGCACAAAAAAGAAGTGCAAACTGAACTCATGTCAATCTAATAAATCCGATGTGATTATCATGAAGTGCAGCAATTAGTGGCTTAATTCTCATGTTAAGATGACATTTCCCATAAACCCAGTCACTTCTGGTTTTCAAGTTGGTTTTTTTGGTAAACCAACTAACATGGAGTTTGTTTTGGTGATTTGGAAGAGGAAGAGGAGCCTCTCTGACTGGAAGGTGGAGTAATTTTTGTTTATTAGGCAAATTTTGTTTGCAAAGGCTTACTTTGTGCCCCAATGCTTTCAGCAGAGCTTGAACACCATTGCCGAGAAATCGCGGATATTTTGCAAAATTGCAAGCTCCTGGAAATACTGCGGAGATTGGTTGAATTTGTAGTTGCATTCTTAGGATCATTATTTCCTGGTGTGCCTAATTATGGATTTTAAATGTTGAGTTAAACTTTGACTTCTGTGAAACTTGACTTACTTTAGACCTGAAACCTGAATTGCCTTCAATTTATTGACGTTCAGCTGCTGTTTTGGAAATGAGTTGTTCATTGTTTTGTCCTGATCTTTTTCCAAGTATCCATGATTTAATTTTTTCCTGATTTTTTTTTTTTTTTTTTTTTTTTTTCAAAATACAAATGTGAAAGATGTTTGAATCAAGTCAGTCAATTTTCAAAAGCTTTCAGGGACCACATCTTTTGTGGCCTTCAACCCTACGAAGAGATGTTTTAGGAGTGAGACAATCATTTTGCAGAGGGGGGGCAGAGTGACACCGACAAATCTTTGAGACTTTCCCCGGTGATTTTTATGAGGTATACGTTAATTTCACTTAGTTTTTTTACTAATATTATCCAACAACAGGGACTGATTGATGCAATAAAGCACAGCACTTATACTTACAAGATATGACAGTAAACCTACCTACTGCTTTGAATTATGTTTTTATATGTATTTCTAACTTGCTCCTCAGTCTATTTGACACCTACGGGGCTGCAGGCGAAAGGATAAGACTAAAACATCCATACACATCATGACAATACATCTCATAATAAAATTAATTTAATGAAATATCCACATGTAATCAGTCTGATCTTCCTGTGCACTTTGTGGGAAGGTGATGTATTGGCTTAAGTCTTTCAACTTCAGTGACACATTCACGGTCAGGGATTTTTTTGAACATCCTTCCATCATTTAGCAGCTGCGTTTAACTTCATTGTAGGTTTTTAAAATTATAGTTTGCTCCTCGTTTTAAAAATATGTCACTCTGCTGTCAGAACACTTGTCCATGTTTGTAATTGGCCAGATGCTGCAAACACCTCCTCTTTTATGTGAACGCGCTCAGAGCCGAAAGCAGAAAGCCTGAGTTAGCAGAGAAAGTTGATAACCACCGTCGTAGTACCGATTATCTCTGTATGAGAGTTTCCACTTTGTTGAGCCAGCTCAGACAAAGAAAGCCTGGGTATGTAGAACTGGCTTCCTAGTACACCCCTCTGCTACCTTGGCCGGGCAAAACATTTTGTCGGGGTCTCTACAGTCAAATTCAGCTCCTTAGCAGGAATGTGTTTTAATTGTCTTGTCACTCTTGCAAATGCGTGTTCAGAATAATGTGCACATGGGTGTGTATGTGTGTATCCCGAGACAGAGGGGGCATTGAGGACAAAGTATATGTCTGTGTGTGTGTGTGTGTGTGTGTGTGTGTGTGTGTGTGTGTGTGTGTGTGTGTGGTGTGTATGTGGGTGGGGGTGTTAGACAAGGCCGCACATGGAGTCACAACACCCCCACAGCAAACAACAGGGAGACCAAACTACGAGCCCAGCCCATACAAACTCACTTTCACCACATGACAACACCATTGTGGCAGAGGGAGTCTGTGTGTGAGAGAGAGCAGTCACTGGGGCGGGGTGGTCATCTGGGTTTCCTCCAGAGAGCGAAACAAACGCATTGAGGGAGATTCACTTCTCCATCGAGACAGACAGATAATATTGACACAGTCCGTCACAATAAGAGGCAGACTTTACCAAAATGTCGAACCTGTCAGTACGCAGGGTTTTCTGAACGTCGGCCCAACAACTAAATCTGAGTTCATGAGACTTTTCACTCACATGATGTGTTCGGCTAGAAACAAACAAGTAAACAAAGCAAAATCAAATGAAACCGTTTTCTGTGTTGTTCAGAGTCAGACCAAAGAAACAAACTGCAGATGTGATCTCACTCTTACTATTAAGGTGAGTTGAACTCTGTTAAAACAATATGGAACCTCAAGGTGTGTTTGCTTTTGTTTGTGTGGCTCTATCAGGGCAACCACATGAAGAACTGGGCCTCACTGAGTGTTTCTCCCACTTTCAACTGACTGAAAGCTCAAAGTGATTCAGTTCAGCAAGTTAACCAAAAATATTCCTTCTTTTGAACAAAACCTTTGCAAAGGACACAACACTATTTGTAGGTAAATGGTCTGCATTTATATCGCACTTCAGCAGTCTCAAAGCACTTTCCAGTTTGCCTCCCATTCACCTACACGCACACACATTCACACCAATGGACGGCAGAGCTGCCATGCAAGGTGCTCTCCTGCCATCGGGAGATTTTGGGGTTCAGAGTCTCACATAAGGACACTTCGACATGTGAACAAGAGGACCGATCAACCCACTACGATTTCTTTCTGTAGAGACCTCAGTCATGATAGCTAAGGATGCTCACAGACATGAGCAGTGAACAAAGTTGACATTGTGTTGATCCACATTGTTTAATTTTTACTCACACAAACTTGTATAATTGTAATGTTTTTTAACATTTAACAGATCACATTCAGACATAAGCCTGAGGTCAAATAATTGAGTGTTGTGTATGATTTAAAACCTGTAGAAATGAACGGATAATTTAATAATATTTTTTTTATGTCACAATCTAAATAGCTTTATCTTTTGTTTACCCTCTTTTCAAACTTCAGATAACTGTGCTGATTTGAAAGGAAGGTGTGAGGTGAGAAACACAAAATGTGTGCGTGTGAGTTTTTATGTTGTGTGCAAGTGCATGTTCAGCTGGAGTGGGAACATAGTGGATCACACTCAACGAAATCATGTCCCGTCTCCCCACAAGTGGAGGGATGACATCTCACACATAAACACAAACACACAGTGGTGAGCCAGGAAGGTGTGTCTGTTTCTCTGTGTGTGTGCATATATGCATGTAATCATCTGTGTGTGTTTATCTGCTAAAACTGTGTCCGAACCACCATGACCTCTCCTTTAAGTGTGTATGTGTGTGTGTGTGTGTGTGTGTGTGTGTGTGTGTGTGTGTCTTGTCAGGACTGTGTCAAATGTAGGAGGGCCGCACTGTTTGCACACGACGCCTTGGTGTGACCTCGGAGGTTGCCGGTGACCGTGATTGGCTGCCAGCTACCAGCTCATTAAGCTGCTCGCATGGGGACACCGTGCCAGAAGACAAACTCTCCATTTGTTTCACAACACACGAACACAGTCACACACACTCGTCAGAGGGACACCGCAGGTATGGCATGTGGCCCGCGTGCACATTCCCACTCCTGCATGTGCGCGCACACACACACACACACACACACACACACACATCACAGTGCTCCGGTAGCAGAGTCCGTCTAGCCCCGGTGACCTGGCTGAACTCTGGCTCACCCTCACTGGTTCATTACACCACACAACCTCACACCCAGATGCCTATTGGCTGCTGGACCAAACCATAAGGTCATGACTTACAGGTGAACAGAACAGAAACATTGCAAAAAAGAAGTGATTGAAAGGACAAACTTCATTATTTAATTACAACAGAAGGATAATGGGATGTTTCAGAAGAAAGGAGATGGATGACAATGTATTTTGCACCGCTGTTTGGTGGAAAACCGAAGACAAAACGTAACTTTAGAGGAACCAAGATAAAATAAAAAAAAACAGTCTGGATTTTATCTTGATGACAATGTAGATTTGACACTAAATCGTGAATGTTGAAAGAGTTTTGTCAGCAAAACTGCTGAGAGAATTTTCTTAGTCCACAGAAGAGTATCTCAGGACAGGAGAGGCAGCAGCCAATCAGTGACTCTTAAGGATAAGTCCTGCTTATCATAACATACGGCTTATTTTCATTCCAGTCACTAATAACATCATTGTACTGACAAGCTCTGCGACCATGGCAGCATTGTTGGCTTGTTTATGACCTTCCTTATTGTCTGAGTGCTTGTGTTGCTTGCATTGTTGAACTTTGTTGTAGCGATGTCGCTCTGAACAAAACAAATATTTTGGGGAGTCCAACGTAGTCACTGACAACTGATAGAAATGATGTCCCAAGGTAAGAAAATAAATCCCCAGTTGCAATAAACTGGAATTTTCCTTGAAACAAAGAGCAACTCTCATGACCAAATTGATCATTTCTGACTCAGTCACTGTGCAAAATCTGATCTATTTATAGATAAAAAAGTGCAGCATGTTTTACATGATTTTTGCTTCTTTTTATTTATTGCACACTGATCTCTCCATCTTTCCTATCAGTGTGTTGGAACATGACTGTGAATCATCAGTACACACCCTGTGGGTATGGTATAAAGGTTCTTTTCTTTAACTTTTTTTCTTGTGTTTTAGATTTTGGGAAACATAAAATACTTAAGTAAACGTAAAAGTACGATAAAAATAGTTATATTGAGTTTTAAAAAAGAAAATATGAAATTTGCCATATCTATAGTCAAACTATCTCACCAAAATCACAACTTCAAGTTTTTCTGGTGATAACAGTGAATTGGATTCACAATCTTCACGGCATATTTGTCATATCCAGGCAGTCTTAAAGTGTTTGTTTATGTAGCTTGAGGCCTGCTAAAGGCCTCGCTGAGTCATCATACTTAAAGAAGAGAATCTGCTGACCGAATTAGCTTCGCAGGGGAACTCCCGTTATACAACAGTGACATTTAAACTGCCTCTCTGTCTTAAATTATCTTTATGACAGGTCTGTGTAGCTGTCTCTGTATCTCTGCTTCTATATTTTTCTGTTGTATTTGTTTAAGGCCTGATGTTTCATGACACATATTCCAGTTTTATATTTTTACCCTGGCTGTCTTTCCCGTCTTGACATTTCCCTGCGATGTTTCAGCTCACTGCACCTCTAACTGGGCCCTCACCTTCTCTTTCTCTCTCTCCCTCTCTGCCGTTCATCTTCTGGCCATTCCTGGACTGACACCCTCCCTTTCCTCGTCTCTCTTTCACCATACGATACCTTTCTGTTGACATGTCCGTCTGCGAGTTGCTATAGCAACCAGACATTTCTACTGACCCCTGCCTTTGCTTTGCGTGACAGCGCTGCAGGAGGTGCAGTCGTAGTCTACCGTGCAAGTCCCTGCACACACAGCTAAACACATATGTATTCTTATTATGCATGCACTCACATGTCGGTTTACAGATGCATGCACAGTCAAATGCAAAGAGATCACTGCAGACAAAACAATCCTTGAACATTTTTATTTTATATTAAAAATAACATTCATTACAGTAACAGTTGTACAACCAATAATTATAATCTGAAACATGTTTGCAACAATAATTACACTTGAGAACCAGAGGACTTCCTCCTTTTTTTTTTTAAATAAGTTAAGAAATAAAGTTTTCCTTTTTCCTCTGGAAATCACTTTCTAAAAGCATTTATACAATACAGTGTTGGCTATAACTGGCTCACTGTGGTCTCTAAAAGCCAGGTCTTTCAGACTTGCTGTAATGTGGATATTCATAGCGTGTTATCTAAGCAGGCATTTAGTTGTCATTCATTCCATTTTGATCTGGCAGTAGTACAAAATGAGCAGGTTATTGATATTTTCCAGTACATTTAGCTACAGTACACAGTAGAGCACTTCTCTGAAGTCAGTGTAGTATGATCAGTGTATGGCTACTCCAGTGTTAAGATAATGTTAGACTCAGGCAGTTTTAGGATAACAGTAAAGGTTTGGCATTGAGGCCTGAGCTGCACTCTCCAGTTTCCAGTTACCGTCCCAGTGTAGAAATCCAGTTCTCCACATCTCCAGTTTCAACATGAGCTCCTCGTTTAGCCCCAAATAAGTCGACCTGAAAGTCCAAGTCAGATTCTCCTTTTGCTGAACAATAAGTTAGAAGTCAAACGTGTTAAAGTAGCCACTCAATGGCTGCCAACTGTAAGAAGAGACCACACGTCCATCTTTCTTTCTGCATCTCATGCGTGTCCCTCGATCCACGTTGATGGGATTTGTGGTCCAAACAAATGAAATCCAGTGTTTAGCATGATAAATATCCTCTAGTCTGAGGTGTCCATAAGATTGCACTTTTATTAAATCCACAACGCTGGATGTTCTGTGGCATCTCCGGAGCAGGAAAGGTGTCATTCTGTAAAGCTGTCCATTGGAAACAGTTCACCACTTCAGCTCCATCAGCAATGGTTCTAGATGAAAGCTTTTGGTTAGCTTCACCGCCACCTGTTAGAGAAAGATAAATCCACAAGTTATACATGTTCATTTATAATATTTAACACATTAAATGATTTAATTGTGTAGCCCTGTCGACATATAATGTATTATCACTGTGTACTCCCACTTCTTCTGTTTCTCTTTATTACATTACATTACATTTAGCTGACGCTTTTATCCAAAGTGACTTACAATAAGTGCATTTCAACCATGAGGGTGCAAAACCCAGAACAACAGGAATCAAGAAAATACAATTTCTTCAAGAAGGCCGAACTACAAAGTGCTATCAGTAAGTGCCATTTTATCTTTTATCTTTATGTGTTTTGGCAGTTAGATATTACAAATCTGATGTTGTGATTGCTGATTCACGGGAATACATAAAACATTAATCCGAAACATTATTACACAAAGATTCCTTTATCACTCATCTTTGGCACAACAGAGGTTGGAAGCAAGAGGAAACTTTTAATAGCTGCAGTGGCAGCATGATTTCTGACTTAATTTGTCAATTTGCCATTTACTTGGAGAGAACAGTAACATTATTTACTACAATGATGGAGAAATGTACTTTTCTTCAGGGCTTTTAGGAAGATCAGAGATAATATTTTCCCTTTATCGGCTAGGAATTCAAAGGTTAAAATTACTTCTGCACGAACAGTTATAACCATCGTCCTCATGTTAAACGACATGCTACCCTTTTCAAGATACCCCCTGATGCCTGAAGTTCACCTCCTCCTTCCATCCTCTTACATGCTCTTTCCACTCACCTTCAGCTCTACATGATCATGGCTCTCATGGCTGCTTTGCTGATCCGTTTGCGGTGTTTTCTCCTGCGGCGAGGCGAAGCAGGTCTGAACGGGGCCCGACGGGCTGCTGGCGACACGGGAGCCGCTGTAGAGAATGCTGTAAGAGTATCAGAACAGAAATTAAATTAGACACTGCAGTTGTAGCTATGAGGTTGTTGTTTTTTTTATAGATTATATCCTTCCTTAATATACATTGAAATCTGAGACGTGACAAAAACAAGAAGTGATGTGACATTCTTATACCATTATGAAAAGTTGCATAGCTATGAAATCAAAGCATCTGACGTTGACACCAAAGACTGGGTTTTTTTGTCCTGTTTCACAGTTAATATTATTTTTTTTCTATTTTACTATGAAAGGAAATAGTTTTAGTTTCCTAAACTTAGGAAAACAAGTGATGCTCATGTGTCAGTTTGGATTCCAAATCAGCAAAATACTTATGTGGGTTTATTTGAAGTGTAGTTTAGCATCAGGAATACTGTCCATGTAGTCCCATGAACACTGATTATGTATACAATATAAAAATAAAAAAGGGAACTAAGTAATCAGTTTCATCCTGGGTTCAACAGTAGTATCTAATGAAGAGAAATAAAGGATAAACGCTGGGTGTGGAACTCCTCTAGTGGCTCTAACCGGACCCCGAAGGGCACCTGATAACCTTGGAGCCCGTGTAACACAGCATGTGGCTGCATGAAGGTCGGAGTCCAACACCAAGCAGTGGGAAGTCGAGCCCTGTGACTGCGAAGCTCTCACGGGGTCGAGGAAGAATGGCAGGACACATGTGGCCATGTTGTTTAGTCATACATGTGCGGTGAGCTGCTTCCTGCCTGGGAAGCTCGCACCGATTCTCTCAAACCAAAAGTACAATACATGTTCCAGCACAGAGACAATACACATGGCCGAGGTCTTGGAGTGTAGCGGTGGCAGCAGTACGTTAGTGCTCCACACTGTATCAGAGAATCCCACATTCACTGCTGTGCAATTTTCTAAACTATTCCTTTTGGCTTGGAGCGATACAGGTGCACCGTGCACGTTGAACATAGCCAGCATCTGTGTATGTCTGTATGTATTTCAACACAGGATTTCAACCCTCTGATGAAAAGGAAGTATTTTTATAGTGGAGTGATCATAATTCAAATTATAGGCTTGTTTTACGGCTGATATAAACACACCTTTAAGAGTTTTACAAAAGCAGCTGCTGTTGGAAGTGTGACTGATTTGAAAGACCAGTTCATCAACTTTAGAGGAATCACAGGTCGAAGGTCTTTATTATTACATTTTGTTTTCAAGCATCCGTTTTTAATTTCAGTGGTAAGAGGCCCCTTTTATGGATTGTAACAAACTTTTGTTACTAGTTTTTTATATTTTAGTGGAATGATAGTAACATTTTTTTTGTTCCATTATTTGGGAAAAAAAAAAAAAGATATAAGAAGACGCTTTTTGGCTAAAAGTTTCATATTTTAAATGTGTAAATATGTCTATGTATGACATATTGCCATGTTTTTAGATACAAACCTACTCCAGCACATTACTTTTAATGGAGTGACATCATGACTACTTTTAAAAGCATTCTATCCACTGAGATTCAAAACAAACCTTCATCACACACACACACACACACACACACACACACACACACACACACACACACACACACACACACACATGCTCACCCATTTGATACATACCTGTTTTAAATGTGGTTGGCTTTGGTCTTTGCTGAGGATGATGCGGATGAAGATGAGTCTGCTTATCCGGCTCCCTCTGTACCATCTCCAGAACTTTCTGTCTCCTCTCCGCCTCCGTTAAACGACCATCCTCACTGGTCACGTTAGAGTATTTTTCCTTCCCCTGATTGGCCACCCGTGCCAGCTCTGCAGCGGCCGAGTCCCCGCTGTTGGCCGACCCACTTTCCTCCCTCACGTTCCCTTCTTTCTGACTGACTGTTTCAGCCTCAGTCTGTTTGTGATTTGTGACCTGTGTACTTTTTTGGCTGGTCACTGAGTCTTTTTGAACGGTGGGGGGAGGAGGAGTGGGGTTTTCACCTCCTTTGGACGGCTGTGTGGGGCTGACAGGTGGGGAGGCGCTGTCTGATTGAGGGGCGTTGAGTCGATACTGCGTCCTCAGCTCTTGGTCCTCCGCTCCTTCATGGTTGTACTGCTGTGGATAATGCGGCTGGTGGTGATACTGATACTGCTGCTGATACTGCTGTCTCTGCTGATGCTGTAACAACTGTTGTTGCCTCTGTGCGTGATCAGGATGATGCACTTCGCCACCGCTGGTTGATACGTGCACACCGCTTTCCTCCCGGCTCCCGTCATACCCGCTCCCGTGCCCCACCGGCTGCGTACTTCCCCTGACGCTGTGCTCCGCCCTCGCTTCGGATGGCCAGCTGCTGACCGATCCGAGCAGCCCGGAGATCGTCTGGTGAACTCCTGCCTGCACGTGTGTGGGTGCCTGATGCACCTTAGGCTGAGTCCAATGCACCAGCTGGGTGTAACTGCCCTGCTGCCACTGCCTCGCCACCGGCTCGCGCTCCTCAGGGTGGTAATGCTGCTGGTTGTGCTTTAGGTCGTCGTGGCGATGGAGGTCAGCCTTGGAGGTCTGAGTCTTGGGTGAGGCAGGGTGAACAGGCCGGGGAAGGGACAGGGGGAGGTGGGAGGATGGGGGTTGTTGTTGTGGTGGAGGTAAAGGCGGATTGGGGTTGGTCTGAGTGGAGGAACGAGGGACAGACGAGGAGGAGGAAGGTGAAGAGGGCGATGAGGGGGATTGGCACCTGCAGCTCACGTGATCTTCCACTGAGATGATGGCTTTGTCATAGTGGGCTTTCCTGTTTATGTACTGGATCTTTATCACCTGGAAAAAAAGGTAGAAAGACCAAAAACATTAACATCAGTAAAAAAATCTGTAAAGTTTGGAGTCCAGACATGATTGAAAATCTAACAGGAAACATGAAAAGAGATGCTCCATTGTTACATTTTGTTTCTGATCATGCTCCGTGTGCAGTGCAGCATGTTGTGTATTGAGTAGCAAAAGACCTGACCTTTCACGTAAAGAATCTGGTTCTGCTCGTTAATTCCCAATGTCTACCAGAAGCATATAAATCCTTTGGAGCAATAACATTAGAATTATAAAACAGAGCTTTGGGAAACCTTCGTGCTAATCTGACCTCAAATCGGCTCCTATATTGTGATTATAATTAAGATGTCTGTCTGGTGTCTTTAAACATGCATGCAAAAGCATATAATCAAATCTGATCTCAGGACATTTCAGATCTGAAATACATGTATTCAAACTCTTGCTTAGATGAGAAGATTGACATTGTTCTGGTGTCTGTCCGTCATACAGATGAGGTCACAGTCATCAGCCGCTCAGCTTAACTCATCATGAAGACTGGAAACAAAGTGAAATGACAACAAACCCACCTAACTCCATATCGAAACCAACTAATTAACAAGTAGGCTTCATTTCATTCGTCATTACGATTGTTCAGCCAAGAAAAGTAAATATCTGGAATTTGTGCTGGTTGCTTGGCAACTATGCTAGCCAAGAAATAGTCCGGGCTATAACCTTCTGCAAAGTGGTGGACTGATGTTTGACACTTTGGTTTTCAAAGATAGCGATGGACAAATCTTTTTTTTTAGACTACCCGTGGGGATAAAGCTCTTCACGCAGCCTCTCTTCAAACTGATCATTCATTTTGGTTTTCCAGTACATGTGCAGTTGGTGCCCTTGTAGCTTTGTGGCTGCATCGACAAATCTGTGCAGTCACAACAAATTGGAGGTACGTAGATGTCCACACGCAGCCATGTCCACCCTCTGATAATGAAATTTACATCACACAGTACCTTTCGTACTTCTGGATATGGAAAGTACAATACCGACATTACAGTGCATTGCTAATTCCATGCTGAAGCCCTGATTGCCATGTTAAGGAATTCTTCCCATTTACTGTACCCAGATGATTAAATCCTGTTTTAATGGCAGCTGTATGAACTGTGTACCTGCAGGTATCGGCTGGCGGTGACTGTGGGAACACACTGCAGCAGCCTGGTGTTGCAGCAGCCCGAACATCGCTGCACCTCCACGCATGGCGGCCACAGCAGGAAGTTGGCATTGCGGCGATCCAGCATGGACCTCGTTACTTCCATCACCTCGGTTCGAACTTTACAGGCTGCCTGCTGGGCCGGCGGAGCCTCCACTGTTAGGAGGGAGAGCAGAGGGTGAGTTTTGGTAGAAACAAAAAGGGATAAAGGAAAGGGACACAAATAGATGTGGTACCTACCAAGACTTCTAATGTATCGACCATGGGTGTTGTTTGTCAGAAAATCATGCTCATCCTCGTCCTCTTCTAAAAGAGAAAGAAGGAAGGGAGATTGGAGGGATGAGAGTCAATAAAGTGAACTTAATATTTTCCAACTTTTATCTGAAAGCATGAAGGAGCCCTTTTATAAGCAACAGAAGTCTGTAAAACACGTGAGGCTGTCGGGGCAGTTTTTAGCCGAGCTCATTGTTCACCGCACAAAGGAAGCCATTTTTTCTCCTCCTAAAACAATTAGGCTATTTTCTACCACAATTTGTCTCGCTGCCGTCAAGAATACTGTTGAGGAGAGATATGAGTTGTTAAATATAGCTCATGCATGGATGTGTGTGTGTGTGTGTGTGTGTGTGTGTGTGTGTGTGTGTGTGTGTGTGTGTGTGTGTGTGTGTGTGTGTGTGTGTGTGTGTGTGTGTGTTTGCACTCTCACATATGTTATAATTTCATACTGTAGCCCCTAAATCCTAATTATATTCCTGGTGTAGATTGTTTTGGGTCGCTCTGTGTTATATGCAATACGCAAATGCATGAGGCGTTATTTGGTTGCCTGTTAGCCTTAATTAACTTCCCGGTGTGGACAGAGAACAGTTACATATTGTTCTCAGAGGTTACTTTCTAAATATATGTGTTTTTATCTGTGTCCAAATTTTTTGTGAGACTGATTTCTTTCTTCCTTTTTCCTATGAACATGGGACCCATTTAATTCTATTAAAGCCGATTAAAGATCCTTCGGTAAAATCAACTTACAGAACATTTGTGCTCAACGTTTTCAGAATGACCATGTAAATATAAAATATTTACAAGATGATAAAATGCACATTAAAGGAAACTTTGATTGTTGCCCAGGGGAGGAAAAATGCAAAAACATGAACTGAACTGGTGAAGTAAAAGAAGAAAGTTACGCTAGCAGCTCTGTGAGGCTGCAGTTTGGCAAAACGATCCTGCTAATGTCAACTTGCTATAATGCTCAGAGCAACAATGCTAACATCCTGGTATCATCAATTATCAGGAATCAAAAGAGTTATTGTAATTTATCCTGAGTGTTACAATGAAGGTTGAAACAAATGCCGTGGAAATTCATACTATATATGTTAGGTTTTCAAGACAATAGCACAAGGTAACAATAAATGCACTAGGATTAATCCTCTGGGAACCATTAATGTCTGATTCATCCAATAGTAGTTGAGTTACTTCAGTTTGGATCTAAGGGGTGGATCAAGGTTGCTATCCATAAAGTCAAGTGAAAAAATGAGAACAAAGAACAGGGTATTGTGGAAAAAAAACACTGAGAACAAAAATAACCATAAAATGAATCATGCATGTGCTTCTTCGTCTCAGACCCTTGATAAAGTCATTAAAACTTCAAAACAAACATTCTTCAGCTCAAAAAAAGAAGAAAAAAAGTTTATTATGGATAAAACACACTTTGAGTCACTTCCTCGTGCTCTGTTACTGAACATCCTTCCCTCTGCTGGTTCCTCTCTGTGGTCGCTGTTATGTCGCCGTGTTATTTATGCATTATGGAATGATCAAAGAGCTGTCTATTAATATATGTATGTGTGACTTGGTTCCTCTGAAGGATAGGATCATAATGAATTTTTTAATCACCCACCGATCTGCGTCATGCATGGGTTTGTTTGGACTCGATTTGGTGAAGAAGGTGTGGAGAAGGGTGGTATCTGTCTGTCACACACACACACACACACACACACACACACACACACACACACACACACACACACACACACACACACACATATATATTTATAATCCAAAACCTGGGGAGGAATCCAGAGCAGGAGAACAATGCAATGACCTTGTGTGCAGGTTTCTCTCTGTTTCAGTTTGTCCAATGCACAAGGTCACTGCTTCTCTCACTCTCTGGTTCATCACTCCTGCTGCTGTCTTGGATAAATATTGCCTTTACATGGAGCTTGGAATGTACGCTGATACTCTCTCGCACCACATTCCCATTTGTTCAGGGCTCTGTCAACACACCCACATGCTTACCTCCTACACGTCTGTGTTATTAAAGTCTGTAAGTGTGTGTGTGTGCATGTGTGTGAATGGTTATCTTTGGTACCTATTGCATTGGTCTCCTGCTGTAGTAACAGCTTCAGGTCTTCCACAGAGGAGATGGGAGAGTCCCTCACCAGGTCGACCAATGATGGCGGGAGCGGGTCACCCTGTGGACACAGACACAGACGGTTGCAATATATTTTGTACTCACAACTTGTATTATAAGGTAAGTCATTAAATATTTGGGTCTGATTGGAGGAAAATGAATCAGTAGCTGTGTCCCAGTTCAGGGGTCGGATCTGCCAAAAATATGTACTTTTTGACCCAATTTGACTTCCTTATCACTTGCTCAACAGTTGTAAGAGATCCTATGCAAAGTGACATCACTCGAGGCAACTTATCAGACTTCACACAGCTCCCAGTGAAGCAATAAAAAGGCTCTGACGTATACACGAGTTCTCCCCTAGATCTGTAAATAGAGTTTGCTATGTAAAATCCGTGGAGTTCCCAGAGGCGATTCCTCTAAATTCAAATGACTAAGTCAGTAAGTGATTATAAAGCCTATCAGGGTATTTCAGCCTCTTCAATTAAAAAGAAAACTGCAAAAATGGAGACCAATTTTTTTTTCTCCTAATTTAGATATTTTGTCGGTCACAGCCAACAGAAAAATGAATGTCACTGTTCATTTTTCAGTCATCTGGTATTACTGTAATACCAGATGAGTTTTATATTTCTATAAAACTCCTGTTTCAATAAACTTGTCCCAGTGTATCACTGCTAAACTTAAACCATGAATTCAAATCGCTGTTAGAGGCTGCGTGTCTTATTTGGGAGAGAAGTCCAGGGGTCAGACCCTGAACTGTGACATAGTTGTTTCAAACGGGCAGGGAGTGGCCACTTATTAGAGGAGTGAACTCGTTCACTGTATGTGGAAAAAACAGTTAGGTCCACCACATATACACAACAGAATACATGGGTTTCTTAGGACTAGGTTAGGATTGTTAGGATATGAGGATTGCAATGAAATTGAACAGCAGAAGAACAAACATTTGAATACCTTCATCATCAGAAAGATTGATAATTTGTTTTGTTTTTCTTATTAATCTTTTAAGTTTAAACCATTTTTGTGAACTACAAAGAGAATGTGCGCTGGAGAAAGCAAGCCATGAGGACAAAGAAAGAGAGATGCAGAGAAAAAGAAAAAGGGCTGGTGGAGAATATCTTTGTCCTTGATCTCCAGTCTAAACTTGCTCCAGTTTCACTTCCTCCTTCAGAGGAAATGATGGTTGTGGTTGGTGTTTGCTGCTGCTGTTCTCACTCTCTCTCTGTATGTTTACCCACAAACACCACTTTTGTTTTCTCTCTCTCTTTCTCACTCTGTATCAATCTATCTCGTCCATTGTTGTTCTTTGAATCCAGTTGCAGTTCAGTAGCCTGAAATCCTGCTGTGGCACCAAGGAAAATATATATATTTTTTTTTATTTTTTTTCAAGATTCTTATAAAAAAATGTTGGAGGGGAAAAAGTTGTGAAATGTATAATCCTTTGTCTGTTATAAAACACAAAATTATGTAAGTAATTTAATTAACAGTCAAGAAAAAGAAAAGACTTGATATTTAATTAACTTTTAATGGATGCCATTGCAGGAATTCATTATGGATTCAGTGTGGCTCTTTTTCAGGAAATGACTCCTGCGGTTACGTTATGAAGATCAAAGGCAGATGACGCCCAAATCTGTGGCACATTTTGCTTTGGTTGGCTGTAAGTTGATTGAGCAGTTGAAGCAACATTTGATACAGTCACATGTCAGAGAGATGCTAAAACAAATTAAGGAGTGTTGAGGGTAAGTCTCAGAGAGAGAAGAGAAAAGGAAAGGCATTCATCTTCTGACTTTGATAAAGATACAAAATATTCAATCACATAACATGTTTACAGTATCCCAATTAAACATTTCATCACCAGTAATGTTGAAGGTATAGGTCTCATTCCCTAAAGATGGGATGAAACAAGTCTTAATCTAGCAAACACAGCTAGTCAAAGGTTTTTTTTTTTAGATTTGAACTTATGCATTGACACGACATAGATTTATTTCTCTACAGGTTTTTTTTCTTTTCTTTTTTTGATATGGTAACAGGTTTTCCTTAGAGTTCTTCTACTCCTCCCCCTGTTCCAAAGTTGTGGAGGCTGCGAATGATTTTAGTGGAAAAACGTCTTACTGAAAAGGTGTTAGATGACATCTTAAAATTTGCACCTTATTGGTGACAGAGTGCACACATCAATAAACATTTTCTGGTAGATGTTTGTGGTATGTTTGGTTAAATCTTACATCTGTTCAGCCACTCTGAAAGGGCCGACCCATCAGGGACCAGTGGAGGTGGCTAAGGACAATGACAATGTCCCAACAATGGCAGCGGTGGCATGGTTTTGGTGCACAACATACAGTAGGCTACATGATGGTCAATGCTGATTGAACAAAGG
This sequence comes from Embiotoca jacksoni, assembly GCF_022577435.1. NCBI lineage: Eukaryota > Metazoa > Chordata > Actinopteri > Embiotocidae > Embiotoca > Embiotoca jacksoni. The sequence continues at coordinate 19,478,190 of NW_027185392.1, forward strand.
TTGCTGCAGTAGTTTCAAAATTAACCCGAGGTCTCTACGTCCATCAGGATGAAACAACTGGAAACATCCTCAATGGAGCTTTGCCAGATCTCTGTATTTCAAGCAGTGAAAGTGGGTTTGGTAATACAAGGCTAACCAATAATAACTGTCAGATGGCTAAATATACATTATATTTATGACAAGAATATGTTTCAAAACATTTTCTAAGGCTGATCACTAACTCCAAATCCATCATTTAATTTATTTTAAATGCCTTGTTGTCTCAGATTTAGTATGTTGTATTCCATGGCCCTCTAAATTCATTCCACCATCTAGCTTTATCCTCTCTCTTCTCTGTCTGTCTGCGTTGTGGGCGGTGATGGCTCAGGACACCTGGATGACTTTCACGAGCCATTGGCTGACCCAGTTAAGCAAACACACACACACACACACACACACACACACACACACACACACACACACACACACACACACACACACACACACACACACACACACACTCCCCCTCTTTACACACACACACTCCCCCTCTTTTCCCCTTTACATACAGATGCTTAACTGTCCGCCCAATTTATCCAGAGAGTCACATGCGTGCACACAAACACAGAGACACTGAGACAGTTTTCACTCTGCAACAATCTATCATTACAGTCCAATTACAAACACACACAAGAACACACACACATACAAAGTAGAGAGTGGAACAGACAGGAAATAGTCCCTCACATGGACAAGCAACAAACCGCTGGTTAAAAAAAGAACAAGAATTGGACATTAAGGTAATAACTGGTTTGAGCAACAGACCGAAGTTCCTTATTTGCCATCTAACACACACACACACATGCAAGAAGAAGTGCCCTCTTGTTTCTTCAGTCCTTCACTTATGGGTCAAAAAGACAGTCTGGTGGGATATCACCATCTACATGCAGGTCATGAAAAACACCCACACACACTGCATGGGGCCTCGGAGGAAGCCTGGAAGGCAAAGAGATTGTATGGAATGTCTGAGGAGAAAGGTGAAGTGTAATGGAATGTAATTATGGGGCCAGCTGACTGCATGCACACACACACACACACACACACACACACACACACACATGCAATCAAACAGACGCACAGACAAAAAGTAAACACACACAAAAACAGTGAATCGATGTGTGTGACCAGTGACTCATAATCACACCGCAGTGTCACAACACATGCCTTCTTTCATCAAAGGTATGGCGGACTGCCAACTCTGCTGCAGAAAACTAGACTGAGCTCAGTGGGTTACTCTCTCACTTACACACACATACACACACCAGCAGGACAGATACACACACCACACACTCCCACCTCTGGCTGCAGAGATGAGGGTAGGGATGATGGATGGAGAGACGACAGAGGAGAGGAGCAGAGAGGGAAACAGGAGAAGAGTCGAGACAAAAAGATAAAGAGGAAGACTATGGAACAAACTGATTGCTGCAGCTTCAGTGTGATCATTACAGCAAGTGCCACTTCTGAATTTAATGACTCTAAGCAAAGCAGTAAACCCTGTGTTTGCACCGTGTGGACTAAATCCATCAAAATGCTGGCACTAAACAGCACAAAAGCTAAAATGATTGGTCAATAACTGGTCATTCAGCAGACTGACTGATCATTTAAGTCATTTTTCAAGCAAAAATCACTCATGAGCTGCTGCTTTTCTTTGTTTTAGTACACTTAATATCATTTGATTTTGGACTCATCCAGTGAGAGTAATTACAAAAACCCTGTCAACATGAGCTTACCTTGTTGTAATTGTTGATAAATGGTGGATTAATGGAATAAAAAAAACAGCACAAGACCCACAAAATGACTTTCACAATCAGCATTTGATCCATCCGGTCCAATAACATGTAAGCAATTTTTTTTTTAAAAGCATGATTGAATTATTTTATCATGTTAGTATAAGAAGTTAGCCGGCTCAATCAGCAGAATTTTCTCTAACCGTAGGGCGTGACCAGTTTCCATTCACAAGGCCGGTGTGGGAATGTCTCACCAGACACCATTAAAAAAAACTCTGTACACTGTGAAATACAGACTGATTTATCTCTGTAGGGTTAATCATTGTGTGAACTCGTTTGACATGAATCTAACAAACATTCATTGATATGTAAAATTCCTGCACTGTCGGTTTAAACAAAACAAGCCATTTTAATACCACTACCTTGGGCTTTAAGATTTTCTAACATTTTACCAACCAAATCATTATATATCTAATAGAAAATATAACAAGCTGATTTTTTTCATAATGAACATAGAGGCCCTACACAACACACAGACAAGACTGGAAATTCATGAAGTAGTTCAGGTTTTCACTGAGGTTTAGATTTGCTATGAAAACATTCAAAGTGATTGGGATAAAAAAAAAAAAAAAGTGACAAAAAAGGTCAATTAGCAACCAGTCATTTTAAGTTAGCTTTCCACGCTAGCTGATAGCTACATACCTACAGCTGCTTCAAAGTAACCGGGAGTCTGATTGGAAGCAAGGAGGCATCACTGGAGGGTTTTTACTGTGAAGCAGCTGCAGGCACATTTACAGGAGTGTTGTGGCTGGAGAGGTTGGCTCTCTGCCTAATTCAAGTTTATTTAAATTCACTGTGTATTTACAATGTTTTCTGTCTTCTCTTGCAGAATATGACAACAGTTATCTGGCATTTTGGAAAGCTGAAAGTTAATCAGAAATTATTTTTATTTTCCAGGCTTTATTTGAACTTTGGATCAATATTCCCTGGATATCTGAGCCCAGACAAAGTAATGCATATGCAATGCGATATTACTGCAAACTTTCGACCTGGTAATTTTATGTTGATTTCTACCCGCAGTGTAACTATGATGCATAAATCCAGTCTCACTTCTATCATGTATTATTATTGCATCGTCTGTTCAAACTATCCACAGACTCTCTGACTAGATTTTTTTTTTCTCTGAAACTGCACTACACAGGGCTTACAAACAAATACTCTTATGTGCCACTGCGCTTTTCCATCTGACACACATGCACGCTCAGAGGCATAACCCCCCTGCAGCACACACACAAAAACACAAGCACATATGTCCACTAACACATCTGCTGCTACACCCAGCCACGCAACCAGATGTGTGCACACACAAATACACACACTGCTGCATAGGCACACAAAGTCCATAAAATCCCTGGCAGATTAGTTGTTGTTCTTATGTAAAATGGATCAAGCCACCAGGCAGCAGAAAATCATCCCCGCTCGCCTGCAGAGACAATAGTCAGACAACAACCTGTTCAAAAGCCACCAATCAGCATTTGTGATTCAGAGGATGAAAGAACTGAGGTCTGACCTGACGTGTGAGTACTTTTGTGGATTTGACTCCAGTTCCGTTTAAGTGGATTTCAAAATGAACCGTAACAAATCTGTGTCTGTGTGTGTGTGTGTGTGTGTGTGTGTGTGTGTGTGTGTGTGTGTGTGTGTGTGTGTGTGTGTGTGTGTGTGTGTGTGTGTGTGTGTGTGTGTATTCATGCTTGTGTATTTGACAACATATTGTATAAGCAGCACGGGTTGAATGGATTACACACAACAGCTGATAGAAAATAATTTTAGCCTCGTAAATTATGATAGTTTTCTGGTTTCACTTATTACATTAACCATACTGAACCTGTAGTGACATGATTTGGCTGTATAATCTGTGTGTGTGTGAGTGTGTGTGAGGACTTTTCCTCAGACAGATGAAGCTGAACTAAAACAACCAAACATGTCTCCATGTTTGTCACGAGTGAACCACACACTATGACAAGATGAGGATTAGAGTGTCACAGAGAACTTACACGTCAACCTGACGGCGTGCCGCACTCCGGTCACATGACAGGTTACAGCTCATTTAAAATGGAAAACGATGTCAAATATCCACAATGCTGCGGCTCAACTCGTGCTGAGCATTCCAAAGTTAAACTCCCGATGAAAGGCAGTTTCCACCCAAAAAGCAAAGTGCCCTTGTGCGAGTTCTTTACCTGCAGCTCACTGTCACTAAGCACTATTGTGTTTGTAGCATCCTTTTTGTCAGTGAGTGAACTGACATTTTCTAAATATCAAGGAGCGCTTCATTTATTTGTTCCAACAGTTTCCGGATGTTGTGCCGTTTAGGAATAGATGCTAAAAGATACCCGATTAGTGATCAAAATCTGAAACAGAGCAAAGCTAAATGTAAAAACATAGGATATCCAAACACAAAGGTTAACTAAAGTGTCGGTCTGCACTGCCACTCACCACAAATGTCCAAGTGATAAAGTAGCAAAGTATGATAGTCAGATGTAACATCTAAAAAAGGGAATTTGTTCATAGTGTATAGTTGGGTGTAATCATTGTGACACACCAGATATATCATAGCTCTTTCAACCATATTCACTTTATCTAAGTTTAGTAACATGTTTTTTGTTGCTGAAACATAACCAGACTGTAATCATTAGAGATGTCACATCAGAAAACACACCAACAACATTTTGTTTCATTTGGATTTGTGACTGGTGTTCAAGAGCTCATCTCATGATACATCTCAGCCACATGACCAACAAATGTTGGAGCAGGAACATGAACAAATGAGACTGTGAACGGCAGGACATTTGAGACGCTTGTGCACCATCTCATTAGGAAGCATCACACAAATGTTGTATGTTGAATATTTATGTGATGAGGAGGTGCTCCATTGTAATGAGTTCACCTACATTGAAATTAAGCAGCCTATTAAATGGTCATTATCATTTTTTAACACTCCAATAATTATGCTTCAGACCGGGAAAACTGCTTCCACTATAGGTTACATTTATTGCAATGTCTATTGACCATAATAATTATGACAGGAATAAAAGAGGAAGTCAGAGTGTGTGTAGAGAGGAGGCTGAGATTGGTTGGATGGTTTAAACCAGGTGGCAAATCATTATGATGTCACCCACTGGTTTGTGAATTGCTGTCACCATCTTGTTTTTTCTGAGTCTGAAGAGAGAAGGTGGAGCTATGGAGGAGATAACCTGACCAGTTTTGGTGCCTGACCCTAATCGAACTGCATCCTCTTCACATTGCTCAACACATTCTATAGTTACCATAACAACGGAGCTGTAGTACACCTACTGGTACCCGTTCAGACAGTTATAGACATGGCCTACGGAGCTGGCTAGGAGGTGGAGGAGGGGCCAACAAGCCGCATATATGGTCCTGATCACAACTGATAACGAACATTTGATTGCCTGATAAGATTCGAAGCAGGTGTTTGAATCACTGGTACATAGCAAAACCAAAAAACTTCACATCCGCACATACTTTTTATAATTTTGACAATCATTTCGGTCAACTAATGACTTCCAACTGGTGCAGACATCTTTTTCTGCCTGCTGGTTTATTTGGTCGACGGAAAGCTTCTGCTTAAGAAACAGGGGTCTGTTGGAAATACGGGGTTGAGCAAGGTAACTACACAAACTGCACTCCAGGGAAAACACCAACAAAAAAGGTTTCAGTCGTGAAGTGACAAAAGGAATTCTGTGCTCTGGTGTGACAATAAAAGCAGCAGCTAGGTCGATGGATTGATTTTGGCTCCAGCTGTGCAGTAGTAGTTTAACTCGTGCTGCTGGGCCACCAGTCAGGGCCCTGCCTCTCCCTTCCTCTGTGACACTCCTCACTTCAGGAGAATTACTGTCATGAAGCATGAAGATGAACCGTATAGAGAAACAGATTCCACACACTGCTGCACAGTCACAGTGCGAAAACTGGATGTGCAGGTTGTCAAACACATACACACAAACAAGTGATTCTTGTTTCCTTCTTTTTGCCATTCACACTGTTGCAGAAAACATCCACCTCACAGTTTGTAGAACCATCTGAGGGGTCATGTATGTCAAATGCTCCAACAAGCAGAGGAAACTCTTACAAGTCAAGATCACATTGTGACATGTTTGAGTCTGAACGTGAACTCAAAACATTTTTTCCTGTCATTTAAATTCATGATAGCACTTCCTTTAGAATATGCTCAGGTTATTAAAGATCAGAATGGGTACTCATGCAGAGAGAAAGATATCCTCACTGACCCCATCACAAACATTTAGATGGCAATAGGTCCGAACTAATAATTATTTCTGTCTCAACACACAAAAGATGTAGAGGAGGTACAACCAACTATTTTTGTGGCAAATTGTGTTGCCACAGATACAAAATATTTGAGCCATCAAATCACAATTGACAAAAGTAACATGAAAATGTTTTCTCTGATATTAAAAATAATTTTGGTGTTTGATTCCATTGTAATGATCCACACAGCTTTATTAAGTCCCACATCATTAATGCATCTACCCCCCAAACATCGGTCATCTGGATTTTAATCCCGTGTCTGTTAGTTTCCCCTTCCCGATTTAGAGGTCATGTTTACCGGCACATCCACCGGTCTTACCTCAGCGCTGCCGAGCCGCAGACGGGCCGCTAAAAGTGCGGCCAGCAGCAGCAGCAGGACCCAAGATCTCATGTTGCCGCCCAGCCTGAGGAGCCGCAAGCGACCGGCTGGGCATTTAGCACCTCGGAGTCCAATCCCCCGGCTGCACCGAGCCTCGTCCCGGTGTCGCGTGTGCTGGCCGCTTGTGCAAAGCACGCACTGTTAAATATCCCAAATGTGTCACTGCTTATAAACGCTGCTTGTCCAAATGTTTGCTCATGGTGACTCACACGCAGGCTAGACGTCTGACTCTGTCCATGCCGCTATTTTGAAAACTCACTACAGGAGACGTCAAAGGTATCTTACAGTGGGGCAAGTGCGTAATGCAGGTTGTTATGATACACGAAAAATGCAGCCAGTTATATCAGTATGCAATGCGAGACACACTCCTAAACCCCCCCTCAAAATGAGTAAAAATATTGTGCCAAAGTGTTCGATACGTCCATTTTCCAGACAAAATTCCAGTCAAAAATGTTCAGATTGACAGCTCCCGTTCCAAAATCGGTGTTAAATGTGACAAGTATGCAGCTTTCTGGTCATAACTGAAACCCCGCATCTCCAAAGGTCCGTGCGTAAAAGTTGGATCACCTTGGCGCTTCGTGCGTAATTCTCCGGACACGTCGCTGTAAATACAAAAGTCAGATTATTCTCATCCCAGCGCGATCCATTTCACTACAAAAAGCCCGTATGTCAACTGTACGCGTGTTAATCGACAGAGACTCTCTGTATATCCCGCACTTGTCTCTGTGTCTCTGTTCCTCCACCCGGTTTGTTCGTTCATCCGTTGGATCAGGTTGTTCTCGCTCCTCGCGCCTCTCCTCTCTGGTTCCGTCTTTAACTGTGAGCAGCTTTTCCGAATAGAAACAGGGCCTCCCTTCTGAAGTTTTATGCATCAAGTTAGGCAGACAGAGGTAGACTTGTACCGGAAATGAAATGATTTACTTTCAAAATAAAAATACAATTAAACTTCATGAACGTAATGCAATTTCCTTTCATTGATCTCTATGCTGAAACTAGATCTTTGACACCACCTTCAGACTGAACAAAACTGCAGGAGAAACATCTACTTATGGTCAATATAACATATATGGAATATAGCAACTGTAAAGCATTGTAAATCAAATAACATTCACACCTAACAGATGTTTGTCCAGATGTGATTGCTTATTAAAATACAATGTTCAGATAATTTGAAGCCCTGTGAGATGCATGTCAAATATTTTGTGACAGAGATTTTTTTCAGAGACATGATGATTCTGTATTTTCTTTATAAACAAATATTATATGTGGAAATGCTCTGATAAATTAGTAAGTTAAGACAACCATTATTATTATTGGCCTTGTTGTATGTGATGTTGTGCAACATATGCAAGTAGTGGCATTGACAGCATCATATGGAGGCAGTTTAGGCTTTTACTTTGAAACTTCCTGGCTGGAAGTCTTCATTTTAATATGGCTAAATTAACTCTGGTCCTCAAATTTGTGCCAGGGACCCTAGCCTTCTCTTCTTGAAGGCAGGTCGTGCCACCTCCTTATTAGGTGCAAGGAAACCTAAGCATACATGGGTGCTCTTAAAGGGAAAGTTTAGAGTCATGATCCAGATTATAAATAATTATGTAAATGTCATTGACCAAGAAAATGTTATCATAATGTAAAGTTTTTTTTATTCTTTACATGAAGTGATAAAGTGTTACATTATCAGTAGATATTTTGAATGTTGTATCATAGTTGTTGTGTTAGTTTCTAGTTACAGACATAATTTGAAAAAGAAAACAGCAGACAGTGATCATAGGTATTGAGGCTACCCTTTTGTTTGCCTTCTTTATTTAATATAAGAGGTTTCCATAAATGAAAAACAAGAGCAATATCCATAGGATTATATTGTAATTACTCATGAAAACACATTAAGCCTGTTTCTCGCAAAAAGTGTATTACATCATCAGTAGAATCAGTTTGTTTTATAAAGTTATGAGTCAGGGCTGAAGCAAATGGTTTTCCCAAAAACTCTAAGTATTTGTTGTAATCTGCTTGGATTATTGTTTGGGATTGAAAGGTGGGGGTTTGCAAACAGGGCCAAAACAAAGAGAATCAGAAAGTGTGGACAATCCCATGACTGCATTTCAAAATCCCTTCATTACACTGAATGACCACTCTGCAGTTTTGGTTGTGCAGACAGGGTGAACTTCATCTGTTACCATGAAGAAGAGTGATTGTTTTTAAGAATTTCTTAATTCCAGAAATATCTGGATCGAAAAATATTTGGCCAAACAAACTAGAATGTACAAATGTCAAGTATCACTGAGAATTTCCAAATGCATAAAATATTCAAACGGGGATGCTTTGTACGACTCTCAACATCACTGCTGCTCCAGGCTTACTAACGCGATAACTAGCTGACACACACATCACGACCGGCTGATTCTTATCATGTTTGTTTCATGTCTGCGTTCAGATGTAATTTGGTTTCCAAAGGGCACTGGTGTTAGAAGGTGCTGATACAGCAGGAAAACCCGTCATGCTATTATTCGACTTTGAAGATGTTCTTGTGGAGTTCAAAGGGTTTTCAAACACTACATTTTATATACAACATCTCACGATGCATTATTTCCCTCCCTCAGGTACATACAATAATCTGGAGAGCAGAAAGACATTTGCTATCGCTTTAGTTTTTGGTTCTGTTTATCTCCTTGGCTGGCCTGCAGAGTTTTGTCCTGCTCTGTCATAAATATGTTTTGTTTTAAACTGAGAAGATGCCTGACCAGAAGACAAATTGGCTCCCATTTCCAGAGTAGACAGTGAATGTTTTCCAGGAAGCTTTGTGTTTCATTTTAGGGTCACGGCTGGAAGGGTTGCCATGGAAGCCGGGGGTCACGTTAGATTCCTCCTCCCTGCAAAGGGAAGACAGAGGAAGCGGGCATTCCTGTATGGCTATTCCTGGACTACATGCACACACACACACACACACACACACACACACACACACACACACACACACAGATATCCACCAATGTAAGTGCTGACCTTTTACCTTCATGCAGTGACTGTCAGACTGAGAGGACACTCTGCTGTCACTGACAGGATGAAGGACGACCCCTCGACTCAATAATGACCTCAGTGTACATGTACAGTATGTGTGTGAGACAACTTGAAAGCATATCAGGTTTTCAGTGTTGCTCGTTGTCAGTACTCAATGTTCAGCGTGGAATTCCTGGTATGTCGGAGAGGGAAAGAGATGCACATGTGCGTGTCTCTGAGCAGGTGAAATAATGTGGAACATGTCCACAGCTTGCACAGCTGCCCATGACACAGGAAGACACGTGTGTGAACAGAGGGCCAATTTTTGTGCTATCGCAAGTCAGGGATACCACAAACAAGGGCAAAAACACAAAACAAATAGACACCAGAAAGTTGGAATGAATACAAAACATATCTTATAAAAGTTTTGCGAAATATAGAAGGTTATTGGTGAATCTATGGATCTAATATGATATGAGCATTTCTGACATTGCTTTTGCTCAATGGTTAATGCTGGTTTTATTTTAACTTTTTATTCAGACCGTGTCCGTGTCACATTTTGCTTATAGGTGTAAAAAGTATGGTGCTTTAGGTTTATTATGTAAGTTACTTAATCTACGTTATGTAAATTAAATACTTTACTTTGTGTAAATCACTTAGTTACTTTGTTTGACAGAAACGACCCTTTTCATATATGCATGTGTTTTTCATGCTAACGCAAAACAAAACGTGACACCGACACGGTATCGTCAAGTGGGCCGACAGGTATCACACACTTTAGCATGATACCTGGCTCTACATTGCCTATAAGTCCACTTGATCGTCTTTCATTAGATCCTCCATGTCTGGTAAATACCAGCATCTTTCAACCTTTATTCCACCAGTTTGTGACGCAAACTTTAAGTTTAAAATACATACTATTTGTGTTTTTAGAGGCCGAACAGCAGTGTTTTATTTTATTTTCACTGTCTGAAATCTTCTTTTCTGACCCAAAATCAAAGCTAGAAAAAGTTAAACATTATCCAACCCAGGTGTGAAGTCTGGTTTTGAAAATAATTGAAAATGTTTTGTATTCAACCACAAGACTGGCATTTCCAGTTCACCTAACTTAGTCCTAATTCTCAACTAAACCCGCGACACATCTATTGAAAAAGTAAAGATTAATAAATGAATGTGTTTTATGTATGTGTGTTCATACACATTTACTTTGTGTTAGAATCCAGATTCAGACTCACCTAATTTCAGAAACTGTAATGAATCCAGGCCAAAAAGACAAATTATTTTCCCCTGACCACACAGACAGAGAACTAATCAAAGGAGGTTTCAGACAGTGACCTTTAGTTTAAAGCAGCTCATATTGGGTTAGTCGAACTGTCTTGTCTGTCTGTTTCAGACCCTTTGAAGGTTCTGTTTTTCCAGTCTCTTTCATTCCACTTATTTATTTATTTCTAAAGAGTTTGTCACTCGCTCCCTCTTTTGCTGCACACGAGTCTGTATGAGAGTGTTAATTAACTTCCTGTCCCATATCCTGATCTAATTAATGGAGTGAATTTATCCCCCTCTCCTCTCAGCTTGCCAGCTTCCTCTTGTCACCACAGCCAGTTGCTAAATGAGGCAAACAGACGCTCTGCTCCTACCAAGGTTCAAACTCAGGTCACACGACTCAACACACGACCACGGCAGCTTGTTCTGCTGGTGTCTGGACAGTCTGTCCACATCAGGCTTTATTAAATCTGTTCTGAATCTTCTGACTGGTGATCCTTTATAAATCCCACAGTATCAATAGTCAAGAAGCTTTGGTTTCAGCTGCTGTAGTTTTATTGCCACTCTACCAACCACTCTGAGAGGAGACCAGTTATTATTTTAAAATTCAAAACAAACAAAATCTTGTTTATGCTGCCAAGTTATGTTAAGTTTGAGGCTAGTCATGTCATGAAAGCATAAGAAAACTATTCTCTGCTGTAAAACAAGACTAACTTGGAAAAAATATCATTATATTGTCAGACAAGCATTATCGCTGGAGACTCTTTAAAACGAAACAGTGACGCTTTATTTTGAAATGACATATCCACAATTTTTTAATATCTCCTCAAAACATTTATATTTCTCAGTAAAAGTTAAATTATCTTGTTTAAATTCCTAAAACACTAATACTCCTTCTTCCTCAAACATCCTGAATCTATAAATATGTAAATATATTTACTCTCAGAAGTTTGATTCCTGAATATAAGATGTCTTCACAATAAAGTCCATTCTGAGTGTGTGTGTGTGTGTGTGTGTGTGTGTGTGTGTGTGTGTGTGTGTGTGTGTGTGTGTGTGTGTGTGTGTGTGTGACCTGGAGGCTTCACATGTCCACATTACACATATCAGTATCAGTTAAATAATGGACCAGCCTCCAATCTCTTTGAGATGTCCCACATCAAAATTAGATTTTCACTGAGCAAACAGAAACTTTGCACTCTCAGCCGATAAATGAGAAAACAGAGGTGTCATTTTAAATTCTGCACATACATCACACTGTACAGTGAAGCTCAATCATTCAACTGTAGGAGTAAGAAGACGAAAACATTTTTAAGTGGAGAGGGGCTTCAAATAAAACTTAAAACTCATCAAACACAGTGATACACGCATAATGTTTAATAGACATCAACAAGTCTGGTTCCATTGCAATGTCTTGATGAATGGATGCATGAAGACGGCGTTACTTTAGCAAAAAACTACTTCAGGAAACAAAAAATTGACACAAGCATATACATACAGCATTATGATGAGAAGAACTGAGTGTCTGACTGTTTTTCTAATCAAATACACAAAAACCCTACAGGGCAGTAACAAATTAAGTGGAGCCTCACCGAGATAGATTTATCAATCTTTTCAGGTAACTGTGTTTTTGATCCCATGCACACAAAACCTTTAAATATTTAGCCAACTGGTAAAAAAAAAAAAAAAGGATTTAATTTCAATTAATTCTGGCACACCTGAATTTAAACTTTGCCTTCTGTCTCTCCAGTCACATGGACCTCTTTTTTATTTGGTCACGCCTGCTTATTGTGGACTGTATAATTAAGAGTGATTTTGAATGCTTCCTCTGCTGTCGTAATTTATAGACAACAGTTATGTTTAAAGGATCAGTACCACAACTTCAGCAGAAATCAATTGTATGTTTTTGTTTTCAATTCTTTCTTGCTGTAAATCTGCAACTGCATTTAGGTGATTAATACTCTTGTCACATTTTTCACTTAAACCCTTACTAATACAATTATTTGACACTAACCAGCTGCAAGATGCTGCTTCCTCCCCCGCTAATTCACTGTTTGGAGGCACAAACACTGAACAGGCAGTGTCTGAGACGCAGCTGCCCTTTACAGTGAAAGGGTAATCAATTCATGAGGAAAGTATGATTGTGTGATGAAGTGAATAACAATCATTTTACATAGCAAGAGAGGAATATTGTCATCATTTCATCATAAAAGGAAGAAAATAACATAAAAACGTAAGAATCTATGAAAAATGTATGCCATGAATTTATGTCAATAAGTTATATAAGTGTGAGTTGGGTAAACTTGGATCAGAGAAGTGTTTCTTCCACCCAATCCCATACGGGCTGTCCTGTCAAATGATGCTGAGAGACTCTCAACACTCACTGATCCCACATCAGTGATCTAAGTCCATTAGCATGGATCCTTTCAAACACAAAATGAGCAGCAACTTTTGAAATCCAACAGCCAATAAGACGAGTGGAAAATTATTCTGTACCTTAAAATTAAACAATAGAATAATCACAGTGGAACTAAGAATGGTCAAATACAGTCAAGAAATGCTGCCAGATTGTGAGTATGAGTAATATCTGGTGGTCTTTCCCTCCCAGGTCTTGATTTAGATTTTACAGTCTCATACTCCACTTTAAGCCTTCATATTGTATTTGAACTGGCGTATTTGAACCCGGAAAAACGCGAGTGCCCGTTGGCATTGTTGCGGCTCTGTGAATCACTTCACAGCTTCATTCTCAAAGACCGCTTTGACAAGATGGAAAGCAAATGAGGGACCACTGATTCAAGGGAAGGCATGAGGGAGGAAAAGGCGGAAGCGGGGGAGGGAGGGAGGGCAGAATCACAGCTGTATTGTTGTGTGTTTTCCCAACATCAACAGCAGAGGAAGTGGAACGGTGCAGCTAAATATACAAACAGCACAATGAGGCAGTGAGTGTGGAGCAGCTGAGGAACATGGCTGTCACCAGGTCCGGGAGTGTGAAACACGGAGGACCGCCCTCTATTTATACAGAAAGAGCTGATGGAGAGTACACACTGCTTTTTAGATGCACCCCCACATCCAAACTGTCAGCACAGGCTCATATACAACATATCAACAACTTTACCTGATGTCCCATTAACTTCAAGTTACATTACTCATTGCCCATCAAGTGGTGGTAGATTTCTTGTCTTCCAAGCAGCCATTAGTTTCCATTCAACTGAAATTCAGCAGACTTAAAACATATAATTAACATGTTGCAGGATTAAATTAAAACAAAGTTTACTTCAGGTGAAACTATAATTACCTCCTAATGACTACCAGTCAAGTTGCACTTTATTCACTTCCGTTCAGACTCATATAATATACTGTATGTAGTAAAGACTTAGAACGAACTTGGACATTGGAGCTTGCTGGATATCTGTGTATGTGTGTGTGTCCAGGCTCCCCTTCTCCAGGTCATGTGGTAACTGGACCTCTTGGCCCCTAGAAAAAAACAGGAAGACATGCATCAGACATTTTTCCTTATTACCTCGGCAACAGCGGATGCTGTTGTTATTATGACTTTATATGGACCTGTTGCGTGATTTGATTAGTGATAAACACATGACAGCATGACTGGACAACATCATCTTCATCTCTTTAGACTTATATGTGCCATTTTAAGGACCCGGACATCCACCGCAACTGACTGCAGGATATACAATTTCAATCACAGGAGGGTGAGCAGTACAGGTCCATGTCACCATCATCATCATGATCTTTGCCTTTGTTTTCACACATCTTCCTTTACCACATTTTTTTCGTCCTTCTCCTTCTCTCCTCTTTTTCTACTGCATCACTTGCAGCAACATCATCAAACACTTGTTTCCCCATTATGTATCTTTTCGTGTAAATTAAATTCCACTTCAGTCTCTCTTTCTTTTTTGTCTTCCACAGAATCTTATGAGGTCATTTGATCTGCAGTCCAGCCTAAAAAGTCCTGTGGTGATTAGTGAACGGGATTAGTGATATGCAAGGAAAGATGATCAGTTTGGCTTTTGAATGCTTCCATCCTCTGCACACTCGGAAGCTGGTTGTAAAATGTTTTTACTTTTGTTCTTTTGAAAAAAGCAGATGCTGCTTTTTTTTTTAGTTCACAGGAGTACATTTTAAGTTTTATGAAACCAGTGGAGAACCTTTTTGAATTAAAGGTGAAACCATATTGTGAGGAGAGTATAACTTGGGACCTCCTGATCTGCAGTAAAATCTCAAATCTCTGAGTGATATGATCCTTTGAGAAGGTAACAATATCATAGTTGAGTCAATATCACCATCAGGTGCCTTTGAGACTTCCCCATTTCCAAAAGAAAAAGCTGAGATTTTCCATTGAACTTCATATTCATTGTATTAACCCTTGTGTTGTCCTTGGGTCAAAATGACCCGTAGCTGTGTTCAACCAAGTTCTATTTTATTTTCATATTTTTTGGGATCATTGGTGACAAGGAGGCTGTGAGGGTTTCTTTAAAGAATGATGACCAATGATCCCAAAAAATATAAAAATATAGAAATAAAATAGAACTTGGTTGAACACAGCTGCGGGTCATTTTGACCTGAGGACAACACAAGGATTAAGTAGATGTTATGCTGTTAGAAATGCATGTTGGTCAAGCTCCAACACTTTTTATAAATTAACTGCAAGCAGACAATGTACATGCAAACAGCAAAATATGTCCACCCTGTCATGGACAAATTCAAAGTAGAGTAAATGCATTATAATTACATAGTGATTATAAAACGTACATTTTCAGAAAGCTATTTAGTCCCTTTCTCAACAATATATTTTAGTTAATGGAAAAAGTATTTGGATAATAATGAAATTATGGCAAACTATTTGTTTCTCTATGAAATCTGCGAGAGTTGCACTTTCTTTTCTAAATAAAATCTAACAACAAAGATATCTCTTTGATATATCAAACTTTCAAACAATACTATTTGGCCCTCATTTGTTTATAAAGGAATCACACAAAAGGTTTTGCTAATTTGTGAAAACAATTTGTTTATTTTCATAAAACATGAAAATGACAGGGTGGACAATGACATGACAGGGTGGACACGTTGTGAAATATCATTGAATGGCATCATAAATGCAATAAATCTAAAGGAAATTATGTAAAACAACAATGTCAGAGGTCCTTTTCCCATGTAGGGCGGAAATTACCAGTTGAACAGATTGGTTTTGATCCACTCTACCTGCATGTGGCCACTGAATAAAGATGCCCAAAATGAGGCATTAATGTGGCCTTCTAGTGTTAAACTCTGTACATCATTCTGCACAGTAAAAGTCAAACATTCAACTGTAGAACAAGAAGAAAAATGTTTTTAAGTGGAGAACAGTTGATTTAAAAAAAAAAAAACAGCATGTTACAGAGATCACTTAAATGCGTCTCCAAACAATCTTTCCCTTTCCTCTTCGAACTCCTTCGAATGCTTTCCCCTTGACGCCGTTGCCTGAAACACAAAATATTTGTAAGGATTTTTAGTAAGATTTTAGCGAGTTAGTTATCAAAATGTCATTTTATGGGTGACATAAACAGTTGATAATTGTCCTTCAAATAAATCTAAACTTTCTAATAAGTCTCTCCATTTCTTTTTTTTTTTTGCCCTCTTCTCTCTCTCACTGAGCTCATTGACACCCTTCTTCTTTCCAGTCTCTCTGTCTTCATTCCATTCGTCCTTCTCTTTCTCAAGATACTTTCTCCTTCTGTCCGGGTCAAGCATCACGACGTTCCCGATATCTCCTTGCTATCTCAGCTCCTTTTGAGCTCATTCCTTGAAAAAGACAATTCAAAATGTTCCCTTACACACTTTAATTGGTGGTCTAGGTAAACTAGGCTTGCCTTATCAAACTAGGCTTGCTGATACCGATATCGCCAAAAAAAAAAGGTCCATATTGTCCACTCCTACTATGTATAGCATGTACTGTCATAAAATGTGTGTAATGGCTGTTGTAATATGTGTAACATTATCAACATGTGGCATAAACTATGCGCATGTCTTTGCTGTCACAAACCATGTCCACCCTGTCATGGAAGGTTTGCTGACAGGGTGGACGATGACAGGGTGGACATTTTTGAATAATGTTAGCATTTAATGAGCACATGGTGGACCTTCAGTTAGCAACATGATTCAGTTAACAAGGTGACTGTGTAATGTTTAACAAACATATTTTGAATTTCTGAAAGGTTTTTATATTAATTGATATTTCACTATAACAGAGTGGACATGTTAAGCTTGACAACATCCAACTACACATAATATGATGAAAATTACGAAATATAAGTGTAAATACTTACTCTGCAACGAGCCACTGTTTCAGCCTCCATTGAAGAAAGATAAAATGGTGGTAGTAATGTCACTGAAAACATCAGAGGGTTTCTTGAAGGGGCAATTATCCCATAATGACAGGGTGGACAGCAATTTCAGGGACACATGCAAAGTGTTCAATATGATTATGAAAATAGAATATACATGATCAAAATGACTTGTTTTATCAAATAACTTGTTGTGGACAATTAAACCATATAAAACCATTTTTTTATTTAGTATAATTTAACCACTTATTACACACACTGTAGTTAGCGGAGCAGTGTGTGGGACATGCCAAAATCACATACATCCAATGAAAAAAAAATGGTATAAAATGAAGGAAACACATTTCAAGAGACTTATCGTTGTACTGATATGTGTGTAAATGTTTGGCCATTCATAATAAGACCTCAGAGTTTAATTATTCTGAAACATTTTCATGATGACTGAGTGATTCTGATGAGGACACCAAAGGCACTTCATAGTGATATTGACCCAGTTATTGATTGTCAATTATTGGTATTACAGTCTGATAAAATGTGTGATTGCTGGTTTTATCCCAGGATCAGACTACACAAATTCATCAATGTCGTTCTCGACATATAAACATCTGGAACGACTTGTACTTTCACATAATAGAAGTAATGTGATGAGGCATCTGGGACACCGCAGCACACCCCGACAAAAAGTCGAACATGTCTGTAATGTTTTTGTTTTTACTTGCCTAGTTTGACATACACTACATGTACCTTGACACGACCAATAGGATAAAATTACTGCATCACACATGACTGGTCCGGGTCATACCGGGTAGTGTTCCTCGTTTTGGAGCAACATAGATGTTGTTTCTTTCTTCCAATGCAGTAAGGACATACCAAAACTCAGACACTGCAAGAGTTTTTGCTTTAATAATCTCATCTGGATGAGAAAAGAAAACATTCCAATGTTATTGTCACTAAAAGAGTTCATGATTGTACTGTTGGACTGACAGAAAATAAGTGTGTTATACAGAGACGTTTGACTTTTGACCTTATTTGGTGTCTCATAACATCTGACATGGAGAGGAAAAAGACCTGACACACATTAGGAAGTCAGTAACTCCCACAACCACCCATCAAGCAAGCACACATTCACACAAGAAAAACACCAATAACAACTGAGTGTACCAAAACACTACAGTGCCAGTGTTTCACTCACAACCACAAGTGACATTTAGTTTAAATACGGTGATATAAATAGAGACAGCAGCAATGTGAAAGTCGTCAGGGAAAAATTCTGACAGAGTGCTGTGCTCTGTTAAATGCAGTGTGGGAGTGACAGTCGGGTGCTAATGCTCATGAGTCTGATTAAGAAGGTGAAGGTGGATGTTCACTGTTGTTACAGAGGGTTAGAGGGAGAAAGATGAGCTTTTATTGTTTATGTTGTGTTAACTTACCTTACTACATATTTTAATTGGCCCTTTCTGCATGGTAGATTTTTATGCTCCCACTTTACAGTTCAATTCTTCACAATGTGGCACTCACACTGAAAATAAGCATGATACCTGGTTGTTTTTTTTACATTGATAAAAGACAGAAAGGAACTTTTAACTTGGTGTAAATCTTCTGCAGCAAAGTTCAGTTTTATAAAACAATCAAATAAATAATTGGGGGGGTGGATTTTGTGGAAAATGTCCTTACTGTACAAATTACAAGAAGATATTGAATATCACTGCTTGACTCAACATTTTACCAAACGGAACCCTTTTGAAAACATGATATCTGGTATCCAAATAACGTCTGCATCAATTTTGGTAGCATTGGAATGAATAGTTGTGGAGTTATAGTTTGTAGTGAGCCAAAGTTTTGTTACAATGCAGTGGATGTCCTGAAAAGAAATTCAGCTCTGTAGCCCATAGGGGTGATTTATTGTAATTGTATGCAGTGTGGAATGTGAAATGGTTAGAAATTATAGCTGTAATATAGCTTCATGAGGCAATGCTCGTAGTCCAAGCATATTGGTGGCGCAATGGTTAGCACTGTGCCTTCTCAGCAGGAAGGTTTAGGGTTAATGTCCACCCAATCTTTAATCTTAAAAGTGAGGAGGGTGTCTTACTCCTGAACCCAAACTGAGAGCTGGTTTTAGGGGCCCAATATCTCAAGGTTCTGCCAGCCTATTTTCTTTTAAGAATCTCTGGGAACCCCATTATAGGCGCACACTCTTAAATCAAAGTGTGCTGTAAGGATAATGTGGTATTATGAGGAAATATGATGGTGCTTTTGAGGCGATACACATTTTCACCCAAACTTATATGATTTGGTATAAAACAAGATGATGTTACACAGTAAAATGTGATAAAACACAATATTGTACAACAATAGAAGAAAGTATGGAACAGTAAAATACCGTATGTCTTGAAATAGGTGATGAAATACAATGTGGGACTATAATATGATATTATGAGCATCAGGGCAGCTTTATTTTCAGATCTGATATTTACAGTACATTGATTTAGTCCCTTTTAAACAGAATATAAAACAGCTTAAATTATTGTAACAGAAATGCTCCAACATTGAATTAGAGCTTGCTGTAACAGCTGCATACTGCAGGCATGTATGCTGTTATCATGAAATCAAACAGTGTTTTGGTCTGCTTGATAACATTGCAATATGTCAGTGTCATATTTCCACATTGCCCTCATTTCTCCACATCTTTATGGTCTTTTTCTGCTCACCGCTGAAGGTGCGGGTGGATACACTCACTGCCTTCACACACACACACACACACACACACACACACACACACACACACACACACACACACACACACACACACACACACACACACTTTGATCTGACGGGTGGTTTGCTGAATTGGTGGGAATTTCCCCTCATATCGCTGTAGGAGGGTCCCCTTCCTCTACCTTCCAAGAAAAAATAAATCATGTATTTTTATTTTCTTTCTTCTTCCAGCTCCTCTGAAGCTTCATAACGGTTACCCCTTAGGGTTGGAAGCTGTGCACATTCTTTTTTTCTTCTTCTGCTTTTGCAGCCAGCCTCAATCCACTCGTTGTTCATGATCCTGTGATCCTTTCACAGTCAGGCCACCAAGTCTTTTCCATAGATCTGCTATAAGGTCTTGATGTCACACTTCAAACAGCCCCCTTTATGCATGTTCACAGTGTGAATCAGGGTCCGTTTTTCTCCTCCAACTTTCATCTGGTTAAGAGCAAAAAGGGAGAAGAAGTAATGATTGAAGCTGTCATTGTATTAGAGAGAAATGCTGGCCTACGTTGTCTGCAAATTAGCGCAGTGATGATTTGACACGATTTTCCGTTGTAAAAAGAAATGATGGGGAAGCACTTCCTTCACACAGGCCTGCCATCTCTCTTAACCCCTCAGGGGAAAAGTTTGAATTTTCTGTTCTCGTCATTACTTTCTTCACATCAAAATTGGAGAACAACTAAATTAGATTAAGAAAAGATTTGGCACACTGCAGTCACCTAAGTTAACAAATGAAAGAAATTAGAAACCCAGTATTGCACACACAGTTTTACTAGATGATTGTGTTAAATATAATTTAAAAAAAAAACGGTTTGTGCAAAGAACAATTTAGGTCCTTGAAGCCCATACTATGATTATATTACCAGAACAGGGCTGTCCAACTGTTTTCAACAACTTTGCCCCACAAGAGGCTGCCTGCAAGTGATGTTAGCATGTCTGTGATATGATAAATAAAACTAAGGCATACATGTCTGAGCTACTTGATATCTGAATCATAGATGTGAGGATGCAAGCAAGTAGGAGTGTACATATTGAGTCTTCATCATCTATGCAGGTAACATTGGCGACAGGATAGCAAGGGGACAGAGAGAATTGGGGAAACCCTGTGTGTATGTAATCAACTGCAACACGATTACACTCGATCCACCCTGCCATTCGATCGGTGTAGTCTAATGTTGCATACTGGGCTGGCAGGCGACAAAGAAATGCAAAGAAAATTAACAAAGCCAAGAACTTTCAAAATGTCTTTCATAAAAATGTTTAAATTATGGAGCAAATGGACTGACAGGTATTTATTCACTTTGCCAGCTGCAACAAGTAAGGAACCAGTGTGCTTATTGTGCAATAAACACATTGCAGTCTGTTAACATGATACTAAAAAATAGTTATTTGTAGTCATTAAGTGACAACGTATTCTGTATGGCCCACAAGCCTGCAATGCTTTACCTGGTCTGCCCACTTGCTATTGGAGTTATATGGCCCTGCTACAGAACATCAGACAACAACAAAACAAGAATAAGATTAAAAGGTTGTGGTTAAAGAGAATGTTGTATAACTGATATGTCACAGGTGCAATCTCTGCAGCAGCTGTGAAGAACCAACTGTCCTGAAGTAGACACTATGCAGTACAGCTCAAAACAGCTGCAGTTAAACTTTCTTTCCTCTCCTTATTCTTCACAGAAATACAATTTAAATACCTCAAAATTTTCCTGCACCTGTGTTTCCCATCTCCCCGACTCCAGCGGTTAACCTTTTTTTCGAGATTAACGACTCTTAGTGAGGCACGACCACAGCTCTTTCCAGCTGCGGTTATTTCCCAACGTGAAGGCAAACAGAAGAAAAAAAAGAAAACTCTGACTCAAGTTTTTGATTTTGGAACAAAGCGTCACAAGTGTCCCAGAAAAAGCACAAGCTGGTGAAAATGATGAACACATACGCGTACATAAACATTTAACAGCACATACGCTGGATGCAAATACACACATCACAGTGCTCGAAGGAAAGCCACTTCCCTAAACTTGCCGTCAGGGGAAGTCCAGGCGGTTTTTCTGTGTAAATTTGCACATTTGTGGTTTTTACAGAGCTGCTAAAAAAAATCTGTATGGCGATGTGGTGGAGAGGAAATGCGTCAGCAGAGGAGGAATACCAACCTCTGAGACAAACTCACCCATTCACACAGACTGCCATATATTGAGTGTGTGTGTAAGGGTGTGTATGACCCTGGATAGTCGGGGTCATTGTCTGACCATGTTGGATGTCGTCTGGGAAAACAAGTGAGTGCCTAAAAGCTGTTAAAATAGTTTGTCTATGCAACTGACAAAGATATTTGTGTGTAAAGCCAAGAGATCTGATTTTAACCTTAGACAACAAAACAGCTGCTCTCTTTGTGTCCTGAGCAAATGGAAACACGACTGAACATATTTGCTTGAAAATGTGAAGATATCTTGGGTCGTTTTTTCCTTGCTCTCACTGCACCTCTGCTACCCTGCAGTAACCTGCTTCCCTAGACATTTTTACTGTACTAAAGGTTTGATTTGAAACACATCATCAAATAAATTCAGGTTTGGGCAAGCTTTGTATAACAAATGATCAGGCCTCGGAAAGGATGTGATGTTATTTAAAACCTATATTGCACCTACAGGGCTTGAGAATGGACTTGGGTGTGTGACAAATAACTTGACATGCAACCACACTGGAGTAAATCTGTTTTATTGTCATGAATTTAGATCAGAGCACAGATCACTCCAGTTTGATTTTGTCATACTGGGATGTGGATCAAAAGTGAAAAAAAAATCATATGAATCTCTATATGGTACATTTACTGTTCAGCATAATGATTCTAAGACAAGCAGGCCTTTATTTAGTTCAGCTAAATTGATTTTTTTTTTTTTTTTTTTTTTAATAAATATTAAGGGTTTTTAAGGAGTTTTCAAATGGCAGGGTAAGTCTAAAACATCCGTATGGTTTTGACTCAACAGCTTTACAATAATCAAAAGTCTCTTGATTCTCCCAGAAGAGAAAATGGGTCAGAACTGGGAGGCAGGTGAGGGGGCTAATGAAAGATGTAGGAGGGCACAGAAGGAAAAGGAGAAAGAAACAGAGATGGAGAGAATCTAAAGCAGAAAATGACTGTTAGGT
This sequence comes from Embiotoca jacksoni, assembly GCF_022577435.1. Taxonomy (NCBI): domain Eukaryota; kingdom Metazoa; phylum Chordata; class Actinopteri; family Embiotocidae; genus Embiotoca; species Embiotoca jacksoni. The sequence continues at coordinate 19,501,166 of NW_027185392.1, forward strand.
ACAAATATTTCTGGTATGCACTTTCTCTTAAAGTCTAACCTGGCAACAAACACGCGCACACACACAACCTAACCCATTTCTGTGGTGTAAGAAGGTAATAGGGGCATTGGGTTTCCACTCTTTTTCCACAAGCACTATCTGATGTGGGGGACTTCCTGCTTAGTATCTCATCCCTGCTGCAGTCATTCTTTGATATTAATACTTCACGGTGCATGCTCTTTCATGTATGTTCATGCCACAAACTGTATTCACCTTTTGAATGGTCGGTCCTGCTATAGGGTGTGTCAGTGCACTGGGTGTGTACAGATACGGTGTATTTGTGCACATATTTCTGTTTTCTGCTGCATGGTGAACAAAACTTTTATTGGTGGAAAAAGGTGGATATTTAACTTTACTTAACGAAAACTAGCAATGCCCCAATGAAAATATGTTTAATTATAAGTAGAAGTCCTACTTTAAAAATTGTATTTGAAGAAAAGTACTGTCAAAAAAATGATTTTAAGTATCAAAAGTAAAAGTATTCATTATGAAAAAAAAGCCCATTTTAGAGTGTTATATGTATAATGCATATTGCTTCATTGATATGTTATCTGCATGTTAATGTTGTCATTAGCGAGCTCATTTCAACTCAATACGGCTGGATAGTTTATTCTATCAATGCATATTTAGCAAACTGAACATATATTTTACTTATGAAATATTTATTTCAAAAGTAACTAACGCTGTCAAATAAATGTAAATAATTTACACAGAAATGTAGTGGAACAAAGTATAAAGTAGTGTCAAATGGAAATACTCTAATCACGTGACTACAGACACATGTGATTTAGCACATTACAAAATTGTAAAAAGCACTTGAAATAGATAGAAGCAATGACCTTACACATTGAAAGTAAGTAGTTTTGGAATATTGTCATGCTGTACTGTGTGAAGCCAATGTAACTTTCTGTGTGAAACCTATGTATATTCCCATGTGAAACTCATACATTGACCAATGTGAAACCCATGGGATTACATTTGAAATGATTATATTTGGAACCCATAGGATTTTCCATATGCCTTTATTGTCCATGTATGGATAATACGTTTATTTACTACGTTTTTTTTTTATATATATCTGCAGTGACAGCCCCACGACATCAGTGTAGCCCAGGGTTTACGAATCGTGCATGGTTAATAGGAGGGGAAAACTGGATTTAAGCATGGTGCCAATCACCGCCATGAAAACTAAAGTGAGCGGCGCCTTGGGCCAAAATATTTAGCATTCATTTGCCCACTGCACATGCACATTAGTGTGAACATGTACTTACATCAGCATCATGCTAATAAAAGGAATGTCAAAGGTTTAGGAAGGTTTTACAAGTATAACATTTCAATTGATTAAAATGTATAAAGACTACAAACTGTTTGGAGTCATCAACAGTTTTACAGATGTCTTTTTGATAATGGTGGTCTATAATGTTGCGTTTTCAGTTTGGATGTGCATGTGTGTGTGTGTGTGTTTGATGTTGGAGTGACTTCCACTCCCCCCGTCTCTGTCAGACCCACTGTCCTAGCGCTTTCCTGTTTACATGAGACAACTTCCCCCTGAACATCGACTAGACCTGTACAGCCTCTCTCTCCCTCTCTTTAGATTCAGATAAGTCCATAAATAATACCAAAGGTTGATTAAAGTAACCCTGGCATTCCTTTGTCCCTCAAGGAATCGATCAATGGTGAAGAGCAGGAAGCTGAAAGTTAAAGCGGCTCAAATGGCCAAATTTTCTTTCATCTTGCTCCCTTTCAAAATGGTTTTGTATAAACACACACACCTTAACACACACACACACACACACACACACACACACAAACATAGACACACATGCACCTTTCTGAGAGCTCTCTAATGTCCTGCCATGCAGGTGTGTGTTAACCTTCTAAATCCAATAATAACAGCAGTCCTGATCTTCATACGATGAGATCAGTGGAGCAGCTGTATGGTGTGTGTTTACAGATTAACAGGCAAGCACACACAAGTACACAAAAGCGCACACGCATAAACTAATACTGTTTGTAAGAGATTTAGGGGAATTATGTTCCCTTTGTCTTTTAATTGTGTTTCTGTTATATAGGACTTTGCACGACTGACAATTAATCACAGTTTTTACCATGAACATGTCGATACTCTACGGAGCACCACAGGGTCAAGAGGAGAATTTTCCTTGTAATGTTTTGGTTTCTCTCTCAATACGTTTGCGTTACTTTGCACCACTTCAAGTGCAATGCCCTAACATTAACTTATTGAATGCTAATTTTAACTGGGTATTACGTATAGTATATAGAGTACTATGCTCAATAGGCATGGTTTGTAATTAGTAAAAGCAAACTTAAATGAATTTTGGATCTACGTGTCTCTCCAGGAGAAAGCAGTACTTTAATCTGTAGGATTCTGTGTGTTTCATTCTGGACTGTATTCAGTTCTGCTTTTCCTCGAAATACTTATATGTCTCCAGCTCTCTCACTGACCGCTGCTGAGATAGACTGCATCGTTGATTGACTGCAGCCTTGGGACGGCACAGCTGTCACTGTGGCTGTAGCAGTGGCTGTAATTTGGTTGTTATGATTACAGCTGGGACACATTAGTTTTTAACGTTAGTACTGTCATAGAAGCACCGCAGACACTCCAACCAGAAGCTGAATACTGTTGTAAATCTGCCTTTTAAAATAAATAAAGCACTGTGTCACATCATCACCCCTTCCTGAAGTAGCTGCAGGGTGTTTCTTTTATCTGGCCATGTATTACAGCTAAACTAGACCATTAAATTTACTTTTCATATGGACCAGAACTGCCTGATTCATTAATGTATGGGTCCGGCACTCCAGTCGTTCCATCCTACTGGGCGTAGACCTCGGGGTAATTTTAACCAGTCAGCTCGCACCGAAACCAACTACCTACTGTGTCCACCAAAGTGTTGTTTTCTGAGCGCAGCGGGATTTTAAAGTTTATTTGAATGAACGCCATCAGTGTGACGAGATGCTGACTTTTTATTCTGCGCTGAGCACTAAATGTTCAGCATTTTTTTTCCTGTCGCAGAGTTCACAGACAGTTGCGCCAGCCATTTTCACCAGCCGTCCAATCACAGAGAAGGAGAGGCAGGACAAACACGGTTAACCACCAATATCGGTCTCTGATTGGTCCGCCTTTTAGAGTGGCTGTGCAAATGCTAATACAGGCAGACATTACCCAGACATTATAGCAGCAAACGAAATTCCGAGCAGCCAGACTGGACCAGAGCATCTGAGCGGAAAAAAATAGAAATGGCTAAGGAATGAAATTTTTTTTAAAAAGTAACGCAAAATATATTGCGAGATGAAACAAAAATCATCCTGAAAAACATTCTCGCTGTGACTCCCCCGGGGTTCTGTAAAACTCCTGTCAAATTTGGAAGAAACTACTTCTACAAAAGTAGAAGGAGTTTGTTAAATGCGTTTTGTTTTGTTTTAAAACTCTTTTCTGCTTAAAGTATCATTCAAGGTTTATTAAAAGTCCTTTGGTCTTATTTCATATTTTTCCCCTTTATTTCAATTCAGTTTAATTACATTTTTATTATACAGCACCAAATTACATCATAAATCATGTCAGGGTCCTCAACATGGTAAAGTCCAGACCTTAAAACATTACAGATAGAAACCCAACAATTCAACAATTCCCATATGTGACAGCAGGAAGGAAAAACTCTCTTTTAACAGGAAGAGACCTCAGACAAAACCTTATTTCTATTGGGATTAAAACATTTGACTTACTGCAACGTCTTTTAACTGATTTGCCCCATAACCAATCTCAGCAATTATATTGTCATGTAATCATCAATGATGGCTCAATACAATAAACACACATTTTATAGAATTGTCCTCTAACACTGCAGGACTGCATTATTATCTGTTTGAAAACTTCTTCCTGCAGTTGACCTGATGACCTCAGAGGAAATTGCTGGATTTTCATGTGAATATTTCATGCCTTATTTAAAAGTTCTCTTTTAAATAAGCATAATATTAGACTTTCAAGAAAAATGTCCTGGTAACTTTATTTTTAACTTTGTGAAACGACCGTTATATTGACTGAATTTGCGGGGATTTATTTGTTTTTGTGTATACAGTCTGTGTGTGTATTTTTAGTCATTGCTTATTTTATTTTATTTTTTTCGAAAATAATGTTTTTTTTATCGATCTTATTTCCTATATATCATAAGTATTTGTAAATTTGTTCATTTTTCATTCACTTTTTTTGTCTTCTCTATGCTGCTGTGACGAGTAAATTCCCCCACTGTGGGATTAATAAAGACAAATCTAATCTAATCTAATCTAATTGGGAGTAGCTGTTTTTGTACTTTACCTTGCTCACAGTTTTATGCTTTTAAAAGGACGATAAAGCAAATGCACTTTCTTTCCAAAAGAGTCCTCTTATATTACACATTGACACACAGACACACACAAACACACACACATACAAAAACACACACACACACACACACACACAGGCTTGAATTTAATGGCCCATTGTAATTTATGGAAAAGACTTTCCAATTTAACAGATGGGGGGATTTCACAGCACTGAGACAATGGAAGAAAAGGAGGGAATCAAAGGCACTGACATCACCAGCTACACCCAGGAGAAGTCTGTGAACGTGTGAAAGAAACACAGAAGAAAGAGAAGGAGAAGACGAGTGATGGAAAAGAGGTCATAAAAAAGAATGACATCATAAGTCTAGCAGGATAATTTGATAATTCCTTTAAGTGGAATATAGTGGTTGAGGTTAAGTAGCATGACTCAGCTTGAAAATTATGGAAAGTGGAAGGACAGAGATATGTAAAGGAATAAAACAGGAGGTGAGGGGAAGGATGGAGTGAGGATAGAAAGAAAGAAGTGAGAACCAAAGAAAGGAAGGAGAGGGTAAAAATAAGAATTTTGTTTTCAATCGTATTCTGGAAGAAAATGTGTGAGAATATTACAATGAAATGTATACACAAGTTCTATGAAAGAAAAATACTTGCTTACACTTCGAGAAAAAAACATTCTGAGGCTGTTCCTGTTGAGCACGAACAGATAGCGGCACAATAATACACGTGGAGCAGAAGAAAGCCTCTCGACGAAGTATTCAGAGTTACATCGCTTGATCAACATCAGCTCCTATTATGTGCACATTTGCAATTTCAGCACTGACGAGCACAGAGCGCACTTCATATTTATAGTTGCGCTCATATCTCATGTGCTACGTGAACAGTCTCAGAACTTTTTGAGATTTGGGAGGTACTGTATGTGAGTTGACTCTTCTGCACGCCTTTGCTACCTTCAATGACCCATAATGACCTTCTATGTTGCAAAGACATTTGATTTTATCTCTAGAAACACAAGAGGGGAAAAACGACTTAATGGGAAGAAGAAAAGGGGAAAGAGAGGGAAGCAAAGAGGCCATGAAGGATGGAAAATAGATAGAAAAGAAGCAGTTTAAGAGGAATGGAGAGAAAAGAAGGTAACAGTGAGTTCCCCTTTAAACCTGAACTGAGAGAGTCCCACCGCAGCTCCTTCACCAATGGTTTAATGCGTTCCCATGTGTCAACGTGTAAACGTGCATCTCTGTAGCTGCATGCCTGATGTAACGTGTGTGTATGTGTCTGGTCACTGCCTGAGGGTATGACTGAGTGAGTGACTAATTGTGCTGTCTGCTCACCATCACAGACACACGCATGGACACACACACCGAGATTACGCAATCGGCATCGGGGTAATCTTCTTGGCCTGGTATTTTTTTCCCCCTACAGGATGAATATCGACATGTCTAGATTACTCTCCCGTCTGGAAATCCTTCACTTTGCTTGCCTAATCCCTGACCTCCGCTTACATTACACCATCCAACCATGCGTCCATCCCTCGGTCCATTTCCATGCTCGTCCAGCACAGACTAACTAATCTGACACTTCTTGGAAAATTCCCATTTCTCCCGCTCTCAGTGAGCTCTTTGGTTGAAATCCAAATCACATTACAAAAGGATTTGGTCATTTTTAACATTTTCAACTTGTCCTCATTTACATGTTGGGAGCTGAAGTTGGATATTATGCAAGGGATGGGCAATAACGTGATGTTAGTCAGTTCACATCTGTACCGAATGCTCGTGAACGTGCTGACCTTTCATTCCACGTCACTTTGGTGACTTTGACACAACGGGCCTTTTTCACAGGAGACATTTAGACTTGTAGCAGGACATTAACAGGACAGTGGCTGGGGTCTGTTCAAGCGACAATGTCAACGACAGTCCATGGACAGACGCCAAAATAAATTGTCTACTGGCAATTGTCTTCCACTTTGGAAAGACGTGTCACCAGTGTATCTACAGTATGAGTACATCGTTACCACAGCAACCCTTGCAGATAGGTTGGTGATGTCTGGAGACACCAAATCTGATCCGCTCACTCACAAGAAATTGTGTCTGCCCTAAAGATCTGATGGGAGAAACAAATTTGATTTGCCTGCAGTCTGGACATGGCCTGTTCTTTATACCCTTGCTTTTTCTTATGTGACGTGTCATCATGTTTTTGGTGAAAAAGGCAAAGAAAGAAAGAGTGAACGAAAAAACAAAAGAAAGAAGCAAGGAATGAACGAAAAAACAAAAGAAAGAAAGAAAGAAAGAAAGAAAGAAAGAAAGAAAGAACCGTTCCTGTTGTAATGCTGAAACTGCTGTATGTTCTTCTCCTGTTGTCATTTTACAGTCTGATATTCAAAAGAACTTTGATGTTGCTTTCCTTGTTTGCTGTTGCAACAGCCTAATTCCCTTATGGGGATCATTAAAGTTTCACCTTACCTCTAATGTCATGAATAAAGGCTTTTAAAAAGGTTTATGTAGTTTGCTGTTGTGTCTAAAGGCTCCTTTGTTTGATGTATAGCAAAGACTCTTTCATCCCTCCTCACGCTAACACAGATATCAGCACAAAAAAAAAGAAAAAAAATTATATCCGCTTGCTGTTTATTCCAGGTGCAGAAGGATGAGTACGGCACAAATTCACACAAAAAACACGTATGAACCGAACTCCTAAAATAGAAAGGCTGTTAGGCCTATGTTCATGTCCATCCAGGTGTTGGAGATGCTTAAATGACTTGATTAAAATAAAGAGAAGGACTCAACCCCTTTTCTCTGCTCAATTTCCGCTAATAATAATTTGAAAAGTTATAGTTTGACTACAAGTTGCACAAGGGTTTTAAAAATTGTCTTACACAATAAAGAATGTGAAGATTATCTGTCAGTTTGTGGAAATGATAATCTGTTGGAGAATGAGAGCAAATCTTTCTGTCTTTTTTTTTAGCTCCAATAGGACACTTGTAAACACACACTCACACTCAATATACACTATACAGAAAGTTCCTTGAGTCCTCTTGCCATTAACTGTATCTCTAGATTTAGATTGATAAAACACATTCCGACATATGCAGAGAAATCTCAGTTGACATTTATCATATTGTGTTTATGTGGCATGTCAGTGATGTTTATGGTCGCTAGCAGCACTTTCACTTCCATCTATCCACAGAAGTGTGTGTGTGTGTGTGTGTGTGTGTGTGTGTGTGTGTGTGTGTGTGTGCGTACGCTGAGGTGTGCCAGATAAAATAAAAATGGAGAAAATGGAGTGTCAGCCACAGTTCAGGTGACGCTGAAACACAGACCAACAAGTGAAAATCAAAACATGGGCAGCTGGTCCCACAATCAGAGCGGATAGTTTTCTGTGGAAGAGTGAGCACAGACAAATACAAACTGAAAAGAAACACAGATGAAACAGATTTGAAGAGGTGACAGACAGGGCAGGAAAGAGCAGGAGGGACAAAAAGAGTTCATGGTGCTGGTGTATTTTAATTGATCATTGCGGACGAAGAAAACATCAGTCAAATAACATGTTTAAATCATTTTTAATGTGATTGATCACCATCTACAAATAGATTTCACTACCGTCTGATACATAAAAAAACAGATATTACAACAGTGACAATCAGCCCAGTTGACCCGCTCAGAGTAGTTAAAGGGTATAGTTAATCAGCCTTTGTTAACACTCAGGTCTGTCTTTCTTGGTCACCCCAGTATCACATCTAAGCATGTAATAAACACATCAGCCCACTAGATAAAACCATGTGAAATGTACGGTGCCGCAGGTTTCTATCTATCTATCTTCGACAGTTATACATGTGTATTTTTCACACCTGGCGAAGGCAAAAACGTGACAATGACACGGTGTAGTGCACTGATGAGTGTATTTACCTGCTTTAGTGTGAAACTTGGCCGTTCTTGTCACACAGGAAGTGTTCTGTAAGCAAGATAACTATTAACAGTATAATGTGTCGTTAAATTTATAATAATTAGCAGGTAATGATGTGATTTTTTTTTTTGTGATAGAGGTATTTTGGCATTTTTGATATAAATTTGTATCATTAATTATGTGTAATTGCATTAATTTTGCCATTATTTTGTTCAGTGTGAAACCATTGCCCAACACTTCCTCTTTGCAACAGCTCAAAGAGCACAATTCCTCCTTTTCTGCTTTAATTTCAATTTGAAAGAAATTAAAAGGGTTAAAGTCAAAAGTGGTGGCAATGAAAGTAAAGATAGTCAAGTAGTTCAAGCAGCAGGAAAACCCACATAATGTTTGGAAGTCATGGAAAAATCAAACTCCCTCCGAGGTCGTGACCCGGTCAAACATGAATATCTGGTGCTTGCTTCACACTCTACATCTGGCAGATTTGTTCACATAAATCTCTTCCCCTCACACACTCAGACACACACCCTCCCCCTCACACACTCAGACACACACCCCCCTCACACACTCAGACACACACACCCCCCCTCACACACTCTCCCTCCATCCATCATGGCCTTTCATGTATCAATGGCTCCATTGATAGGCTTGCGTGAGTCTCCCTGGGTGGATTCTGCTTTTGGGGTTGAGCCCTCCATTAGACATCGGTACCATACGTTGCCACACACACACACAAACAAACAAACACAGACAAATGTACACAGACAAAAATGTCAAATAAACAGTTTTAAGTTAATAAATCATAATACATTTTCTCTGTATTAGCATTTTAGCCGCATAATGTATTTGACATAAGGGTACTCTGTATGCTAAACTATGTTGGATGTTCCACACTGCTGTGCAGTTATCAAAAATTACCAATGCATAGATTAATTATGCTTTGAAGTGAAGGGATTTTTGCCTCCACATAGTGTGTTATTTGTGAGGATCACATGGCTCAGCCAACACCACAGCTAGCTCTCCAGAAACAGTATGTGGCAATGTGGTCTTTTGTTTGCACATTGTACACTGTCAGCCTTAGAAAAAAGTTACTTCATCAATTTTCACATCAACAGCTGATGTCACTTGAGTTCACGTCAGTCAGGTCTGAAGAATACATGATTTCAGCCCCTGTAGTCGCTGCTTGAGGCTTAATACTAAAAATAATAGACTTAAGAATCAATCAATACTTAGCTTTAGCTTTGTCTTGGTAACTATGTGGAAGCTGATAGTTTATCTGAAATAACTTGATGGAAGCGCTTCATCCACCCAGATGTTCACAGTCATACTGTTTGTAATACAGATCAGACTGTAAAGCCCGGAGCAAGCATGCAACAAATCTTCCAGTGTGTGTTTTTATTTTCACTGACAGTGAATAGGTATTAAACATGGCATAGTGAATGGCAACTGGTGAGTACACACAGTATAATGCTGTTTAGCATTTGTTGCTGTGTGTTCATTATAAATTATATTATCTAGAAAGACATTTTGGAAGAAGGTAACGAAGGGGGAATGTGAAAAAAATATAGAACTAGAACAGAAAATAAATAATAAAAAGCTCACTCCAAAATAACCTGGACTAAAGTGACAGATCTTTTCTTTATTGGTTAAATATTCAGCTATATAATCCGGTTATTTGTAAAATTATAAACCTTATTCTAAAACACCCTTAGAATCATGGTTGAGTTTACTCCCTTAGCTGCACAAACTAAAAGTTAATGGTTCTTTATAATGAAGATTTGTTTTTTAATTATCTTTTGTTAGACAGGCAGAGCTCCAGACATGAGCTCAGGGAGATTCCCTTTGTTGTGGTGGGGAGGTGAGAGGTGGAGATTTGTGGTGTCTGCAGCACCCAGGTGGGGATGCACTTTTCTTTTTTTTTACCATCATAACTGTGCTCAGATGCTCACAGATACACTTGATTGCATCTATGCATGCACACATTTGCACTCATGCATTCAAAAGAAAGAAAGTGCTTTATGTGGACGCAAATAGCTCACACATACAAAGGCATGGTGCGTGAAAGTTTGAGAAGCAGACTCAAATCAAAACTCCTGAAAACCAAAGCAAGTGGAACGGAGATGTGTCTTCGCCAAAGGCACACAGAGCAAGGCACCAATCCTGCAGCTTCCTAATGACCGACAGGGGAACACCATGCTGTTACCAGGAGAAGTTCTGGTAGGAATGTAATTTACACTCCTTTGAGTCATTACGGCAAAGAAATGTATCATCCTTCTTAGTCAGCTTGTCTGGTTGAAGTGGAATACACGCATACAAACATCAGACAATTGTCAAATTTTCCCTGAGTAGTAGCAGTTTTCCTTCATATGTCTACATCACTGTCTAAATCACTGTCTCTGTCTATTGATGTGGTCGTATCCATCGTTACAAGGTATACAACGCTTATGCTATTTATAGATCAGATGCATTCCTTGTTGACAGCCTGTCTTCTTTTGTAGTGAATCATGGAGTTATACTCGTATAAATGTGAAGATAAGACATGACTTTTACCTTGGTTGTACAAGAAGTGATCGACAGGCTTCACTAATGTCTTATTCACTGGTTTTCAGTCAGATAGTTGTCTGTCAAACTTCATAATATACATTCAACAAATGATGTGTACTCAACAACTACTATTTTCTAAAAGGAAATTTGCACAAGAAACACACTAAAAACAAAAAATAGTATTGAACAAATCCTAGGAAACAATAATATCTGATATAAAAAAAAAAAAAGAAGAATAACAACAATGACAGTGTATGAGAAGTATGAGAATTAAGTGGAATAACAGTAGCCCAGTTCATCTCCTCTACAAAGGCTTTCAAGCTACATTTGTGGAGCAACAAGATTGCGAACGGCAAAGGAGAGCAAAAAAAACCAACATAGTTCTGCTATAGCACACCATTTTTTTTTAGACGAGTTGATTCTCCTCTGGTAGTTTATGACTCTTAAATAAATCAGATCTAACAAAAAAAAAAATCTATCAAGCTTGAAAAGGTTGGACATTTTTTGAAATATGTAACAGAAATGAGGTTACCATTGTTTTTGAGATAACAAGTCAATAAGGTAGAGAACAATGGTATTAATCACTCCTTCTCACATGAGCGTAGTGAGTATAGTTTCACAATCATGACAATCATATTTCCATCTTTAACTTCTATTTTCACTGCCAAAGAAAATGTACTTCATTAGTTCTAAAATGATGATTTACTATGACATTAGTGCTGTAATTAATTTAATGGTTAAGCTGCACTGTTCTTGACAGTGTAGCTTGCGGATAAATACATGTGGGGGCTTGTGAATGAAGCCAAACTTGGACAAAGCATTGATACATACTCCCTCTGTTGAAAACTAATTTAAAAAGCATGTGTGGCTGATTACTTTCATATTCAATGGTTTTGGAATAACCCTGAAGTGACCAGCACTCATCTTCCGCTCTACTCATCGTCAGGACAATCTGAGGAAGCGGAAGTGATGTTTTTTTTAATGGTGGTGGACCTAAACAGAAAACAACCCTGATATCCTTTTAAGGAGTCTTTCCTCTTACTGCCTGAAACCCTGCGTGCCTCCTCTTTCTCTCGGCCTGTCCACCACCTGTGATGTCACCAATGAAGAATTCCCCACTGGTGAGACGGCAGGTAGCCTTTGGTTAATAAGTGACCGTATCTGAGAATGACTTACTGGACCCTGTGCCTCACAACACAAAGGGAAACACTGTCTCATGTCTCTCGTTTTCTTCAGTCTGTCTCGTACAGACACACAAACAGACATAAAACAGTGTGTCATGTCTGATATTCTACAACTGTATTTCGTGCTGCTCTTCCTGTTACCTATTGTACTACATTTGAGCACTAAAATCAACTTTGATATAATATCACTTGATAACTTTCTAATGATGAACATTTTAACAAACGGTTCTCTATCCATCAGACAAAGAGCAACGTCAGCAGTCTTGGCCACCTGATGCATTTTTAGCTCTTTTTGGTCTGCACGAGCTCCTCAGGGGAAAAATTTAGCTTTTTAGTTACCTGGTCCCTTTTACTCACCAGCTTGGTGGGACCTTTTTGCGTACAGTTTGTCGCTGGGTAGAGTGAGCTGCTGGTTTATTAGAGCTTTTTTTTATCAGCTCAAAATGCACTGCAGTACCGACTGAGTAACTACAGAACTGAGTGAGTTTGCCATAGTGACACCTGTCGCCTACATATTCTTTGATTCACTGTTATGATGAACATTGATTAATGCAGCTTCACCAAAGGACAAGTCATAACGATTACTCTCGCTCAATATTTGTGTCTCCAAATGGAAGGTGAGTCTCTTTAATGTGACTATGACCAGATTTCTGTGTCCACAGTATGGTTATACACTCTTGTATTGCGACATACTGCAGGTGTATGTACTGTATATTCCTTACCATAACACTCCTCCTCCCAAGACACTTTCACAGACATCTCTGACTCACCTTGATGACATCACCACAGTGAGCTCAGTGTCCTGCTAGACTGGGAGCGGATTAGACTTGTGGTAGGCTGCTGTCACACTGGTCTCAGGGTGGCTTAAGCGTGACCACACAGGGTCACTGTGTGGCTCAGCAGATTAAAATATGTGCAATGCTGCCGGTGTTGTCAGGAAGTTGAGCCCTGCACATGACCTATATTGCCCATTCTTCTTCTTTCTTTGCTTTTCACATAATGTCCTTGCAATCGTCTGCAAAAAAAACAATTAAAATGCAGATTTTAAGATATCAGTCTTTGCTATTATGGAGATGGATGAAATTCTGTTGCAGTGTAGTCATCACTGAAAATCTATTCTTAAAAATGTCCCCATTACACAACATGTTGTCAACACTCCTTTATCAGAAAGTAGTTCTAATGGAAACACACCGTGAGGTAATTAGGTGCAAGTCAGATATTTGGGGTTGCTGGCAGGGGATGGGGGTGGAGAAGGCATCCCTTTAAGCAAACTGTATTACTTGTTGGCTGCAATGAAAGGAAAAACCATCCTGTTTATGCACATTCCAAAAATTCCAAAGGTCATACTTTGTCATTTTCCTTGCAGGAAAACAGATTTCAAGGTGGAAATGCCCCCCCGGCTTTCTCATGAAAGACTGTAGGTCTGGGCATTCTGTGGAAAAAAGAAACACAATCACCTCCTGGGCAGGATTTGTAACATTTCATGGTAATTTTGATTTCCATTATACTAATTTATCATCATTCTTATTTCTCATTATTTTCCCAAATTTACATCTTTGTTAACAAGTACAATTTTCAGCTGCTTTAATTCCTCAAAAGAAAAAAAAGGACTTTACTATGTTAAGTGCCTCGAGATACCCTGTGTCGTGATTAGGTGCTATATTAATGAAATGAAGTGAACATCTTTGCTTGACTGATCTCTGTTTTGCTTATTTTCGAAGGTCAAAAGTGCCAGAAAGTTGCAATCTACTCAGGAATATAATCAACATATATTCTCTTTTCCACTTGGGTTAATTGTACAGTCATATACATTTTTGCTCAAGAACACGTCAGCATTTAAAACACTCGTCAGGTGGTGGTAGCCATAGATGTCTGGACTCAATCCCAGATTTAACCATCTATATTTAAGCTTCTCACCAGACTTCTGCCATAAAATATTTAGTGTATGTGACCCAGAATAAATGGAGCAAAGCCTGCGAGCTAGTTCAGGCAGACAGTGAGCTTGAGTGCGACACTCTCATGACACGCTCTATTTACTGCAACATATATCCAAATGCACCAATCGGGTTAAGGGTGTCTATTCGATGTGCTAATATTTATTACTACCACTGTTGCATAATCCCACCTCATTTTACCTGTACGATCTGTTATGAAAATAATAAATCTCAGTCCTTTACTAATTTCTAAATCTTGCTTTTGAAGCACACTATTGTACCACATTGCAATACAAAGATTTAACAAAGAGGATACTCGCAGCTTTGGAAAACAAAAAAATAAGTAAAGTCTTGGTTGACATTCATTGGTGTACTTATTGACTCTCGTCACACATATTGCATCATTTTTTTTGTGAGTACCGCTGCATTTATTTCATGTATACTTCAGGTTTTACAAAACTAAGAGTCTCTGCAGCCATGTTGGTGATTTTGCAAAGCTGCACTTTAAGCACTGCATTCTCTCAAACTAACTGTAAACTAGTTTGCTCATGATGATAACACATGATGTGTCAGAGTTGTGTGTGTTTGGATGCTCACATTCACTAATTAGAACATGTTGCTGTTATTTTTGTATTAATGATACTAATATTTCCACATTAATGACAGCACCAGATGGAAACCAGGTGATTCAAATTTATTACAAGTCAAGTTTGTGACAGTCTAACCACTAGTTGTTAAGATATTTTAGTAAAATCTAAAGATGTCATGGGAACACGGGAGAAAAGTCAAGGCATCATCAAAGTTATGCATCATATGAGAACCAAGAATTTCTGTACAAAACCGCATTAGTCTGTCAAGACGTTAATATATTTCACAGAATTAGTAAACATTTTTTACTTTCATGAGGCGCTAAAGGTAGGTGATCACCAAAATCATAACCATCCATCCTCTGGGGACTATTGCTGATAATGAAATGTTACACTAATCCATTCAGTAATTGTTAAGACATTTCAGTCTTGACTAATGTGGTAGACTGACATGTAGGGGAAAACCCCAAAAATAGGGTATTGTCCAACTTATGTTGTGTAAATAAAGGTTATCATAACATAACCAGCATTGCATAATGTTAAACTCTTTCAATGTACACACCTGCTCTAGAGAGTGTGCATTCAGCAAGAGATAGCTGGTGATGACTCAGATTATGTGTGTGTGTGTCTGAAAGTGTGTGTCAGTCTATTGTAATAGGTGTGCCCCGGGCCTCCTCCCGGTTCCTTTTTCCCACCATCCCTTGCGCCCTCTCTTCGGCTCAAAAACAACCCCCCCCCCCCCCCCCCCAGATACACACATTTCACTCATTCTATTTTCGATCACATTCCAACTCAGTGACTTCAGGCCAGAAATGGGAAAGCTTGTGTGTGAGTGCATGTGTGCCCATGACGTCAGCTGTTTGTTTGTGTGCTGTGGTTGTGTCTGGGGCACCAGCTTGGTAGATAAGCAGGGTGGGAGTGTGTGTGTGTGTGTGTGTGTGTGTGTGTGTGTGTGTGTGTGTGTGTGTGTGGTGAAGGGAAAGAGAGGAGGGAAATGCCAGACATGAAAGAGTGCATAAAAAAAGTCTGCGTCAAAAGTCAGTGGAACTGGCCCCGGGAGTGATGAGCTTGTCAACTTTATAGACTCTTCATTGTTGAGCAACCGATGATTGAGTGTATTCCTATTTCTCTGTCTCTCCAGCTCGCTCGCCCCAGCCAGAGGAAACTGCTGCATAATGATAACAGACTCTGAGACAATGGGTTCAACAGGCGTAAATACACACGCAATGCACACGCACTGATGCACAGCGCGTACACACATGCACTGTGCTGCTGAAGCTCGGGGGTCAGAGGTCCTGCCTGTGTTGCTGATAGTCTCCAGACCTTCTGAAAGTATTTATCAAATATGGAACAATCCGGACATACCAGCAGCATTTCTGAGCGCTTTTTTTTTTTTTTTTTTTTTTACTTTTCCTAAAATGACCTGTTGGAATAAAGACTTTTCCCTCTCCAGCGTTCCCTCCCCTGCCTGGACCTTGTCTGCCCAGTGATAAGGTCAGATTGGATTTATTTTGGGCTGCTTGCAATATTGCAAAGAGAGTACCAAAGCCCTCAGGGTTTCCCTTAAAAGCATTTTGTTGTGTTTTGTGAGGTTTGGTCCCTCACGTGTGGATTCAGGGAACAACTTAAAAATACTGGTTTCTTTTTCTGAGAGGTTTGACCTTGACTTCCATTATCTGCTACTTGGAGCTGTTGCTTGGATTTGTTTGTTTTTTTCTCCCATCATTTTTTAGAAGAATTTAATTTAGTCGACAGTAGTAATGGTGTTGTTGCTTTAGAAATGAAGTAACTGAGAGCTTAAATTGGTTCTGAACAGGCTATAGTATAACCATGCAGCATCTTTTGGGGACTTACGATTTCACAGATTTAACAGATTCATTGTAAAAAAAAAAAAAAAAAAAAGCCCATTTTCTGACTTGAGCATTTGGATTATGTGCTTCACTCATTTATTCACTCAGCCTATTTTTTTTTTTTTTCATTTGAATATTACAATTATGAGATGCAACCATTAAAATAGGGTAATGTTTCCACAGTTTGGGCTGCTTTCCTGTGTTCCTGAACATTGCCTGTTGCTGATCTAATGTGCTGGAGGACTTCATGGTGTTGTCTGCCAGTCTCTCACGGTTAGATGGCTCCACGGTGTGTCTGCAGGTCTGAACAGCAACTGAAGTGAAGTTTTCTTTGGAGAGCACATTTATTGCCATTAGAGGGCGCCATGTGATTTGTTATTGTCAAACGTACCGTGCCAGGAACTGATAGGACGAGACCGGAAACAGTTTTAAACTGTACAACATCATAAGTATGGTCGTGTACAGAATAAATAAATAAATAAATAAATAAAAGGCACATTTCCGGTGAAAATGTCTATTCATTCTTGGGAAATACTTTTAAAAAATTGTATTAATTAAAAATGAAAACAATACATCAATAGCTTATTATAGTCTATTTAATTATATAATACATGATATTACTACTATAACATCAACTGTACCAGCCCACTACTGCTGCTGCTGCCTCTAATAATAACAATAATAGCGATCATTATTACCATATTAATCATTCTAATAATACTAATTATAATAATAATAATTGAATGATTGTTCTGAATTATGCCATGACGAGGACTTTATTTTGTAAACCTTTGCCGGAAGTGTCTCCCTTCATCCTTCTGGCTTGGCTCGGCTGCTGTCAACATTCAAAGCGGTGAAACCTCCGAGCTGTCACCGCTGGCGTCAGTCTGTTCCGCCGCTTCATCCCGCAGCCATGCCGTCCCGGTTCACACGCAACTTCGGGAATACCATCAAAAATTAAGTTTCAGTTTTGTTGAGAGAGAAGAGACGCGGACAGGGCGGAGATGTCGCTTTGAAGGGAGCGTGTTGTTGGCGAGGACCGCAGAGAGGATCATCGTTTCCTGACCGGGACAGTTTGGTGAACCCGCCTGGTTGCGTCTGTCGTGTTGTTTTGTTTACCTGCGACAGACCGCAACACAACGAGGTGAGTTAATGAGAGCGACTCCTGCTTGTTGTCGTGTCCGCTTGATGACTTAAATGTGTGACTCGGTGTTGAAGTGTTCATCTCTGGATGCTTTCGTCAGCTGACTGGCACAATAAAAGATAAATACATGCGTAACGTAATGTGTTGTCTGCGAAACAGTTTGTTGTTGTTTTTAAGGCGGGTCAACTTTGTTATCGGCCACTTTAAATAAGTTTTACTTGCAAACCAACGAGCTGAGCTGCTATAACGTCACGTAGACGTTCACTTTAAAAGATAGAAATAAATTGAAACGATATTTCCTTTTAAGAGCAATATTTAACACGTTTATAAATACGCGTTTTTATGGTAATTTGATTGTATTTATATTTTTTTTACCTTGTATTGTCCGAGTTCTACATTTTACTCCAAAAACATGGTGGTGGAGTGTAACTAAGTACATTTACTCGAGTATTGCAATTAAGTACACATTTGAGGTATTGGTACTTTATTTCACTATTTCCATGTTATGCAACTTTATACTTTATACTCATCCACTAAATCTCAAAGGCAAATCTTGTAGCTTCTCTTTACGCCACTTCATTTGTCTCACAGCTTTTCTTGTTACTTTTAGGTTGGCGTTTTTTCTCACCCTCCTTCTGTCCATTGAAAACCACGTATCTCCACATTTGCTGATTTATAATTAGATTATTTTTATGATACACTGAAGGATTAAATGTTCCTAGATGCTTTGATAAAAGTCTCCCTCTTTTTAAGGTAAATACATTATTTTGAAACCTACTCGGATTTGCTGGAAAATTCAGCGTTTTTCTGAGCTTGTTGACTTTTTTAGAGTTACGTGATTCTTACAGAACAGAAACTATAAAAACAGATGATACATGTCATAGAACAAAATGCATTACTTTAGATTAAACACTAGTACATAAAGTACTTAAGATAAGCTCAACCTTGCATAACTACAGCACTAAAATGCCCATTAATGCAGCAATATATTAATACATAAAACATCATAATGTTATATGATAGTAAAATTCTATTTAGGAGCATTTACCACATGTGTACTTTTAATTTTGATACTTAAATTACATTTAACTGATAATGCTTACACATTTTTACTGAAGTGAGGCTTTGACTGCAGGACTTTCACTTGTAATTTTTTTTTTAGTGTGGTATTATTACTTTTACTTAAGTAAAGGGCCCAAAAAAGCAAGAGGAAATTGCGTATCCTATGACAGTTATGCTAAAATTTTATTTTTTAAATTGTAATGCATCGAGGTGCTTCCACTACTGCTTATCTACATGGACATGAGGGCTTTCATTCTTAGTCAAAAGTCACATGACATTTTATCAAACTGGATCACTCACCTCTAGGAAACTGGTCGGTGTACACGCTTTGGTGATATGCCGAAGCAAATTAGTCTGTTCAACAGTTAAAAACATGTTATGGTTACTGTGACTTTGTACGTATTTATTTTAAGAAATGATTCATAGCACTTTTCGAAAACATTGCTACAAAGTGCCTTACAGTGAAACAAGGATTTTGCAGCAACAAATGGTCAAAACTACAAAATGAAAATTGACGTAGAAGCTGATGAAATAAATATGTTTTAGGAGGGATGGGGGACACCGAATGTGGCCGCCTGAAATTCTCCGGCAGGGATACTCGGACAGCTGAGGAACTGTGGAGCTCAACGTCGTTCCAGAGGGTCCACAGCTTGCCCATAATTCCTCAGTCCTATTGTAAACCAGGATCCAGCGTCTATAAATGGACTACAAAAATCCAGAGAGGGAGCATCTGCTTCACATTGATGTTAACAGACCTCTTTAGGTAGCTGCTCGGCTAAATAACTACTTACATTTAAACTTCACAAACAGCTTGAGGTACTTTGTGTGGAGCCCGTGCACACAGATGACTCATCCACTCTGTATGTCCTAATGTTAGCTACAGTCTCAAACCATTTGCCAGTCAGTTGTGGTTTGATGGAGACTAATTCTCTGCATTCCTTTCTTTGCCCGCTCCTTCCCACTGTTTTCACTTTTTTTTTTTTTTCCCTCCTCGGCTTTTTTTGTTTCTGCAGCTGTTCCTGTAGTTTTCCACTCAATCAGAAAACCTAAAACTCGTTCAGACCCACAGGATTATTTTACACACATTCCTCTTTCATCTTTCCTCCCGTTTGGCATTTCATGCCTTTGTCCACCAGTCTGTCTCTCATTTCTCTTTCACTGCCTTTCTCTCCACACCCAGTGTCATTGTCCTGCTCTGGTCTTGCTCTTTCCCCCCCCCAACCATTACCTCTACTCTTGTACTACCATGTCATTATTTCCTCTTTGTCTGTGTCCTGCCAGTGTCAGAGGTTTGGATACTGGACCGGGAGCAGCGCCCCACCCTGCCCCTCCCGGGACAAACACCACTACCACATCTCAGCCTCTGCTCCTTCAGCTAGAGATGTTTTGACTCATTCAAGATTCCTTCCAGGGGCTTATAGGGTTCACATCTGTTTCTACGCCTGTGTGTGTGTGTGTGTGTGTGTGTGTGTGTGTGTGTGTGTGTGTTTTACTAGCACGGGTCGACACCACGTTAAGCAGTGCTCATGCACTCAAAATAATTTAGCTATTAGAGTATTTGCTTAATAATGATTTCATTACCTTTTAAATCCTGTGAGGGGATCTGAGAACCAGCTCTGTGCTCTCCAGGAGACTCATGAGTTTCGCTCTGTAGCACTGCTTCCATTTCACTTCTCATGAGCAGAGCAGTGACAACACCTGACATGCTGAGACGGTTTGAGTTGGACACATTCGTTTTAATCTAAGTTAGAGGTCTCCACTGGTCTCCTCCTTCGTGGTCAATGCAGGTTCATTTTTCCAATGAGTAGCTTTTGTCTCTTGCTGCACATGATTACCTCATTGACTTGAATCAGGCTTCCTTCTATCTGTTGGGGGATGTTCCCATCATGCGGATATTCGCCTATTCATGGCTTTACAGACTGCCCATGTGCACACGGAGGAATCATTCCTCAAGGACACATGGGGTCGTGTGGTGCAAGTCAAGTGACTGAGGCCAACCATGCTCTCTCAGCAGCCCTTCAGCGGAGCAGCAAGACTCTTGGAATTGAAATGGAAAGGCTTAAATTAAACCCATTCCACGACAAAAGCAGCTTTTCAAGTTGAATGGGTAATTGTAAGACAAAAATTTGGTTTCAGATAAAATGGAGACACGATTAGCCTGAAACAAAGAAGGCAAGGCCACAGAAGAGTGTAGGAAGCAGGGGGCAGCGGAAAGATAGAGATAGCTTTGTGCTGGATGTCCTCTGGATGTTGAGGAGGGGAAATGTGCTGAGCTAGATGCCACTCAAAGGGGAGGCGGGGATTTGAGGGAATTAAAGTACAAACTGCCCCCTTCTCTACACTCTTAGCCAAAGCCTCTTGACACACTAAGAAAGAAATGCTAAATGTGTGAAAGGGACATGATTGTGTCATTAGTTACAGATGCACGTCCTTGTTGCTGTGGAGTCAAAATATTTTTGAGTCTTGTCACTGTTTCTTTCGGGCTGATGAAAGAGTCTACTGAGTGGTTTCAAAGCATGGCCCCATCCATTTTTATTGTCTGCCTGTAATACAGTATCTCTCATCAGGCAATTGAAACTAATTCACCTTTTACTATGTTCACATTCTCCCCGGGTACGGATAAGATCCCACTTACATGAACATGGTGGTTTTATAGACCCAAGAGGGAAGGTTACGTTATCGACACACATTTAAAGCTAATCAAATAAAATGATAGCTCACAGTCAGTTTGCTGTGTTATAAATGTTTGTTAGGTACAAAGGCAAGTTTTGTAAGATGCAGCTCCACGGTTCAAGGAGATGTTTTGGAAATCTCACGTGTGGACTGTTTGCAGCTGCTGCAAAGTACTTAGTTTCAGTAAGTGTTTGTGCGAATTCGCAGTAAACAGTGTCAGTGGCAACCACAGCAGTGGGCTGCTGATAGGCGTCGTCAAGTACTGTGTGATGTTGCTGTTATCGCCTGTTTGGTTGGTGACATTTTGTTTTCATGTGGCTCTGTTGAGCCGTTGCATGCACAGGACCAGTGGAGGAAGATCAAATAAAATTAAAAAAAAAAAAAGATGCCTGCAATTAAAGTAGTAATATCAAGCATGTATGCTACAGAAGGCTTTAATGGAAAAACATCTGAATTGGTGATGAGTATTCAAGTCAACACTGACAAAGGAATAAAATTTAGCAAAAAGAAGCGCCTTTTTTTGAAGCGAACCTTTCTGTGTGCATGTGTGCTTTCACACCTACTTCCTGTCTGCTCCGTACAAACGGCCACAACTTCCCTTTCTGTCATCTTCTGCTGCTCTCTTCAGTTGCATGCGTTGGCTGCACTCGGCTGTCACGTCCCGAGATAACGACATCAGGACTCTTATTGAATGTTGAGAAGGTTCTGAGCCTAAACGTCTCTTTTCCTGAGAGAAGGGAAACAGTCCGATGTTAAAGATTGGATCACAGAGAAAATCTGGAGGTTGGTGGATTTTTTTTTTTTGACAGTGTGGAGTCAAACAAAATGGAGATAGAAGATTGAGATGTGGTCGTCACAGAGGTGGACTAACATCTGTCGCTTCCTCCGCTGGGACTTTGTAGCGTCTCACGTTCATGGCCAGATGGTCTGGCCACTTGGTTGGAGCCGAGTCAGGAAATCAGACATCAAAATGCTTCATTCTTCCTGACAGTGAGTCTGTGTGTTCTCTCATGATGGCACACAGCTTCAGGATTTTGTGCAAACCACTGAATGAAACTTTGATTCTCCTCAGTTTTATTTGTACTTGTTTTCTACCTGCAGCTCAGACGTGTGGGGAAACCACAGGGCACAATCTGCGGAGCTGGTCACGTGTTCTTATCACTAATATTCAACAGAAAACACAGTTAGATTAGTCAGTACAGGGACTTCTTGGCATATTGGAACAAAGTCTGTCTGAAAAGAAAAACCCCAAAGGAATAATGTCTTTTGTGTTTTCTGTAAATGAATTTAAGGTACAACAGTAAACTCGCCACAGAAGTTGGCACAGCAAACATCGAAGTGCTTGAGCTGTGGTTTATGCTAATTACCGGCACTGTGAGGACACTTTTTTTTTTTACCAGAGATTGCTCCTATTAAGATGCTGGTGTTTCATAATCTCTGTGATGGCTGCTGTGCTGACAGTTACCCTTGTAAATACTTTGTAACATACACAACCAGAAGCAGCTGAAAGCAGGTTGCTTTCTCCACTTTCATAATAGACTGCACGTCACCTGTTGTTGAACTGAGATATGTTTTCCTCTCTTGAAGTGTGCTGGACTAGTTGAAGTAAGGCAGGATTAGTGCGTGCTATTTGTCGCTGTGCAGGATCTGTTTTGTACTATGTATTGGAAAAGGTGTCCGTCGTAGAGCACTAACGGTGTCTGTATTTGTTCTGTAAACTGGTGTGTGCATGTGTTTCTGTGTTTGGATGTTTGGGCTTTTTATTTATGCTCCGTAAAGCTCAGTGAGTGTTTGAGCAGCAGGACAGATTAGTTGGATTACCGGCGACCAAGATTATCTGAGAGAGCATCTGTCAGATATTTACTGCTCATATTCCCATGACTGTACATAAACTACAACATCACCTGTAACTGCTGCTGAACACTGTTAGCTTCTCCTTTATGTACCTCTGCTATTTAAACTGATACAAATATTAATATTGTTGTGACTAATGTTATTTGTTCGAACTTTAAGAGATACAGAAACTACTTCTTCTGTCACTTCCACCATCATACTGTACAACCTCAACATTTTCTGCTGATTGTGCTAGTTTTGCTACCAACGTGAGGTGTGATCAAAAAGTTCTTGTTGCCAACAGAATGAGTTCAACATCGGGATGCGCATGAAGCAGGGGCAAGCGATAACTGTCATGAGTGAGTTATTTCGTGGTCAACATCAGCACTTGTGTTCCACGTGTTTTTGTGACCGCCGGTTTGTGCACCCGGGTGATTTCACCATGGATTTGAGCAGAGAGTGCACATCAAATATTTGATCAAACTCAGGAAATCGGCAATAGACACCCTTGACATGCTGCAGAAAATCTACAACAATGAAGCAGCGAGCTGGATGAGGTGTTTTTGAGTCAGCTCAGGACTGCAACCAGGTGGGAATCCGAGGAGAAACATTTGGCGCGAACAGGCTGAACTGTGGTTTGGATTCTCCAACGTGACAACGCGCTCGCTCACGATGCGTTGAAAACGTGCACGTTTCCCGCCTCCAACAACACAATCACAATTGGCTTTCTGCGACCTTTTTCTGCTCCACAAAAATTTGACACAAAGTGTGACGTGCACTCTCTGCTGTTTCAGGTCTGTGATGACGTCACAAATGCACGTAACACAGCTGCTGATTTCGATCAAGCTAAGACACTTGGAGTCGTTAATCACAGTTGTTGCTTCCTCCAGCTTGATGCACATTATGGGCTTCACTCACTTTGATAATTGAGTAACTTGAAACCGAATGTCTTTAATGTGAAAATAGCCCCTTTTCTGGATCTTACATTAAAGGGAGTTTGCTGGAATCGGGTTTTGGACTGTTAGTCAGACTAAACAATACATTTGATGAAGTCATCTTGGGCTCCAGGGAATTGGAATTTTGGATTATTTTCTAATGTTTTTACAGATTACTGATTTGATATAAATTGTATCTGCTGCCATAACCTCGGTTTATGTCAAAGGAAATTATTGTATGTTTAAAAAATGGAATTTAATGCTCCAAAACCTAATTTACTGGGGAAAGATATTGACAAAATGCTCAATTATTATCACTATGCTTATGGACCTTCTTACTTGGTGATTGTGTATGACATCTACCTTCAGATGGCAGATGAAGTCTCTGTAACTGCACGACAAACCGTATTAAGACACATTTTAAAGCATCGTTACATATTTTTCAACCGTTCAAACACAATGCAACGGTTTTCCCTGAAGACTTTACTCCATCAAATAAAAATCCTGACATGTATCTTATTGCACTCAACTGATCAGAGGAATTATGTGTCTTTCAGTCATGTCTCGTAGAAGTTCTCGTCTGATGTCCGGTGGCTACTACAATTCAGATGAAGAGTCTGACTCCAGTAGTGTGACAAACATATCCTACCGAGAAAACGCTGTCAAGTAAGCAACTGTGTTTCTGTGTGTGAGTGCTCGGCTCGTTTTGTTTAAAGCTTGGATTCTGGATTCTGATTGGCAGCCTGCGATGTTAAAGCGGTCATTCTCCTGTTTCTAACACAACTTTCTTCTTCAGGGTTTTCAAGAAGAAGGTGGGGAACCGCAAGGCCGCCCCCCGGACCTCCAGTAGAGCCGATAGCAATGCCAGTTCTGCCACCCCCGAGACAGCTGTCACTGCAGGCCAGTGTGATGGTAACATTCAGTCACTACAGTACAGCAGCAACATCATATTCTGTTCATATAAAAGTAATAATAACAGCATGGATGATTTTATGAAGCTTTAAGAGGTAACTAACCTGTAAAAATGTTTAGATTAGTATGAACAAAAATCGGAAAAAATGCACCGCAGCTTTCTGCTGCAGGTTTATTTTTCTATAATTTAATGACAAAAGTAAACAGCTTTCAAATAAACATTGATCACAGCACTTTCTATAGGTTTAAGTAAATCAATGCATCATACCACGGTATGAGCTTTCATATTTATCGTCCTCCTCGTGTCTCTTCTGCCTCTCAGGTCTGAGTCCATCTCCCTCAAGCAGTCAGACTCAGCCCACCATGAGGGCCGTTCCCTACTTCCCCACCACGGCCACCCCTCGGCCTGCCCTGACCCCGTCATCCTCCCGGAGCCAGACCCCCACACGGCACCCCGCAGTACCTCCGGAGAAGAGCCCTCACGCTGAGCTCTACAGCTCCAGCAGGCCTGGATTACTCCTCAGATCCAACCACAAGCAGCTGAGTCAGAGTGGCGTGGACAGCTCGGGGTACTCGTCCTCCGAGGGCACCTACGGGAAATCTGTAGCTGCTCCCGCTAGAGTCAGCAGTAACAATGGGGCTCCCGGTGCTGGATACAGAAGCAGAATGAGCAGTGCCTTCTACAGTCTGACCGGTGAGTACTGGACTTTGTGTGTGTGTGTGTGTGTGTGTGTGTGTGTGTGTGTGTGTGTGTGTGTGTGTGTGTGTGCGCGCGCGCGCACGCTGAGGTGTGTCTTTGTACTATTATCTAATAATCTCTTTATTTATCTCTCATGTTTTTGGCAGACTCAGCCTCATTGATGGCCGCTGCAGGACAATCAAAAGTACTTCATCTGACATCTTTAGGTATGTGTTTAAGTTTGTCTTCATGTACTGTATGAACTATAGGTACTTCTTTAGCTTGTTATTCTCCCATTGTTAAGAGAATGTGTTGACCTGTGCCTGTACATTACATACTTCTCTCACATACCAGTAGGTTTATGTTTTCACAATCGCTGCATGTGATTTGGCTCCAAGTCAACTCTGCATTTCTTCCCTGCAGCTAATACTTTATTCAGCCGTCGAATGAAGAAGGCTTGTGGTCTGGTTCTCCTCTTCCTCATCCTGCTTCTATGTAAGTAATATAAATATTTACCAGATACAAGTTTGCATGTCGTCATTGTGGAGACACCTCATCATTCCCTCGGACACCTGGGAAAAAAACTGAAAAAAAGGATTTTATCGAGTTTTGATGATTGTGCTCTAATTCTTTTTTCTTTTTTTTTTTGTATTTGCTTATATTTTCACACCTTTTTGCAATATGACTATACACTTGGACACCATAGATTGAAGTGCTCAGGATTTCCCCCAGGAAGTTAGAAGAGGTGGTAGGGTCTGCCATAAAATGTATGTGACTCGGTCTGTTCTGCTTGTGTGGTGAGTTCGTACTCAAACATCTCCACCTGAATGAGTCACGGCAAATGACTCATTTATTACAAGTCACACATGTCTCGGTCTTTGATCTTAGGACGCTCGTGGAGTGAAGTGATGTTTGACTGTGTGCGTTTCTAGGTGCTGTTCTGAACTCACTGTCCCTCCTGTTTTCTCCAGGTATTTGGTTGCTCCTTCCCCTGTTGTCCTCTTTCATCTCCCGCATGACTGTCACAAAGACAAAACCCATGAGTCCACCTGTTATCACCGCCACTCCTCCTCCTCTTCTTCCTCAACCCATCACCATGTCTTCTACACCTGTGGTGGTAGGGCTCGACTGCAGATCTTCTGCAGCTCACTATGTTTACTGCTCGAGTTGATCAGCATTGGATGTGTTGGAGGGTGTTTATGTAGACATTAATGCAAACAAGTACAAGTGAGTTCACATATGGGATTAATAAAAACGTAGTAGTTGCACAATTGAACAAGCACGCAGTAACATTACCTGAATATGAGTAACTGTCAACAAACACAAGCAAAAAGCTTACATTTATTTTGTAGAGCAGGTTTCAGATTTGGTGGCTTCTTCTTTCGGAAGTTCAGAGGTTCTCCAGTCATCTCTGAAGCATTTGAGGGGCCCAAACATGATAAATATACATTATATTACATTACTATATATCTATTATGAAGCGCATTCAGTACACTGTATATAACAACAAACTGTAAAAGGTTATTTACAAATTCCTTTTTTTAAATAAATACCGTTTTTTGGGGGGGTTGCTCAAATTAAAAAATTTTACTCTGTAATTTTTCTTTTGTTACTTTAATACTATCATGTGTTTTTGTTTGTTTTTTGTCTAGGACCCAGCTGTTGTGTCTGCTGCTGTAGAAGAAAAAATGCAGCAGCTTCTGGTAAGAAACAGTTTGTCTGCAACTGTGTGACCTTTAAAACGACGTTGACATGTTGCTGTGCAGTACTTACTGTGCTTGTTTCAGGTGAAGCTGCAGCAGAAGCAGGAACACCTTCTCTCCCAGGTGAGAGAATCGCTCTCTGTTTGGGCCACTTTCTTTCTCTTTTATCCCCTCCGTCCTCTCTTTGTCCTTTCCTCTGGTAGTTCTCAATGGGGCCCTGTGGTTGGTGAAAGGTTCTGACCACAGATGTCAGGATGGAAACTAAACCCAGCTGTGCTAGAGTAACACCTAGTGGTGAAGATGAGAAACTGCAGAAAGTAAAGGCAGATTTTCAGCATGATTTCGTAGCTCTGTTTATTTGTGTTTTCAAACTTAGAAGAGCTCTAGAAGTGCTGGAACAACTGTTCTCCAATTGTCAGAAACAAAAGGCATGAGGCCTTGTTCAAACAGATTTTGTTATCTTTACTAATTTGAAATTCACGGGTACAAAGTATCATATTTTGGTGGTAAACTTGATATTAAACCTATTAGATTCATGTATCAACAGCTCTTTGGTCCAAGCTAAAGCTGTCCGTATTAACAGCCTTCCTTAAGAGGTAACTCAAAGTTGCTTATATTTTGGATGAACCCTGTAAGAGCTCTGTAGAGTTTTATTCGACCCATGACGCCTCTAGAAAGCTCTGCAGGAACCTCCTCCACCACCGAGCCTCCAGACTTTACTTTTCCTCAGATCTCACCACAAGTCCCGTGATAACTGACTCGATCAGATCATATGTACATATTCATATCTATGCAGTCCTATATATATTATTCAACTACTATACTACGTGTATACATAAAGAATTGTACATAGACCCACGTCAGATCCACTACTACTACGGGTATCACAGGGTCGGGCAAATACACAAATATATCTTCATATTTCTATATCTATATTTTTATATTTAGTCTTTACTTTAAACTTCTATTTCCTTTGTGTTGCACTGACTTGGATTGTTTTCAGTGTCGTTGCACCCTGTTCAGCGACAATAACGGAATTGTGATTTGGATCTCCTTCCCTCAGATAAAGGAGAGACTGCAGCTGGACCTGCAGGACATGAAATCCCAGGTGGAGGCTGTGGACTCAGACGGCCGGCTGCGTCTGGAGCAGGAGGTCGCTGGGCTTGGCAGGCAGATGTCAGCTTACCAGACAGACATCCACTCTGCTGCTGCCGGTCTCAACCTCAGGATCCAAACTTTGGAGGCCCAGAATGCCGAGGTTACAGCGCCGAGATATTAGTCAACCCCGTCTCCTCTGTTGTCTCTCAGTTGTTTCCTTGATTGTAATGTGACTTCCTGTCTCTTGTAGCTGTCCCAGGAGTTGTCGTCCATCCAGCTGATGCCTCCTCCAGCCCCCTGTCCTGATACCATCACCGCCCCCGTCCACAACCAGCTCACCCCAGAGCTCCAACAGGCCATGGAGAAGTGGCTCACTGACCGCATCAAGGTAACTGTGGATGGTCTGTCAGGCCAAAGAACCCAGATACCGTAAATATAATCACAGTACAGGGAAGTCTGTTATTTTCAGGTCTGTGGCTATGAATTATTGCACTCAGCAGTGATCACGATTGTTTGAGCTGACCACAATCATTTTGCATAATTGAGACAGTCAAGAAAATTTGGATGAAACAAACAAATGTTGTGTTTGCATCACTATTTCCACATCGTTTTCCATCATTTGAGGTTCAACTGTTGCTCCTTTAATGACATCATTTCGTTTCGCCCTCTTCTTCTGCCGTGGTTTAATGGCATGAGTGGACAATTAGCACCATCAGCTGTTTAAATTGAGACATTTAAATTCTAATGTTTAACTGGCCACAATTTGACAAACACCCATGAACATTAAAATGATGGATTTGGTTGCAAACCAAACACCACAGCCTATAAAAAGGCTCTTTGTTTCTTCATAAGCTGAACGTGTATGTGTAACCTGTGACTGGCCTTGTACTGTAATGGCATGACATGAACAGAAAATGAAATCATCAATCGCAATTTTATTGTATGACAATTAATCGTCAACTAAAATAAATGATTGCGACGGCCATACTTACAGTATCATCTCTTTGTGAATCAGGAGCAGGAAGCCATCATGCTCCGTGACAAAGGAGGCTGCGAAGACTCTGGACGTCCCGTGGCCGACAAAATGGCCGACTTTGCCCTGGAGACTCAAGGTCAGGAATGTGGGGTTAAAGGTTTAATTATTTCTGTGACTACCCAGTTTGATGAACTCTGCACACTGTTTTTGTGTTTTTACACATTTCTATCAGAAACATTTGGATGTTGGTTTGTTTTCTACGTTTTCATCATTTCTGATAAATATTGCATTCTTTCATTTCTCTTTATTGCAAAGATCATTATCGTCTCGTTCATTTTGCATTACAGGCAATCAAAGAATATTTATAGATTCAACAAAGAAGCCTTAAACTGCTGTTTTACATGGTGTGTGTGTGTGTGTGTGTGTGTGTGTGTGTGTGTGTGTGTGTGTGTGTAGGTGCCAGTGTGGTCAGCACCAGGTGTTCGGAGACGTATCGTATCCGTTCAGCGTGTGTGACCCTGTTTGGTTTCCCGCTCTGGTATCCGTCTGAAAGCCCACGCACCGTTATTCAGGTACAACGATCATCTTCCTCTCTCTGTTTTAAGATTATCAGCAGTGTCAGTTTTACGAACCTCGTCTCCTCCCCTCCCTCCTCCCTCTTCCTCCCTCCTCCCTCTTCCTCCTCCCTCCTCCCAGGGCTACCCGGTGCTGCTTCCGGGGAAATGTTGGGCATTTCACGGTGTCCAAGGCACTCTTGTCATCTCCCTCTCTCACCCCGTAAGGATAACTCATGTGACGCTGGATCACCTGCCGCGCTACAACTCGCCCACCGGCCGGATCGACTCGGCACCCAAAGACTTTGAAGTCTACGTGAGTTCTCCAAAAATGATGTCGGATAAATTGCAGATTTAAAAAGTAATAACACCCGTCAGTCAAATCTTTAGTAGCAATTTTGGATTCAGTAGTGTTGAAATTTTCATTTCTAGCAGTACAATATTTAATATACGATTTTGCGATATAGTAAAAGTATACTATTCCAAGTTTGGTACTTGGATTTATAAAAAATTACGGGTTCCCAGTGCTGACTGACATGGGTGAGAAAAAAATTGATATTAGATTCTAAAAATATTTCCTATTGCAGTGGTTCTGAACTGTTCTACCCTCACGACTCACCTCCTTAGTCATTAAATCACAACACAATTGTTTTAAATGTCTGATCCACTCACTCATGCACATTTTAAACAAATGAAATAAACCACAAATGTGCATCAAGGGCTAAAAATCTAATTAAATTAAGGCAGTTTTATATTGAATGACAAGCTTTTTTTTTTTTTTTCAAACAAGTTTAATCTGCTGATGCTCACCAAATTTCAACACTCTAAATTGAACTGTATGAAATATTCTTATTTATTTTGAACTGCATAAAAAGGCAGACTAATGTTATTCTAACTGTTTACAAAAGCTCAAATGAGAACAAACTACTGAGGTGACAGCTTTAGTTTTGGTCGTTTCTGTTATGACAACCCTGGTAACAAACATTTACCGCACCCAGACTGCATCATTGAAAAATGTATGAACTTCAAAATAAAAGTGCAGGAGAAGAAGTTCTGCAGACTTCAAAATAAAAGTCTGACTTTTTTCCGGACACTTTTTTTTCACGTCTGCAACCCACTCAAAATTGCCGCGCGACACTTTTGAGTCATGATCCTCCTGTTGAGAACCACCGGCCTACTGCTTAATGAAGCTCCATTTTTATAATGGACACCTTTCCTTTTCAGGAGCATGAATTAGGCTTCTGGTTTGCTGCTTTTTGTTTCACTCATGATCATTCTGACTGGAAGCTGTAAAACTGTCAGCTACATTCCACTAAAGTAAAGTCCTATCTCTACGAGATTAAAGCTAAGAGAAAGAAAGACTGTCACACGAAGCAGCTTTCTGATGGTGAACTCTGACATAGTTATAATTTCCTTCTTTCCCAGGGGATGAAAAATGACACAGAGGAAGGCACCCTGCTGGGGACATTCACTTACAATGAGAACGGAGAGTCAACGCAGACGTTTCAGCTGCCTGTAAGTTCAAACTGATAAATCGAAATGCACATCGCCATGATATTTACAGAAATACCTAATTACTTCCTGTTCTATAGGAGAAGTTTGAGGTTAGCAGAAGCAATTGTTGCTCTTGAATGTCCTCGCGCACTAATTTAGACATTTCCAATCTTCTTTCTCTCTTTTCTTTTCCCCTGTGCCCCCACCCTCCTCATCCAGAACCCGAGTGACGAGGTTTATCGGTTTGTGGAGCTGCGTGTTCTCACTAACTGTGGTCACGTCGAATATACGTGTCTCTACCGCTTCCGTGTGCATGGAAAGATAGCCTCCACATGAGGCTCGACGGCTCACCGAGATCGGCGGCACGGCTCAGTCCAACATATCAGAAAATATATTTATACATATGTACGCTTTGAAAATGGTCCGAGGTTTGTTCAGGGTGAAATACTACTGAGAAAATGTTAAGTGTCACTCAGCTGTGCGTGTGTGTGTGTGTGTGTGTGTGTGTGTGTGTGTGTGTGTGTGTGTGTGTGTGTGTGTGTGTTTGTGTGTGTGTGTGTGTGTGTCGACAAGTTCTGCTGTTTTTGATCGTGTATGTTAAAATGACAAAAAAATGTAGGGCTTTTTTTGTGCAGTGCACATTTGGCTCTGAATAATCGCAGATCTCTTTTTTTTATTTTTTTTATTTGTTTCTTAAAACCAAAAATCGAACTAGTCAAACTTTTAGGAGTGTAAAGTTCCGGCAACTTTATGCTTTAAGTCATAGGAGCGTGCCACAAAATAATATCTAATCTTATTATTATTTATATTTACCAGGGTTTTCCTAATTCATGTTTATACAACGTACAATCCCACCTGGGAGCTCCCCGATAAAATAATATTTCTTCAAATATTTCCTCTGGACTGCCCCAGTCAGTGGAGAGTTAAACCCTCAGTGACACGCCGGATTTCTTTAGGTGGTTTTGGGATTTAAACCAGCAGCTGCTGCTTCTAATCATTCCCCTCAAGGTTTCCTGTTACATCTCCTCAGTAATAATAATGAAGTTAAGTTAAAAAGGCTTATTTCTAACAAGCTTGGTCCATTTTTGGACACTAAATTCATTTTAATATTTCATATTTTTTACAACATAAAGGTCCAGTTTGCGAAGTTCTCAATCAAACATGTTGCTCGATATCTGAACAGACTGAAACCAGTTTTGACCAAACGTTCGTTCTGATTTTTTTGTTGTGCCTGGCAGGTACAAGATATACAGAGGCAGTAGTGAATGCTTTTTATCAGTATTCTTTGTTGTTAAATTTGGTTCAAAATTCCTTTTTATCTTTTAGATAAAATATGCAGCTTTAAAGCACAAGTTTTGTTTTCATTTCTGCTACTTGATTACTTGAAAACCTTTTATTCAAACCTCTGAAAGACTTGTTTCTACTTCTTTGTACACTTTCATTTTGTATGAGCTACTCAAGCAGGAGAGAAAGGTTTTATTTATTTGCTAGGTAAGAATGTTCATTTGAAAAT
This sequence comes from Embiotoca jacksoni, assembly GCF_022577435.1. Taxonomy (NCBI): domain Eukaryota; kingdom Metazoa; phylum Chordata; class Actinopteri; family Embiotocidae; genus Embiotoca; species Embiotoca jacksoni. Next base: position 19,534,112 of record NW_027185392.1, read on the forward strand.
CCATGTGTTGTATTGGTTTTGTAGGATCGGCTTGGCAATCATTTTTCATGATCAACATGCTATTCATGTGAAAAATCATTGAATTTGTTAATGGACTGCACTTATATAGCGCTTTTAGGACGCTTTTACAAGCGTTTTACAGCTGTCGCCTCCCATTCACACACAAACCAATGATGACAGAGCTGCCATGCAAGGTACACACCTGCTATCAGGAGCAACTCGGGGCTCAGTGTCTTGCCCAAGGACACTACGGCATGTTGATGGAAGGAGTAGAGGATCGAACCACCTGCATGAGCCTCACCCACCAAACGATATACTGTTAAAAATCTGGAAAATTCCTCAGAACTGCCGAACTTTTGTTTTGTGTATTCGTTGGACGTTTAGACTGAAGATGGAGAAGAAAATATGAATATTTTTATTATGATAGGCACTAGAGGTGATTTCAGGTGAAAATCTATGATTTCTTGCTCGTGTTCTTGTTTCCAGACAGCTCAGATTTGGATCATGACAAAGTTAACTGCAACACAGGATCAGGATTCTTTTTGTAATTATTTGTGCTTCTTTAAGATGTATCTAAGTAAGATTTTGAGCTCGCAGCCAAAGTTTTGGTCAGATTTACAATTAGTAAAAAGAAAGATGAAGCCATATTGTTCCCATTCATTTTTAAATGAGTGCTTCCCCATAGAAATAAGAGTACATTTTCACATTGCAATCTGTAGTTAAACTGGAAATAATTGTAGTTTATACAAGGTATTTGATAAACAATGTCATTTGTTTCATTTACAGTTTTTACTTGTAGTTATTTAATAGCTCAATTATGCATAACCAGAGGATTTACAAAGTACAACGTACGTCTAATACCACCTAAAACCTCAAAGATTTGTTTTCAGATCTGAAGGATGTCATTGAACAGCCTGTACAGTTCTTTGACCTCGCTGTCTGTATAGGTGTCATTTCCTGAACACACGAGTCAGATTGTAAAAATCCTCTTACATGCTTGCTGGTATGAACCCGTATGAGCAACATGGAGCATATTGCTTCAGTTCATCACTTTCAATCAGGTTGGTCTTCTCCATCCTGATGTGGTAAAATGTGTGTTTCACAAGACAGAAAAAAGCCAAAAACCTGACTCTTCTCTTTGTATTAAGAAATATAGTGTCATATACTGCCTGAGGTGTTTTGACTATACATGCCTGTTTGTAAGCCAAGTGTTTGATTTGTTAAGTAAACATTGAAACACATGCTTGTCGTTGAATTTATTTAATTTTATTTTCCATATCCAATTTCTTCATTTGTGGAAACATGCTTATTACAGAGCATATGTACCAGATCTATTACAATATTCGATAAAACTCACAACAATTCTAAAAGTCCAGCTGCCTTTTTCAGCCTCCCTCTCAGGCTGGGTTGCATGTTTTCTACGATTACTTAGAATACAGATAAAACCTTTTACGTTTACATTAAAGCATTTAAAGAGATACAACACCAACCAATATATATATATATATATTTTTTTTTTTTTTTTTTTTTTTTTTTTATATCTATAGACAAGGGAGAGTAACAACAAAGTAACATTTTTATAAATAAAATGTTCAAGTATTGCCATCCACCGTATGTCAGAAAATGTGATCCAATCTAGACCGCTTCAACAGTTTTGGTCTCGGCAGCAGGGCAGCAGTGACACCTCATCTTGGGCAGCTGCTTCGTCCGCATGAGATAACTCATCGGCTGAACGAAACTGCTCACGGAGAGAACTGTGTAGGTCGCACAGGTGAAAGGTGAGAAGGGCGAGAAAAACGTGGAACCAAACTCCCTCAGCAGGTACTCTGAGATGGGAGGGAGGTAGTGGACATTGACCAGCACAAATGAAGACAGCACCAACTTGAAGGCTCGCTTTTTCGCTGGATGCAACTTCTTGTTGGGCCCTGATTTGCGGAGAGACTTGAGAATCAGGATGTTGCAGGTTGATATGATTAATATGGAAGTGCTAATTAAGACCAGTATTACGTTCCACTTGTTCGGCGAATACAATTTGATCAGACCACAGGTTGCAGCAGTTAGGACATACACCACCAGGCACAACGACAGGCGCAGCGAGGGATCCTTGAGCCGGAGGAAGAGCAGCGGATGGCAGACGCCCACATAGCTGTCCAGAGCCATGAGGCAGAGCAACAGTGGCCCTCCTCCTTGGTTCACACCCCATGCAACGAAGCTGCCAGTATTCATGGTTGGATTCCACAGGAAATAAATGTACTCAACGAGGACCGTGATGCAGAACATCATGTCAAACACCGCCAGGTTGAGTGTGAAGATCTCCGAGGTGGAGCAGATACCCGGTTTTCCTAGCAGGAGGTAAATGACCAGAGCGTTAGCCGGCACTGCCAGTGGTGGCACGACCACTACCGTGGGCAGGTAGTACCAGACCAGACTCTGGACGTCCACTGTGTTGTTTTCCATTTGTCTGCGTTGCGAGTCTGTCAAAAGAGAGGGTACTTTGACAACATGCAACGTTTTCTTTTAAAGCTCTAATAAACATGTTCATATCAAATCTGCAAAAAAATATTTTTTTGGCCTCTTAATGGGGCAGTTCAACAAGTTAAACAGCGACCACCCATGGCGTCCTCTTTGGTTTGTGAACTGCTGGTTTTGAAAACTCCAGTTTTGCATTTTGGCCGTCGCCATCTCGAGTGTTTAGAGCAGTTTGAAAGTTGAAAGTTAGAAGTGGCCAGATGTGGAAGTGATGTGTCTGACTCGATCTGATCCCGACACCATAGTGGAAACATGACTGCACCAGAGGCCTGTCAATCGAACAGACACGCCCCCCAAAATTCAGCTTTTTGAAGCCTAATAGCTGAGTAATGACGGGATTTTTTTTACAGATAGAACACTAAAAAACGAAAAAGAAAGAGTGAAGTCATCAATTGTCACCAATAAGACTTATGGAAAAAAATTATTGACTTTGTATTTCAAGAGTGAATTTGAATGGGAGTCTGTGGAGCCAGAGGCTTTTTGGAACCAACCCCTACTGGGCTTCGGTGGTATTGCACTTTAAAGCACTTCAATATTGGGCTCCTTTTTAGACCAGGAAGGTACTTTTATATACAGTGTATGGTCAAACATGACCCGACTCCTCATAAAGTTTATGTAGCATCCTTAAAATACTGTCAGGTTTTCAAAAGCTCCACAAAATGCTCCCTTCATCCACTGAACCAAATCCTATTTTTGTATTTGCTTCCACAAATTAAACTATTTAGACTTGCCTCCACAAACAGTACGTGCTCACTTTGCATGTCATATTTGTCTTCTGCCAGGTGTTTTTTGGAAAGCCTGTCTAGCTCCTAAAACTGATGCAAATTCACACTGATGGCATGCATCTAATCTCATTATTGTTATGATAGTTCTGTTGTCAGCTTCGCATTTTATTTCCTGTGAACTGGCAGGATCCTTTCACTGCATGTCTTTGCAGTGGTTATATGAGACTTTATGACCATCAACTTTGAATTCAACCCACTGTTTTCACAACAGCAAACCAACTCCTCTGACACTCAGCATCACGGTGGACATCTATCAGCGTATTACTAATCAATAATAATTCCAAACACTTTATTTTCAGTTCACCATATGTGTCAAATTTGGAAAAGACTTTTAGCAGCTGTTTATAACAGTTTATGGCTTCAATACACTAATGTTTTAGTCAGTCACTGCAATAAACACATGCTTACAGTTTACATTTTTAATGTTTGTTTATATGTAAAAAATGAAAACATCCTGCAGATAGATGATAATTTTAGTCTTTGTGTGAATGCAAACATGCACAATGTGCATGATACAAAAGATGTTTTCAAAACGAGTAGTACATAAAATGTTCCTGCAGTCAAACAAAGCAGTTTTTGTAAATGAGGTATCTGTCAATAAAGTAACTATTTTTAATGGTAAGCTGTACACTATAACGGAACAGTAATGGAAACACAGAAAAGATGCACAGTTCTACCTTGTTATCCTTATAGTTGTACGGTCAAGACCTGACAATATTATAGAGGGAAACACATTCATTTAACATTTACCACATAAGCAGGCATTTAACCCAACAGTGGTAAGGAAAAACTCTCTTTTAACAGGAAGAAACCTCCAACAGAATATAGACTCATCGGTAGGCAGCCATCTGCCTCCACCAGTTTTCTACTAAATCCATAGATTTGTTACAGATATGTAAAACTTGCATTTCCTCTTTGAAAAAAACCTTCATGGATTTCTACAAATTAAAACACTTTTGAAGTTGTTTGTTTTACCTTTTAGAGATCCCAGTGTTCTTTTCTAGGAGTCCAGGGATTCAGGCAGAGGTCAGTGGACTGAACGACCACAGAAAAGCTCCTGATAGAAACTCAGCTCTTTATGGAGATTTATCGCCTACATTTGAATACCCACAGTCAAAACTGACAGATGATGCATGATGACAATCTCCATGTGAAGTCTGTTTGGATTGACATATGCAGTGCAACTCTGTGTGCTGTACAATCACCCAGAAGGACGGTGTCATCTGCATACAGTGATACCTTCCTCCTCTCGCTCCTTTGAACTTATTCTGGACTTCACATCCTAAACATGAGTTTAACAAACAATATGGCCTCCTGACACCCAAGAGAAATGCTGATGAACACTAACTTGGTTTTGAACACACGTTACAAGTAGTTAAAAGCAACCTAACCCTAAATAGTTATCTTGTTTTTTTTTATTCTGTCTCAAATTTAATATTTTAAAGCATATGTATTTCCCACAAAGGTTTACCATACTCTGCTATTGAGAAATGTTAAGTATTATGTCTTGGGCCACAGTCATGCCTCTATGCCACATGAACTCTATCACTTCAGTAAATAACACATCTGCATTCCCATTAGGGTGACTGCTTTTACTGCACACCAGCAACAGAAATGTGAATTTAATTCACAATCACTATATCACTATAAATTATGTCACTGGGGTTTAAATAAGCAGTTTACTTATTTTCTTTTTTTTTTTTTTTACATCTCTTTTAATTCTTACATGACTGGCACCATGACCCGACATGGCATTGGCTTATGTGTAATTGACTTCTGTTTTATTGAAAGTCGAGAAATGACTTGCACAAAATTGTATCTCGTAGTTTGTACCATGTATGTACATAAGTTGGACACGAGGTGTTTGAAATCGACTTCTACCTGTTGACTCTATATGAAAAATGGACTTAGCTTCCAGGTTCGAAAAAGGCCAAAGCCAAAGGGCCTTCAAATGCAGTATGTTGCAGTTACATAAAGTTGGGTGAATCTAGCTAGCACATTTTTTTTATGGATCCAAACTGAAGCCAAGACATTCTGACTACAGAATGAGATCCACTAACTGCAGATCTTTCTTTCCCATAAAGTCCCCTTCCTTTACTAGACACCTTAAGCTCACATCTCAAGCCAAACCTTTAGACCAGGGTTGTCCAGAGCCACAAAGTCATATGTGAATTTGTTAGTTATGTAATGAAAGATATTACGTAACACACAGGACAGGACAATTTATATAAGAACTTATTTGTCATGGCTTATTAGTCCCTTCAGGGCCTTCGTTGTTAACACTTAGTCGGCACTTTAGTAACAACTTGCATTAGATTTCTCATTTATGCTTACCTTGCATCACCTGTTTACAGTGTGGAGTTACATCAGTGAGATGAATATTCAGCTGCAGTGCTACCGTAGATATAACTGTAGTACCCACAGGAGCAGACAGAGGATCAGCTTGCTTTTTTCAGCCTAACATCAACCACAAATGAGAACAATGAAAAAGAAACCTCAGGCAGGCGACATGAGAAAACTTTAAGATGTATAACTTTATAATGCAACCACTGGGAATAAGCACATGCTTATGAACTTAAACACGTTACAGTCATCCCACAAAAAAGACAAGACAAACTTGGCAACATGGACACAGCCAACTGCATCTAACTCAACCTAAACACGCCCCTTTGTACACATTCAAACTATCCAATAACTGAAGACGTCTCAATCGCTCTGTTTTGCTGCACTCACCAATCACAGCTTGCATCAGACCCAAAGTTCAGAAGGGATAAAAAAAAAAAAACTGTATCTCACACTGGACCAATCAAAAAGTGGCATTAGACTCTGTGGAGTACATTTATAAGACTTGGCCCCTGTGATCCAGTACAGTTCTGCACGATACCGTGAACCCTGTGAAGGTAAGATATTTTATATAACTCCTACCATGGATAATGAACATTAACACCTTACTCTGCTTTATTTCTCGTAGCATCCCAAACCCTTCTTCCAGCATCATCACTTCTTCCCTACAATGTTCAACGCCACCCAGATTCCTGACATCAACCTTCATGAGAACTCTACCAACCCCGGGAGTCCCCACGGTCCTCCACCGTGGTACCAGTTCCCAGTGTGTGCCGTAGCCCCTTACGGCTTCATCTTCTACTTTGGGGTAAAGGTGTTCAACCTGGCGGTGGGCACGCCGTGCAACGTCCTGGTCATCTGGCAGATCGCTTCCAAGAAAAGTGACGCTTCCACGTCAGACATCTTCATCTTCAACCTGGCAATCCTAGACGCTTACTTCTGCCTGATGACGCCCATAGACATGGTCAACCGGCTGCTGCTGGGCGACAGTCGCATCTGGTACTTCCAGAGATTTGCATATGGGCTCAAGGATGTAGCACCACTCTTTCTGGTGAGTTTTTGTCAAATATTATACAATTTTGTTCCACCAGAGCAGAGCAAATCCTACATCTTATAAAGAAAGCTAAAGTGTCCACTGTGTGATGGTGTTTAGCCTGTTTGTTTTCTATGAGCCTCGAGCTGAGTAGAAATAGCTGTACAACAGGTTTTCTCTCAGACTGTTGCTTGACTGTAGGTTCCTGTGAAGCTCACTAATGGGCCCAGGAACTACATGTTAGTGATCTCAAAGGGATTTTATGTAAATACCAAATTAATATGGGGAACTTTTGGAGCTGTAATGGTAATTAGATGTAATACTGCTCATATATTGTATAAGGTTGATATATGATATTAAGGTGCTCTTAGTTTTACCATCGTCACCTCGTGCCTTTACAACTATTGTTTTTTTTTAAAAACATATTTTAATATAATTTTAACAATCTAGCATAATATGTAGGTTTGCATCAGTTTGGCACGGAACAAGTCTAAAAGAGGAGGGTACAGTGATGAGGTTATGGTTCACTTGCATTTGTTGGACAAATTATTTTCATTTATTTACATTTGATTTGATTTCCTGTTCCATTATTATTATATTTCCTATTTGTACTAATATTCAACACAGCAGCATATAAATAAAGTAAGATTGCTGCCTCGTGGTTGTTTGCCTCCGCCAACCGTTCAAGTTGCAGTTTAAATCTATGTTTGTTTAGACTCAAGGGATTCAGTGAGACGGTGACCTCGACCTTTGACCTTTAATCACTATGCTCTTATCAATTTATCCATGAGTTTTTAATTGTGATACTCCGATAAAGAATGGTTAAAATTCTGGTAAAGTGATTTTGTTCAACTTTGTACAGACCCACTTAGGCTGAAATTAACTACAAATGCCTCCAATCGTCTGTAACCGACGTCTTCCTGTCTGCTACCCCAGGTGTGTATCTGTCTGGACCGCTACATAGCCGTGGTCCACCCAGTGCTGTTCACTGGTATCCGCGACAACAGGATCCGCGTTGGTATTTCTGTGGTGGTCTGGGGCCTCATCCTGGCTTACGGCCTAACGAAGTGCATCGCGGGAGTCATGAGCGTCAATGAGGTCTTCAGCGGAGTCATCCTCTTTGCATTCGCAGTCATGGTCTTCTGCAACATCTCCATCATCTGGGTCCTCCGCCGCTCTGTGGCGGGAAAGGAGGAGATGCACCCGGTGAAGAAGAAGGCCCTGAAGATGGTGCTGATCATCCTGACCATCATTGTGTCCAACTACCTGCCGCCCGTGGCGCTCATGCCTTTCGTGTCGTACTACACGTTTGTGGCGTTCCGCTGTCAGATCAGCATCAGCGTGTTCTCCATCATGGATCTGAGCTGCAGCATCGAGCCCCTCCTCTATATCACAAAGATGGAGCGTGTGGACGGCGGGTGCTGCAGGTGGGGGTTCTCCAAGAAGCCACTTGATGTCAAGGTGTAACCAAGCCTCCAATAGCAAATTAATGCTAACTTTGAAAATTCTTCCGCTATGGTTAACGGAAGAAGACTTTGCTTGTACCATTTTTTTTTATTATTTTTATACCACAGACAGTCAATACCATGGAAAACTGCAAATCTGCCCGACAAAGCCAAGTGGCTACTATTTAACAAAAACCTTTGGCGTTAGTTTTCCATATAAAACAATATTATGAAGTTAAATGTGTAAAATGTCTTTAACGCATTCACTCTAACAAATATAGAGCGAGGAAAAAAAAACTGGACAAACTGCACTTTTTCTGCAAATCCAAATATAAACTGTGGACCCAACAGCTGACTGCTGATAGCTGGCAGAAGAGCTACAGGCTGAGAGATAGATAACGCCTTAACTAAAGCGGAAACAAAATTGACTGTTTTTCACCCTAGCTGCCATCTGTAGAAGAAAATATATGTATACTCCTACTTCTTGATAATTTAGTCTGTTCATCCACTACATTACTAAATGTCACGATAAAGAGAAAAACTGCTAAACTCACAAATCTACTAAAATAAATAGCTTGGTGCCGTAGCAGTAACACTCATTTCAGGCTAATTTGCCTCCAATTAAACTCATGCTGTTTCAATTTGATGCAGTAAAACCCTTTGATATACAGTCTATGAGTTAAACCTACTTTAAATCAGCTTATTTGAATGTATTAAACTGTAAATTAATTTATAAGATCAATTTAAGGGCACACGGCAAAACTGACATCTTTAATTTCATGGGCTGTTATCAAAATATGGTTTAGTTTCTAAAACTAGTTGAATTGGACACACACTGAAACAACAGTTTTTATTGATAGATAGAATTTCCCCCCAAATTTCAGCTAGATTAGATATGGTTTCTGCAAAGATTACTTAAAATTAGTTTTACAATCAGGTAACTCTGGTGTATTTTTTTTCTTCTCTGTTCACTGACTTCGGAGCCGAAAAGTACACAATGTCAAGATAATACAGTGCAGCAAACACAAAGGTGTGAAAGAATTAACATTTCCGACTTAACATCATACGTCATTATATAAGTTATATAAGTGCAGGTCCTTCCGAATAAAAAGATTAGAGGCAGTCTATGATCTAACCATGAAGTCACTGTAGGTCACACTGAGAGATAGATCTTATCAAATCTAGTAGGTCTGTTTAATAGTAAGAAACAACTCTTGTTTCTCCTATTGACGCCACTTACACCTGCAACCAGCGGGCTTAGAGACGTTCCCAGAGACATTCCAGTAAAAAGATCATTAACCGTAATAGACATAGATGAAGCTGCGGGTGAACATAAGCACTCCAACAAAAAGAAAAAGTGAAAATAATTTTAATCGTAGCAGATTATTCCTCGAAGAGTTTAATTTGCTCTCCGCGTCTCCCATGGCAACCACTAATTGAAACCCCCACTAGTCTTTTAGTCCATTTTAATGACAGCCTGGGGCAGCGCCTGTTTACAGAACACTGATTAAACACTTATAGCTGGTTATTAATTATGAAAAAGAAACACACAATGGGACCAATTAGCAGCTATGTAATGAGTGACTGTGTAGATTATGCAAGTTAACAAACTAAATGCTTAACACTGTAATTCATAAAATAAATCTAATGATGGTATAGCACAATTTAATTAAACACCTCCGACCACTTTCAAGAGATTTTATTTAGCAAACTGACAAAAAACAATTTAAACAGGTGATTTAAGAGAACAACTTAAATCAGTTGTGGTGATAGTGTTACAAAATATAATCTTATTTATGTCTGCGGCTGATCTTTAGTCTTTCTTTCAAATGGATATAAAGAAAGTGACTTTTGGAATATTTTGAAATTTTAATATATGATGAATGACATAAATGAGTCTTCATTTTGATCAGACTTTATTGTACATCTGCTTGAAGAATGTAAGTGTAGCATTGTGTTTGTATTTCATGTCTTGATTAGAAAATGTGGATTTTACACATCAGATACTTCCTGATGTCAATAAAAAGAAAAAGGCTTATTCAAAATATATACAATATAGATAAATGTATTAGTCCCATGGATCTAACTTCTAAATAATTCTATACTGTAAATGTGTAATTCAGAGTCATTTATCAATGACAGAAGCCTTTTTAATATTTACCAACTTTTAATGAGATGTTTGATTTCTGAACCAATGAAATTTATTTTTTAATTCAACTCTAATACAAAGATCACCTGGACCTACTTTGGCCATTTTGATATACAAATGAAAAGTAAAAAAAAACAAAACTGTAAAAATGATGGCAGTGACAACGTGAAACGTGTCATTGGTCGTCTCAGTAGGAATCGGACAAGTCCATTAAATCTGAGTAATTTGAGCATGTGTCTTCTTCAGACTGTCTGAGCTGGCTTCAGGTCCGTCCTCTGAGGTCACGTATCCGGGGTAGGTGGGAAAAAACTGGGGAGACGGTGGTTTCAAGGTGTCACCTTCTGCCCCCGAAGGTGAGGACTGAAACAGGGGGATCAGCTTGGCATGAGCGTAGTCAATCTCAAAACCCTCAAAAATAAGCCCCACCCCCCAGGCGCCCAACCCCTCCTCAAGGAGCCGCGACGCCTTCTTGGCAGCCAGCACCAGTTCCTCATAATCTCCTTTTTCTAGTCTGAATATATCAGAGGTCAAAGGTCGGCGAGGTACCAGCACAGTAAACCCAGGCGAGTTGGGGAAAGGAGTGAGAAACGCCACGTGTCCTTCGTCCTCCCATACGCGCCACTGCTGCTCCTCCCCACGAACAATACGGGAGAACAGGCCCGGGTGGGCTGGATCGTCCCCGAGGAAAGTCAGATCGGGTGGGACGTCAGGGACCGGCAGCTTGGCTCGAATCTTCGTCTGGATCTCAGTGAGGCTCGAGACACTCCACCGCGGGGCCGTCTTAGAGCTGCAGTAGCCCGGGTCCTGGGCGTTGTGCTCCTCCTCTCCGGCCAGGTGAGGGCGCCACTCTGCATCCAGACCGTGCAGGGGGAGGACACGGATCTGTAGCGACCACAGTGGACATGCATGTATGTTTACAAACTGAAATTTACATTCAGTCAAAAGTTAAAACAGGTGTGGGCTCCTGACCAGTGCAGCTGTGGTTCAAAGAAACTGGTACATTCATTGTGTTTGCCAGGAGACCTCCAGAGGCAGCAAGAAGACATCGTTCCCAACCGAGAGAAAGTCCTGCCCATCATCCCTGTAGAACCACAACTTGGGTTTGTGTACGTTAAACACACACGAGGTAATGTGTTCGTTCAACTCTTTATGCCAAGCTGAGCTAACAGTCTCCTGGCTGGAGCTTCATATTTAGCACGCAGACATAAATATACAGACGTACAACTGTCTCAACATGTCAAACTATTTCTTTAAAAGATTAAAAGTCAAATGTACGGGAAATTGAAAAGGTAGCAATAATAACTTTTTGCTGAATGATCATTTCATATCATTGCTGATATTACTTTTCGACATCACGTCCAATATAACCTTTCTATTCCAGTGTACTTATTTCACTAAATTGATCTTACTTTTATTGTTATTCTATTGGGCAAAGGTGTTATTACTCTTTTGTTTTATTCTTATTCTGTTGGAATTTGAACAATGTCTGGCACAAGAATTCCCTTTGAGATGGATAAATATCTAATTTGATCAAATATTAAACTTTATTTTAGTTTCACTAAAAGGATAGGAAGGATAATGTATAGGCTTCTTTCCATTCTTGATTCTCAGTAGTTAATAATATTACAAACGACACCCCTCAACAGGCTCGAGTTGCTTCGGAGGCTTTTCCCACCACGACGAGAATAAAATTCGATAGAAATGCTTGATTGTGCTTGATAATATATCAAATTGAACGGTGGTGACACTATATTAGCGAGCAGTGGCTGTCTGAATCCCCGCTCCTGTCTGGTGGCACTGTGCAGTACAACAGTGTGCCCACTGTTCGACAAAGCCTCACCTGGGCAGGTCTGCCTCTGTGGGGCCGGCTGACCAGCGCACACCTCCGAACCCGCAGCCTGTCACACAGCAGCTCCGCGACGGCTCGCGCCCCCGACAGCCAGGACGAGAACTCGGACTCCTCCAGGTGGAAGATGCTGCCTCCCGGGCGGCCGGGGGTGCCGCTCTCCAGGATAACGGAGCCGGGGGTCCAGGGCCGAGGATGGAGGTAGGCCACCAGCCCCTCTGACTCCCAGATGACGTGACGATGAGGAGTGGAGAACATGCTGTGGAGCCGGGAGGGAGAGAGCCACGCCGCCAGATTAGAAGGCACACAAAAGCAAACCAAATTTGAAAAGATGTGCGTTAATGTTGTTGGATTTATTGAAATGTAGTCGTTTACTAAACCACAGTTTGTCCGAGAAAAAAAAAAAAGGTGATGTAATACTTTCAATGCAAAAAAAAAAAATATTTATATAACTGTTAAGTAGAACTTTGAAAAAATATAACTGATGTAGTTAAAAAAAGAAAAGAATCATAATAAAACTCTTCTAAAAGTTTTTTGCTGGTCGACAGTCCTTAAAAACTGTTTAAAAAAATTTATTCTTTCAAGCATTAATAGTTTATGTTTTATAATAGTCTGTGATATTTCTGAATAAGAAATGTATTCAAAGTTAATAAAGCCTATATATATATATTTCGAAGGGCAACCAGCCACATGATTTCTTAATCAAATCAGCAAACATACACATGATGTTTTGTGCTGCAGAATAAGAACAATGTTCAATAATGGTAAGTATACAGTAAATATTAGTATTTTCTGTACTTTTCTGATCAGTCTCAGGTAACTGTAGAGATATTGTTGATCTTATTTTGAAGGAGCTCCGGATCAGTCTCAGGTAACTGTAGAGATATTGTTGATCTTATTTTGAAGGAGCTCCGGATCAGTCTCAGGTAACTGTAGATATTGTTGATCTTATTTTGAAGGAGCTCCGGATCAGTCTCAGGTAACTGTAGTGATATTGTTGATCTTATTTTGAAGGAGCTCCGGATCCCCATCCGGGGCTGAGTTTTGAAAACACATCTGTGACTCAGGCACACGTGACGGCAGGCTGGAGCGCGAGGGCTCATGTTGAAGCCGTACGGTCACTAAAACAGACCATAATATTTATTTTAGTCAGGTAATTTATTGTGGGTAACTACATTATTATGACCTTATATTCGACAGTTGTGCGCTACTTGAAAATAAAATTTGAATACTAATGACGTCAATTATATGTTAATAAGATTTGAATATTGGCTTTAACTTCAATGAACCGACCATAAAACACCTGCTTTTGAAATGAAGTTCAGTTTAACAGTCGCCACGCCGACGTGGATATCTCGCGTTCATTCCTCTGACCCACCTTCTCATAATGAACCTTGTAAACAACATAAAGCAGCAGTGAAGTAAAACGAGGTGCTGAAACCGACCTGCTTCCTTCTGCTGCGAACCAGCCGCATCAGCCAGTGTTCAAAAAAAAAAGAAAAGAGGAAGATTTAAAATGAACTTATAACCGAGAAATAAAAACCACACATTGCTGCTCAAGCCTCCTACTTCCACTCATTTCACAACAGCTTCTTCTTTTGGTAGATTTCTTTGCAAACCGACTAGAAGGCGCAGTTACCGCCCCCTGCAGCGCAGCAGTTTGTTGGATGTGGTGATATTTCTATGACGCATCCCCAAGAAGATATTTTAATGGAAATTAACAGATTCTACATTCAGGAAGAGAGTTTAAAAAAAAAAAAGAAGTGTTTATTAGTTTTGCCTGCATGCAGCAACGGTGAGACTGCTGCAGCTCGTGCCTTTTTTTTTTTTTTTTTTTTGCACAGTTTTGCATACTGGATTAGAATGACAATTATGATACTATAATTATTGTTTTTGAATTGTGTGGCACAGTCCCCTTCATCACAGTAAACATCCCGTCTCGAGGGGAAATTAGATGCAGTGTCTCTTCAGTGTGCTCCGGGCCTGCCGATAATCCATCATGGTGGACAGCTGTTCGCTTTTAGTGTTGTCAGAGTTGCACTTTCAATGTGTGACAATGCAATGCAATGAAGTAACCTGTTCCTTAGACACAAAGTGGCTTCTTTGCAAAGCAGTGACAATTCAAGTCTGGTATGAACCTCAAACTTCAACCTGATGTTTGTCATTTGTCAAATAGATGTACTTACAGTATTAATAACCCAATGATTTTATATATAATAATATATCAGTCACAGGGACCAATAGCCTCCTTTTTGTTTCGTACTTACACTTTGCGGCTACTGTACTTTTTCTAGAGTGGGATTTTTTTCATGCAGGAATTTTACTTGTAGTACAACGTAATTTTACATTGCAATATTTACTCAAAGAAAGAATTACTCCTGCCACTACTGGTAGCTACCAAAAAACATGACAAAAAGATGTTCTAACTTTGAAAAACAGATAACGCAGGTAATCTGTAAAAGTTCAATGTTCATTCTTCTAAAATTCTGCCATAAATGGTAAAAGTGTACATCCCTACGTTTGTCTTTAAAAACGTCATTAATTGGACTAAAACATGCAAAACCAATTAACATTAGTTAAAAAGACTTGTTTTACCTTCTTTTTGGAAGCTCATTTCAGGCATGCAGCGTCAGGACAAATGAATTATATGACCTGCTGACAAAGTGTACCATGACATCATGACAGAAGGTTAAGACTTTAGGATGTTTTTAGACACACTCATTAATCCTTTGGCCTGTTACATCTGAGCAAGACTCTTGCTTTAGGGCCCTCTAATATAAACTTTAGGCCACAATAATTGTCAGAGTTTACTACCAAGCAAGCTGCCTGCTGTGACACTTAAAATCTGTAGTTTTAAGATTGGACATGTGAGGGCGGCCTTGAACTGCAGAGAAGGAAGAGACTCGCCCGTAGATTAAAAGATAAAATGAGATTTTATTAATCCCGCAGTGGGGAAACTCAGTCATCACAGCAGCACAGGAATATAGTTAGGGGAGAAAAAAAAAGGTAAGCACATAAGAACAAAATGACCAAACATGCACACGATAAAAAAAAAGGATAGATACACTTTTTTTTTTTTTTTTAAAGTATAAAAAAATAAAGACCAATGTACAAATACACACACACACCCAAACTATATACATAAAATAAATAAATACACCTTGTGGTGAAAAAAGTGTCAGGTGCTTTGACATACAGCGCAATGTTCAGAAAGACCACCTTTGTTGCAGTAAAACATTTGAACTCCTCAGCTGTTATGTTTTCTGTCTGCAACACTTTACCCCATTTTCTTCATCAACAAAGTTTGAATTCCTCTTTTATCTGTGGCTTGCTGTCAGCCCACTTCCTCTTTGTGAAGAATTTCAATATGAAAAACCACACAGTACTTCTCCAGTTGGGGCAGCCTTACACACACACACACACACACATGTGCACACACACACACACACACACACACACACACACACACACACACACACACACACACACACACACACACACACGCACACACGCACATGTGAACACACACAGACACACACACACACACACACACACACGCACATGCGCACACACACACACGCACACACGCACATGTGAACACACACAGACACACACACACACACACACACACACACGCACATGCACACACACACACACACACACATGCACACACGCACATGTGAACACACACAGACACACACACACACACACACACACACACACGCACATGCGCACACACACACACACACACACACACACACACACACACACACACACACACACACACACACACACACACACACATTCAGACACTTGTTAGAACCCTTATTGACATAATGCATTTTTCCTATCTCTAATCTTTTCCTTTACCATTACAACTACTGTCTAAACCCAATCCTTAATCCTAATTTTAATTTCTAAACCAAGTAAAACATTAAAACAGATATTTAAGGAAGATAGCACCAGATGCAGTGGCTTCACTTTTGACAAATATCCTCTTTCTAAAGCTCCAAAGGTTCCTCACAAAGATAAAATCATTTGCACCAATACATGTGTGGCAAACTGCAAAAACCTTTCACTGCTCCAACATACTTGAACTAGATGAACGTATTTGAGTAACTTTGAGGTAAATAAAAGGAGGATGAAAGAAAATGAGGGTCTTTTATTGCTCTTTCATGCAACACGGACACTGCTCATATGTTTCAGATGCATTGCAAACTACATAAATTATTGCTCTTGCATTCACAGAGTGGGTTTTTCAGCAGGTTAATGTAACAATTCATGATAAAACTTGCATGTCACATGAAAGACATTGAGGTAAAATGAACGAATGTGTCGTCCCACTTTCTGGGAGTAAATCTGTCCTCCTAATCTGCAGCCCATGACCTCGGTAATGAGCTCAGCTGCTCAGAGATCCTCTGTGCAGGTTGTCAGCTGAGGACCATCACGATGATTCACTTAGTCAGGGAGGCCAGAGGGTCAGAGTGGGTGAAATACAGGAGTGCAGTACAAAAATACCTAAATGTCTTCTGTGAAAAGAAGCAAGTGTGATCTTATACACTTTTAACTCAACACAAGTTACGTTTCCTGGTGTTTAAATGTGTTTTAGACCAGCAAGTTTATAATTAGGGGTCCAATATTCTGCGTATTTTTCTTCACTAGAAGTGATTGTGTAGCAAAACTTATGCAGTCAAAAGTCCCCAAATTTGGCATTTTGGTTGCAAACTGCTCCAACTACTCAGGCACAAAAAAATGACACTAATTAACCTAATGGTGGTGCTGTAATAATCAACTATTGTACATCAATGTAGAATCAACTACTTTACAGTTTCAAACTTTAAAATCAATCTTACAGTTTATTTATAGTGTATAAGAAATAATACTGAACTTGCTAAAACTTGCTGCTTTGTAGCAGGTGTATTCACACATAACGCTCTTAATAAGATTTAGAAAAAAAATACTCAAGCAGAATAAAGAAATTCTGCAGAAAAAATACTTATGAATATGTTTCTGTACCTGCAGCTGCTGCAGCTGGTAGACTGTTTCGTAGTTTCACTAGCTGGTGCCGGAAAGAGGTTTGATATCTATTTCTAAGGAAAACCAACAAACAATGGCTACGAGAGGAATCAGTCTTCTTTAAAATGACTCAAACTAAAACAAGCCATGAGGTCATGAAAGTGGCCCAGAAGCCATGTAAGGGTTGAGAAATCTGGAGGAACTGGTCTTGTACTTTCTCAGTAAGACCAGGACTTCTCGCAAAACTCATATACTTCCCTTGATAAAGATAGTGTCACATATTTCAGCCTTCACTTCTTATTCAACAGACTGCGATTGAGCTGTCCCACCACACACTGTTTACACAGCTGGTTCCTTGCCATTCCTATTTTGGTGTTGTCCTTCCAAGAAGATATTGAACTGAAACCTAGTTTCATGGTTTGGTTTTACTGTTGGAGGTCAATAGTTTCATGACTTTATTCATTCAAATCTGCTCAATTCCAGGGAAAAAAAAAAAGTTTTAAATTCAGTTCCCTGAAAAAAAAATCTAACAGCTCTTGGATCATCACTCGGATCATCGCAGGAGTCTGAAATGAAGCATGAGTCAATTTGACAGTAAAAGTAAATGTGATAACGCTAACTTCTCTGTAAAGAGATTTTTCTTTAAGGCATTAAAACACCTGTCTGAGTTATTGATTGTGCAGTCAGATCATTCAGAAATCATTTGTGTAGCAGCCACAACCAAAGACTGAAATATTATCAACAAGTTGCTCAAACAATGAAAATAATGGAAACAAAAAAATACAATTAGTATTCAGCCAAAGAATGTAAGAGAGGAAAACAAACAAAACATCATTTTATGAGTTTTTTTTTATTGTGAGTATTTTACTTGATGTTACCTAAATTGTCTCTTTAGTTCTTTGTAGTAATATTACAGGAATTGAGTTGATCAATAATTAATTCTGGGTATTAATCTTTTGATTGGCTATTTAGATAAAACATCAGGTAACCTGTAGCAGTAAAGTCATGAACAATGGTATAAACAGTATATTGTGTATTGAGATGCTGAGCTTAATGCAGCTGGAGTTCTCTAATGACATTTTTAATATGTTTGGTCAGTCATCTATAAAAGAGGCATAGTGGACTGTCTTCAGCAGAGCAGACTTTTTCTACTGTAAACTAACGTGAACTGCATCCACGGACAACTTTTAGATGTGAGAGAGATCTGCTGCTTTTATAACGGATTGTGTTATGTATCTTTTTTTCCAGAAAATCTGTAAACAATGAAAAAAAAACCTTGCTGCTTTGTAGCATTGATGTTTTCACACACGTTTGTTTTGCTGGACTTCCCATACATGAATATATATGATTTTAACATTTAACAATAAAGCTCCTCCGTGTTGAATCCACACGATATCATCATACCACCACTACTACTACTACTACTTCATCCAATATGACCGTGTCTGCAGGTGGAATTCATGCAGCATTCTCCAGCACATGAAGCACAGGAGTTGGAGTTAATATCATCCAGGAATAAACCCGTGAACAGCACGAGGTCAGGATCTCTGAATGTGTCAGATTGCTTGGCAATCACTTACTTACAGTAACAAACTAAAAATAGTCCTACAGCCATACTAGGTTTCATCCCTTTGGCCAGTCAAATGCCATAAAGTCTAGGAATGTAATGAGAACTATTGTTGGGGATTGTCTCACCAGCCGGCACTTTAATTCTCCTCAGAGTCAGAATCAGGTTCATAGCCAAGTAAGTTTTCACCTATTCAGATTTCTTCGTGGCGCGTTGGTGCATAACAGTAAAAAAAGAAAAAACAAGTAACTGCACAAAGTGAGAAAATTAGAAAGTGTGCATTGGACACCAGTACAAGTCTGAACTGGTTTTACTGGGTTTGCTTCAGGCAACAAGTCTACAAAGAAACTGGAGGAGGGCTAAACTCAGTCCACCTGCAATGAATCCTGTCTTCATGAAGCTGTAGCCTGCACTGAGGAAAGACAAAATATCACAAACACCTGTCAGTATGACACAATACAGTCCAACAGCACCACAAACTACAGACTGTAGTTAGCTGTACTATTTTTCTCTAAGGAGCTGAATCAACAACTTCCTGTTTGTTTAAATTTTGAGCAAAGTTTGCAGTTCAGTTTGCGAGATACAATGTTTTAATTTGTGAATAGAGTGTCATTAGTGATTCTTTACTTTAAAAAGCAGGAAGGTTATCTCTAAATATAGAAGTTTTCTGCTTTATGTTTTCGGACTAAAGAAAACTGTAGCGTGATGGAAGTAAACAAGGCTTCAGTTCAGACCAGCTCAGGCAGGAAAACCTCATTACTGCACACATACATGCACACATTGTGGTCTGACAGTCTTCGTCTAATTGCATGTAGAAGCATAAAACTAATGCACTGTCAGTGTTCTCTGAATAAAAGAAGTGAATTCCTCTGCTGGAGCTTGATCACTACGAAGCTCAGAGGAATGTGGCTGGACTGGAATAATTCCACCGGCTTGAAGTCACCGCACCCATCGTCACCTCAGGTAGCTGAGAGGGAAATACTTTCTGTGTAAAAGTACACAGACAAATTTGCAGGATAGTTTTTACAACTAAAATCAACTTGAAAACGTGTGCTGTATGTGTGAAGCATGTTCGAGGCTTCTCTTCCAGTAACTGGACTCCACCGGCGTGTGAAGCTCAGCTCTACTCTGGATTCTTAAGGTCACGTTACACGTGGGAATGAAACGTATTTTCAAAGTATGTGCTCCCATTTTCTCTCACACACACACACACACACACACGCACACACGTAAACACACCTGGATCATTAACATGAATATTTGTCAGCTGACATGATCTAGGTCACACCCTACGTAATCCAAGATTATTAGAATACAAGGTCTCATATTATGAACAAAAAAAACAAAGTCAATAGAAAATGTGGCTAATGTATCCTAAAAGCTCATAAAACATATTCACAGGTTGCACTTGAAGCATTTTGGTCCATTAGAGACTTGAGGTTTTGCACAGCTGGCCAGAGGACCTTCATGGCCGACATTTAGACTTGTCATACAGAGAGGTGTAATCAATAACAACAATGGATGCAGCCCGTTTAGCTTTGACCTCACTGCATCTGTCTCATACTGCGCACCGACTCAAAGCAGGTTTCTGTCGTCCCTTGTTGTCCTCCCACAATGCAACGCACAAAGGACATAGAAGGGAAAAGTAAACGTGGCTCCAGAAAGATCCAGTTCAACGAAAAAGTATGAACTTAGAGAGAAAGACATTTTGATTTCTCTGGATGAAGTCTAATAAGCAGATTACATACTAAAGTACGCTGTGTGGAAAAGCAGCATGGTACATTTTAACTGTATAAAATGTTTTAATAAGTTATCTAATGGCTCTTTGTAACCATGAATACTTTCACATAGTCGTCAGACCTTACAGGTTTTTGATTGGTCTATTCTTTTACGATGCCACGCTGTAAGATCATCCTCAGCGGATGAAAACAAAGAGTGTAAGAACTACGCTGAGCTGTAACTGCAACAATTAAAAAAGAGAGCATGTTCAGTCCATTAATCATTAACAAATACAGAAGATTTAAGCGTTAATCTTAACAGCTGATCTGTAGCCTAAACATTAAAGTCATAATAAAGCAGCCATTTTTTTAAATTTTTATAAAAAAAAATGTTCTCTGTTCTTACAGCTCAGTTCCTCTTTCTATGAGTCGGCCTCACTACTGTGGAATCTGTCAGGGAGGTGTGTGTGTGTGTGTGTGTGTGTGTGTGTGTGTGTGTGTGTGTGTGTGTGTGTGCGTGTGCGTGTGTGGATGTACTTTTACTGCCAAGGCTAAATTTACACAGCTGCTTGACAGAAGCCAGCACATTGAGCTTCCTCTAAACACACACTTGGGGTTTTTGTCTTAGTCATTACCGCGAGGTAAAACTGCACCTCAACATTATGACAATTAAGACTGAAACTGCATCAGTTTCAGTGTCATCAGTCAACTGCTTTCTTTAAATGTGTATCCAAATGCGGTCTATGACACACACACACACACACACACACACACCTGTCCCCCCCCCCCCCCCTCCCACCTGTGAAGCCACTGAGAGATGTCTGAGCGTTGTCTGGTTTCAGAGTTACAAGGACCCATAAAACATCCTTCCAGCTGTTTCTCTCTTTCTTCCTCGTCGTCTCTCGTTTCCTGACCGAGAGAGAAAGGTCTATTTGTAGCTCCAGGCGGTGACATGTGAGCTCCTCTCAGCTGTTTTGCAGCCAACACTTGACCACTTTGAACCCGTTTGCCACGTTAAAGTCAGGGAAAACTGTGCGCACACCGATTGAGGTTTCGTGAATCTTTTTTTGTCTATTCTCTGCTTAAGATGCACATTTAGGGTGAAAAAGATGCACGACGGCCTTCAAGCATTCCCCAAATTGGGTCCCGAGCGATCACGGCCTTCTGCTGGAGCCAGTGGACGGCCCTCGTTTCATTCATGTTGAACTGCTTCGACACACCAGAGCGAGGAGACAGCACCTGTGTGACTCTTACGAAAAATGCAAAACCCAGTATAATGAAAACTCGCCAGAACAAAACTGTTCTTATTGTTGACATCATTTAAAATGTTTTGAGGTGCAACCACAGGTTCCTCCGGTTCTACCGGTGTGACGAGGGAACGAACGTACTGAACAGTTTGACTTTCAGTTGGAGAACAGAGAGGCACCCCGAAGTTCGGCCGCAGCCGAGGTTTTGGCAACTTCAGGTATTCAAATTTGAGATTAAACTATTATATATATATATACACATTTGAATACATTTATATAGCTCCCTAAAACATTTTGACAGTACTGTACCATCAACATACAGGACAACACTTTCATTGGTCATATTCAAATCACACTAATTGAAGTACTGATATTTATTTTGTTCACTGATGATTATTGTATCATCATTGCATCTTTTCCAAGGAGTTCTACAACATTCTCCAAATAATTGATCTAATTTATAGAAGCCTGAATGGATCAAGCTTCTGTCAAGTATTGTAACTTTTCGGTTTCTGTCACACTTGAATTTTAGTTTTTGGCTGACAAATATGTTTCAAGGCCTCGTCCGAGGTTCTGGGAGGCAGATTGACAGGTTTCAACAAAATGTCTGTTAAAGACCTGCAGACTGATCGGAAATAGATTAAACCACAATAAAAGTTAGTTGCGGCTTTCTTCACTGCTTTGTTTGTAAAGAACTCCTCGGTTATTGGAGAAAACACATCACACGCCAGTTGAGTACTGATAAATGTTTATTAGAAAAAAAAGAAAAGCAAAGCATTTTTACAAGCCCAACACCCACGCTAAGAGACTGAGCTACTCGAGACACGGTCAGGTTTTATCCAGCGTTAATAACAAAAGCCACAATCGGCAAGCAAGAGGAGAAACTATATACACACGCACACAAACACAAGTGTGTCGACAGTGTAACATCAAGAATTCAAATTAGGCTGAGGCCCCTTTCTGGACTTGAAGCTGTTGAGAGGAAGGTCAAAACGGGTGGACAGTGGGGTTATAGAGGAGTGGGTAACAACTGTGTCGAAGTGACACCGAACTGACTTTACTGAAACTGATCTGGGGTCGGCATCCAATTGCTGCTGGGAGTGTACGGTACGAGCTCGCCAACCACTTGTAAGTCTACAACAGGACCGGGAGCCACGGCGACTCGTGTTTCGCGTGCCTAACCTACAATGACGGACATCCACCCTGCCTGTTTGTACAAGGACCGCCAGTGAGACGGTACACGAGGAGATCTAACGGGGGGGCCGAGAGACAAGCATGTACAGATGCTTCACCCGACCACCTCCCGGCCCCCCGCTCTGCTCTACTCTACTAATCTCATCAACTTCCGTGAGCTTTTCACTTTTCATCCAACCATCCCCTCTCCTCTGTCTAGTTTCACATACGCCGGTCTGTAATCTCTTACATGTGCTTCTAAAAGTGATTTTTTTTTTTTCTTTGTGATAGCATGTGAGCAGTGGAGCAGTAACACAACCCCCATCGCTGGAGATGGCGCCACAAACTAAGCCACTGAGCTGGTCTTTCCGCGGCGGCGCTTACGGACTTCCTCCATCAGGTCCTTGAGGTACTGGATCTCTCGACTGATGGACTCTGCTTTGTCCGCCAGCTCGTTGTTCTTCTTCTCCAGCTCTTCGCACTCCGTGTTCAGCAGGTCGTGCTCGACCCTCTTCTTCTGCCGGTACCGGGTGGCTGCCGTCTTGTTCTGCTCCATCTTCTTCAGCTTCTTCTCCACCACTTTGGGAGCACCGGACACCGATTTGACTCTGGGGGCCTTTGGGGAGCTGACGGCGGGCTCCGGTTTGGAGTAGGGTTTGGTCCTGGAGGAACTTGCTGTGGGGGAGGAGGGGGCGGTGGGAGTGGGAGGGGGGGGAGGGGAGGTGAGCCGGGGAGCCGACGACGGACTCGATGCCAGAGTCGCTGTCGCAGTCGCTTGATGAAGAGACTTCGGCGGACTGAGCGGGGAGAGAGATGAGGGGGGGTTCCTCTTTGTTGGAGAGCACCACCACCAGGTGAGCAGAGGTGGGAAAGGAGAGCACGATAGGGGTGGTGGTCTGAATGCTTCCTGTGGAATCTGGGATGATGGTGGCAGTGAGGGGTGTGGATGCTTTCTCAGCATCCAGGACATCCACTTCACTCCCCAGCTCCAGTGTGTAGGCTGGAGAGGGGGGAGTCGGGGAGGGAGGCTCAGACTTCATGACAACCTCCTGAGCAGGAGCCACCTCGGTCTTCTTGGCCTCGGCCGCCTCGGGGAGAGGGGCCTCCTCGGGGAGGGGGGCCTCCTCGGGGAGCGACAGACCCAACTCGAGGCTGTTGTGCAGGACGGGGATGGTGGCGTCAAAGGAGTCGGGATCAAGATCCATGTGGGAGTCGAGGGAGGCCAGGAGATCCTCGGGGGAGCTGGGGGACTCATCGGATGAGCAGGAGCCAATCAGAGAAACCAGGTCCAATTCACTCAGGTCGATTTTCTCCAACATCCAGTCCATGCCGGCAAAAGCATCTGCTGACAAGAGAGGATTTGATCATCAACACTTGAAATTTTGACTGTTGGCAGTGAACTACCAATCAGCTTGTTGCTCCTCACTGAGATAAACACTCTACTAAATCACGACTGTTTGCCGTCCTGGCTCCTAAATGGTGGAATGAGTTCCCCAACCACATCAGGACCGAGGAAACTCTGTACATCTTCCACCGCAAACTAAGAACACACCTCTTCAGACTTTACCTGGAATAGGAGAACTTTAGTAGCTTAAAACGACACTTACTGATAGAACTTTGTAGTTTGGCTTTCTTGAAGAAATTGTATTTTCTTGATTCCTGTTGTTCTGGGTTTTGTAGCCTCATGGTTGAAATGCACTTATTGTAAGTCGCTTTGGATAAAAGCGTCAGCTAAATGAAATGTAACACGAAGGCCAGAGACGGAACGTATTTCACTAAATTCAATAGATGACCTCAGGCTCAACTTCCTCCTTTCTGCTCTCTCCCGGTTTAATGATTTTGTGACCCATAATAAAGCACTTGAGATTATATATCCAAATCACCAGAGTAAACTTTCAACTGATGCCAAGAACCACGATAACTTTCATACCAATAAATGATTATAGTGCAAACAAAGGGATACGCGTCATCGTGAATTCACACATTTAACAAAACCAGTTTGAGCCGGTTTCAAGCACACCTGAACGTTCCCAACCAATGAATGAGCTTTATTTCCCAACGCCTACTAATCGCTCACTCGTGGCTTTAACTATGACAAACGCACCAAACCTCGCTGTTTTCACTGTGGGACTGTAATGACGTGGCGCTGACACAGAGACTAAATACGACCACATTTTACTATGTAGGTCACGCTGCCTGTGGGCGACGTCAAATGCCTTACAGACATTAAACCGCCCACATAAAAACACATACCACGGGCGTGAACGCACTCAACAATTAACTCCGAGCACAGAAGGAAACATTTATTTTACGTTTGAAAGGGACTCGAGGGAGGAATTTTCCTTTCTTTATTCATCGGAGGTTCCTACAAACTCTATTTAAACCTTATCCAAAGCTTTCTCATTTTTGAGACCATCACAAATGATGATCTTGCTCACTATTTAATAAAAGTGTGTTTGAAGTCACTCTCACCTTTGCCATCGTCCGCTCCGATGTGGGCGTCGTCGAGCAGGTCGTTGGCACCCAGCCAGGAGAGGGACAGGGAGGCGGCTCTGGCCTTGGTTCCCAGGAGTGAGGAGAAGTGGGCGGGGGGAGGCGGAGGGGAGGCAGAAGAGAGCGGGGACAACGGAGAGGTTTGATAAGGAGACAGAGGGGACATATGGGAGGAGGAAGAGAGGGAGGGCGAAGCTGGCGCCTTCCCCTCTAGAGAGGAAGAGGGAGTAAGAGCTTCTTCTTCATCTTGGTCCAGAAGGGGCCCCATGGGGTCAGCCATCAGAAACGAGGGCCCTGCAGACATCAATATCCAATTAACACCCGTTATCACACCATTCAGCCAAATGAGATAAGCGATCTGCGGGTTTACTGCCACAAAAAACCCCCGGATGCGTACGTGTTTTGACGTCATTTTATTGTGGATGTCAGGTTCATTTTGTATTTGCCACACTCCCGGCTAGTGTGCAAACTAAGCATTCGGTGTTCAGCCATGATGGCGAGCAGTGCTTCGGGACCATTCGTCATCACAATACCAACCTAAGTACAGGCCCTCCACGTCCTCCAACGCCAGCTGGGAGAGTGTCATGGCTGCTGCTGGTCAGTGGTAGCCGCGAACGGGTGTATAAAAACAAGGGCGAGTCCGGTGACGTTAACAAGTCGAGGGGTTCGGTACTGCTGTCGACGGCAGCAAAGCTGAGGGTGGTTGCCGAGAGAGACCTGGACAGAGGAGATGCATAGAAATGGTGAGAAGAGGAGGAAACGTGTTGACAGCTCTCAACTGCCGTGTCCACCGCAGAGGAGACGGAAAACCTGAAGAGACATGTTTTATTGTAGCGGGTGTTGAGACATAATCAATATATTCCCGGGGAGACCAACTTCATCTGTATCAGCTATAAACTTGCTGCCATACGTGTGTACTTCCTAAACAGGGTTCATATTTCCGGACTGACAGCCTTGCAAACAATGAATGCTTCCTCGTTCGTGTAAACTTGGGTGGTTTGGTGGTTAACATCTCTCATGTGGGCGAGGTGAGGATCAATTAGGCTGATCTGGTCCTCTTAAGTGTCAAAGCTAAAAAAAAAACAAATATAAAAAAAAAAAAGAAAAAAAAAAAAAGAAACGCCCTCCACCGGGAGATAGCATTTCCTAATTTGGTCATGCTCTGGCGGGTAGCTCCGCCCTCCTCGATGAGTCATCGCAACCACCATTTTCACAACAGAGCCATCTGTGCGAGGCGGGGGACGAGTGAACACGACGGTGCGCGCCATTTTGGACACGCCACGTTGTCAGCGTTTGATATATATACACACACAAACACTACGAGTGTATTTAAATAAACATCAAAATGCTGGATCGCCGCCGTGTAAAAATGTCTTTAAGTTCCTTTCGTTGAGGACGGTTACCACGACTCGCTGATTCAACGCAAAAAAACAAAAAAAACAAAAAAAGGCACAACACGGACAGTGAAGCCGGCTGTGGGACGACTTCAGCTGCTGCCGCTGTAATTTGACACCAACACGCAAACTTCAAACCGA
Source organism: Embiotoca jacksoni (assembly GCF_022577435.1). Taxonomy (NCBI): domain Eukaryota; kingdom Metazoa; phylum Chordata; class Actinopteri; family Embiotocidae; genus Embiotoca; species Embiotoca jacksoni. The sequence goes on from NW_027185392.1 coordinate 19,560,991, forward strand.
GGAAATCCACATAACCTTACTTTTTTTAATAGTCTCGGTTTATTTTCAGGGCACCTCATTTTACTCGTGAACTTTTATTCACGAGCCCGTCTGGCTGACATTGAACGTGCCAGAGGCTCGCGTCGTTAAAACGTCAACAAAACAAAATAAATACTTACGCCATTTTGCCAGAAAAAGCCTGTGCACTTCGCCGTTGCACTGCCGGGTTGTTGCCGATGCAGGGATAGCCGCCGCACGCCGTTATTCTGCCATTTTTTTTTATCGCGATAGAGCGTCTTGCTGCTGACAGTTAATTACGTTTACTACAATGTGACCGAAGAACGGGCGGAGACGGCGCTTGGACCATATATAGAGCCGAAGTACTGCTCGGTGTATTCCTCCGCGGCGGCGCTCTACGGGAAGCGTTTCTTTTTATATAAACGAGCAGCGCCGGCGGGAGGAGTTTCCGTTTCAGAGTGCAAATTCATAAACAATGACGACGGTAGCTCCTTCCAGCTGGGCAGCGTCGTGAGCCTAACAAACGCATCCTTGTGCGCACACGATCCCTCCGCTCGCGTCTTGCTTGTGATTGGTTTGGATGCGTAACATCTATACAGCTGACAAAATAGATCCATACACCGCTTTAAACACGAGCGACTCCCGACGTCAAATGTAGGTCAAATGCAGAATGTAAACACAGAGGCAGGAACCTCTATTCCGGGCTTTGTACACTAACTTTACACACTTTACACGCCTGGGAAATATATTTTGTAATAGGCTACAAACTCAAAGATATTTTATCATATGTTACAAAATAATTCAAAACTTGATCTTGTATTGGTGTGATATTGATTGATTGGTGATTTTTGCTCCAGTGTCTACTGTTTTTAGTCTCTAATTTAGCGGGACCGAAACTGTTGTTCGCTGTTGTTTTCGTTTGATTAGTGATAACTAATCTTGCACCTAACACCACTTTGTATATTAATCATTTAACTGTAGCCTATTTGGGTTTATAATGGTCATATTTCCAATTCTTGCCCTTTACGTGAGCTGACCGTGCACTCTATATTTTGGTCCTGTGTTAGTCCTTTTACTGCACTGACTGCTGTGTCTCCTGTGAATGCATTGCAGGCGGTGGTTAAAGTTGATCAACCCGCCTGTCGGTCACACGGATAAGAACTGGACTGCCCTCTGGTGGTTTGGCTTCAGCTCTCAAGTAGTTATTTTTCCATTCTGTCACTTAATTGTATACAGATCTGATGAAAAACAGGACACTAGGAGATAATGTGTGAATTAATGACAATTGACTACTGTAGATACGTTAGTTTAATTTGGAAAATAGTTTAGGGCGATCACAAAGCAAAGTAACTTGGAAGACCAAAAATCGAAATAAGCAGAGGGAAACACAAATCTCAATTATATGCAGTATTCATAATTATTATATCCAGTCAAAGTAAAGGGAAAAAATATGATTAGTTTTACTTTCACACTGGTTCACATAGAAATACCACATGTCGAACCATAACATTTAGGAAGCCGAATCAGGCAAGAAATTATTGAAGGGGTAAAAATTACACCTCTGAGCAATGCTTACTGAACAAGTCACTCATTTTCACAAGCTCATTAACTCCTTTCTCGAGGTCCTCTGCTAGTTTGCGGATTTTCTTAGCAAACTTTGACTCAAGGCCCTTCTTTATTTTCTGCCCATCTTTTTTCTGGACAAAGTAGAAATCCAGGCCGAGGGCAAAGCCGTTTATCAGCCCCGATGCCTTATTGTTTTCCTCTAAGGCGATGGCACTTGCCTCTCCTGAAGCAGCCAGCTTCACCATCTTGGCTGCCTTCACTGAATCCACCCTGGTTTTACTCAGAACAGACAGACCATGCTGCTTCAGCTGCTCCATGCCCTCGTTGATGGACTTCAAGATGGCCTCAATAGTCATATTGAGCTGCTCAAAGTCCTGCAAGGTCTTGTTGATTTTCTTCTTGTCCTGACTGACGGTCACCTGGAAGAGCAGATTTCATAATGTGTTAAACAGCAGCTTTAAGCAGATGATGGCACATTGAAAACAACAAAAGTTTAAGATTTTTCATATACTGTAAATTTATAGCTTATTTTTGTTGTAATGGCATAACACTTATGTTTGTAGAGAAATGAAACAACATTAGTGGAAATGGCACACAGACAACACTTTAAATGGAGGATGATTTGTTGTGTCTTTCTGGGAAATTCTTGACATATATTTTAAACATCGGCTGCTATATATGATACGGGACGATCAAAAGGTTCTGAGACTGCTCCTGTTGTGAGCAAACAGAGCACAGCATCATGATGTGCATGAACGGGAAAGAGATAAGCTATAACCTTGGTAAGTATTCCAATTACATTGCTTAATCAACATCTGTTCCTGAGTTACACTTCATTTTTTGTGATTGCTGGTACGTGTTTTTTGGGAAACAGAAAAGAGTCACAGGAAACCAAATTCAGAGAGTAGGAGTGGTGATGAGGGACGATTGTGTTGTTGATGCATTGTCATGTTGGAGAAAGCGACTGCCGCCGCGTCAACGTTCGGGTCGTTTGAACAGAAGGTTTTCCTCAGAGAGTCACAGGAGAACTCAGTGTTGACAGTCCGACACCGAGGGACAACTTCACAGTGCAAAACCCTCGAATGTCAAACAAACCCACCTTCTTTTGCTCTTGCTTCTTCCTGTTAAGAGGGAGTTTTTCCTTCCCTCAGTTGGAGGTTTTTCTCTCTTAAAGAGGAGTTTTTTTCCCTCTTAGCTTATGTGGGAATTGTTGAATTGTTGAGTTTCTCTGTGTAATATTGTAAAGTCTTGCTGTAAGGACTTTAATGTGTTAAGTGCCATGAAATATCCTGTGTTGTGATTTGGCGCAATATAAATAAAATTGAATTGAATTGATTCTCTGAAGCATTTCAAGGGTCTCTGTGGCCGATTGCCCGACTTGGGCAAAATTGAATGTGCACTCTCTGCTCATGTCCATAGTGAAATCGCCAATGTACACGTACCAGTGGTTACAAAAACATGTGTAACACAGGTGCTGATGTTGATCAAGAGACACAGCTTGGACTTCTGGAGGTTGAAGCCTCCCCCTACTCCGTGCACGTCACTGGACTCCGTTTGCACGTAACAGGGACAATCTTGGAGCCCTTTGGTTGGTTGGACGCTACAGTAAGCAGAATTTGATTTTGTTTTGTTCTTGTGTCCAGTGTTCAATGCCGTTTTTTTTTTTTTTTTTTTTTTTTTTATTGCTGCAGCATGCCTATAAATACATTTTGCTGAAAATCTGTTGACCATCACCGTGACACTTTGTTTCTATAATACGAACATGTACCATAAATATAATGCCCAAAAGTGCAAAAGAAAGAAAGGAAATTACAAAAAGTATACAATACATTTTGAACAGAAAGAAGAATAAAGAGGAACTGAAAAATGCATAGAAATCTATTCGATCATAAAACAAAGATATTCTTTAAATCAGTTGATATTTGGTCACCTTGTGTGTGATGGCTGCCGATACACCGGTGACGCCGCCGGCTGCAGCCACTCCGACCCCGACTGCGGTTAGAGCCAGCGAGGCTCCCAGTGTGAACGGGGCCAGAATGATCCCGGCAGCTGCTGCCACACCTCCTGCTGCAGTTGTAGCTCCTCCTGTGATGCCAGCAATCTTTGTCCCCTTTGAAACCTGAAAGGGAAAAAGAATCCAGTGAATATGAATTTCTTAAACTAACTGCAAAATACATGTGAAATACACTACTCAAAGTACTGAAAGTACAAAGCTGAACATCCAAGTAAATTAACACGGGAGAACCAACACCTTTACATATGTTGCATTTTCATTTACAGCTGAATGATTAAATTGAGTGAGAAATAAAAGCATGACTTTCATTATCACATGTGCGTGATGTCTTTACCTTGTCTAAATTGTCAGCAATGCCTCGCAGCTCGTCTATGTGTCCTCTCAGGGCGCCGTCATAAACAAACACTTGCTGGATGTAAAACTGGATGACTTCATAAAGCTGCTCAGCTTTAACTTTAATGATCCTGGAAAGTATTATAGGAACATGTTATCGTATTATTATAATTCTTCTTCAATTAGAGGAACCTATCTGGTCAATTCTAAAAGAAGGCTGAATTTAATCCATGAAATGTGCCATGTTGCATATAAATTATTTTTTAAATCACCTAATTGTATGTTCAAGTGTTCATTTTTCTCATAAGTTTGTCTTTGATTAGATATCTGATGCTATAAAAATAAATGTATGTTATCATGATTGACAGCTGTGATTGACAGTTCTCTGAATAAAGTGGCTGCAGGGGCACCTGGGAACCTCTGATCAGGAACTGTACATAAGAACATTGAAGGACTGTTTCTTTCCCTAAATGTGTGATGTAGCTATTGACATCTGTTTTAAACCACATCGAAGATTTGTTCTGCCGTAAACTGCTGAGATTGTAAAAGATCAGGCACTGCTGCAGTTCGTTGCTCGGATAGTTTTAGTTTTGAGGGCTAACTTACTTCGCATGTTAACACAGCTTCGAGCACAACAATGTTTAGATCTACAAAATCATAAGGCCTTTGGGTGGAGCAGGGGGCGGGGCTTTAAACCACAGCTCCACCCCCTTGATCACCACTGTGCACTGATTGTAAACGACAGTAACAGCATCGGCAACACCTGTTGGCAATAGTTTGGTTTGGTGGCTGCTGACACCCTGTCCATCTGTATTTATAGTCTCAGCGTCACAGCCAAACCTGAGTGATAAAATGGGCATGTCATAAGTTATGAGACGGCCACAGCTGTTCTTTGTATTTAGCGCTATATAGCAACTGTTAGCATGCTACCACACCAAACCAGGATGGTGGATGTGGTGCACCTGGTGAACATCAGCATGTTATCATGAATGTTTGGTGGAGCGTGTTAACAAAGCACAGCTGTGGCCACCACACAGAGAAGATGTAATAATGTACTCACTCTTCGTCTGACGCTCCTCTGAGTGTGAGTTCTCTGCACAGATCCCTCCAGGCTGTAGGTCAATAAAACTAGAGCTCAACAACAAGAACACATCACAGAACAACTCCTCCTCAAGCAGACTTACTCACGTGTCGTGTTCTTGAAGCAATCTGCCAGAGAGTTGATATCCTGGTTAAAGAAAAGTTGTTTATAACAAAACTCAAATACTAGAGCCAAGTTGTATCCCTTGATAACAATTTAAGGTAATAATTGTTGTAAATAAGATTTTATTTTGTGGCATTTTTGCCTTTATTCTGATAGTGAAGACAGACTTGGGTCTTATTTCTGTCATCAAGCTGCTTTTTTGATGCCTTGGCAGCAGTGGAGGAAGTTGTTCTTTTCAGTTGTCCTCAACTGATCGTTTGGCCGTCAGTTTTTATGAAGTGGATGTTAAACATGTTGTTAAGTCAGTGTGAGCAGTGTTTGTACTTAAATCTCTTATCTCACCTGTAGCTGGGTAATATATCAATATCATATTGACACTGTGTCCTGAGACCAGATATTGCTGTAGATTTTGGACATTGTGATATGGCAGAGGTGTTTTCATTTCCTGGATTTAGAGGAGGCATCATAGTAATATTCTGACCTTGTTGTAGCTATTTTATTATTTGACTTCACCCAATTAGTCAAATTACTAGTGATTACCTTTCAACAATTTCATTGTGTAATTATTTTTGTTAAAGCACCAAGAGTCTGATATGAAAGTATTTGGTCAAAAAATATTGTGCAATTTGATTTTGTCCATACTCACATGTGGGTGATTTAATCAGAGATGCATGATGGATTTTTTTCATTCTTTGAATGTCTTGTCTGACATGAAATATCCTCTGACTTGACAAATTCAGCATATACTGTTCCCAGAAATCTCAGAAGGCTTTGTGGCATAACACATTTCAGGACATGATGGAGAATTTTCTGTCTGTTCCCTGTTTCACTTTCACAGTTTTACTCATAACTTTTATTTACCTTTCTCTAAATCTAAATGCAGACTTTGCTTTTGATGGACTGGTACTCCAATGTATGTCTAAGGATTTAAACAGATTTTCCTTTGTGCGTGCATTCAGTTGTCCCCAAAATGAATAATATAAAAATAACCTAAAAGATTAATATGGTTTCTGTTGTTAGTGTATTCATATTTGACTTTATTTGTTCATGAGGTTGCATGCTACTGTTGTCACTGGAATTCCGTGGTCTTTCTGTGGTCAAACTATTGAAGAGTAATTTTCCCCAAATTTCCAAACCCATACAGAACAATGGTACCTTTACTATTTCCACATAGTCATTGGCAGTTTCACTTCCTCTTGAACTCTTTTTCCACGTCTTTGGTGCCACTGGTGGAGGAGTAGTGGGACCCGATTCTCTCTGAGTTTAAAGGAAAAACCAAATAACATCCCATATCCCCAGATCAATAAAATGAATTAGCATTCAACCATATGTTGAACTGTGATTTAAGACTCACACTCTCGTACATGACAGTTTAAATTTACAGGTAGATTACTGAGCACAAACCTGTGGAGATCTTATGTGAGACTGAGGGGTGGAGCTTTGACTTAACGGCTTGTCATCCTCAGTTTTCACTGGAGGGTACAACTGTGTCCTTGGCAGGGGAATAGGACGCTTTGGCTGCCGGAAAGATGGACAAAACTCAACCACTTACATTAAAGGTGCTTGGAGAATCTGATGACACATTCTGTAACATATTACAACACGTTTACTCCACTACAGATGTATCCACTTACAGGACTTTAATAGGAAAGTAAGGGTGCTCATTTGTCCGACATTAATCCACTTCAATACAAAAAACAGTGTTTTCAGAACTTCAAACCTACCAGAGTGCACAATTATGTCATCAAGAGGAGAGTAAGCCATATTTGCTGTGTAGATTGTTGTTTTATGTTTGATGTGAATCATTGTTGCTTTTATATTGATTTGAGGATGGGTTGTTTTTGATGGGGCGGGAGGAGGGGGGTGGGTGTAGAGATGACTGGGCGGTGTCAATAGTGGTTGGAAGAACTCTGGAGAGGATGAATGGCTGAACCTGAAGAAACAACCAGACCCTGACTCCCCTACCGGTGGCAGGCTTTTACTTGGTGTTGAACTCTTTTTAATTTTGTAGTAGGTCCTTTTTAGCTGGACATTTAACTTTTTTATTTTTTTATTTCACTGGACTTTTAACCTCTTAATTGCGGTTATTTTATGTATTTTAGATTGTAAATAAAACATTTTTACCATTTTTTTTTTTAAATAAATTATTCCTTGGTGATCCCTGCAGCTCTCCCCCCGATTTTAAAAGAGCCTGTGAGTTTATGGAGACCTAGACTCCCTAAACTAGGTGGCATTGTCAGGCAACTTTTATCCTCTATTTATCTCATTGTCAAGTTATAGTCTATTTTAAATCCCCTCCCTACGGGGCTGACAACTACATGTACATGGTCTTAATTCAAATCAAAAGCAACTGCTTTGTAGATTTGTATCAGTTCATTTTGTTTGTGTTGGGAGCAGATTGTAAATATGATGAAGACAAAAGGTTAATCTGAATTCCTAACAGGGAACACCCATCTCTGCTATTCATCAAGTGGGATGATGCCTGCTGAGGTTGAATTCAAGACCAGCGAACTGTGAACTGTGAAAGGACTCCATCAAGCATGCTAAAGACTGTTGATTACATAACTGTGGCTGGTTTCACTTTTGCTCTGAACAAAAAACCTTGGTTACAAATATGTATTTACTCGATGCAAACGTAACATCATCTGGAAACCTTGTACATCAACATAAATCAATTTAATAATTTGTGAAAGCAACAAGGCATTCAATGTTATATTCAATTCAATTTTATTTATATAGCGCCAAATCACATTAAAGTCCTTACAGCAAGACTTTACAAATATAAATTGATATTGGTAATTTGAGATATGAGTGTTTCTAGTCAGATGTTACAAATGTACATAACTGACTAATTTACTAATTGCAACCTGAGAAGCAGCTGGTTGCAATTGAGATTTCAATCAACTCTTTTTGAATACATTCATTTATTTTGAATGACTGGTTTAATATAATCTTCCAAGTTATCAAATGGTTGATCGTGCAGGTTTTATAAATAAGACTTTTCACTGCAGACTTATCTCAATAAAAGTTCAGAGGATGCCTATGCAATCATTAACTTGATTTGACTTAATGAATGCCTGTTGTGTTAAAAAAAACATGTTAAAGACATTTAATTCCTAATATTTGGGGAATTAGTAAACTGGTATTTCACTTAAATCACAGCAAAATATCTTCTCTAATTTCTCTAACTACATCTATCTAGCCATGCATGCTAGTTTTCCTAGATTGGAAGCTTCCAGTTTGTGAAAATGATGTTCTCACCTCAGTACAACAGAGGTGAGTTATCATTGTGGTTCACAAAGCATCAGAAAACTAATATTTCTTACCTGTGTCATCGTGAACCTTTCTCTGCTGTCTCCGAGTGCCTCTACAATCACACTCTGCTGTTCTCACACTATCTGGTTGATTTATGAAGGCCAATCACAAAATCTGAGGAGGTCTCACAGTTGATTGACACCTTGTGGCTCAACTGCATTCCCTGCAGTGTCAAACCAGTTTTTCCTGAGTTTAATAAGTTGTGATCACACTTAAACTCAAACAAAGTGACTCTAAGAACCTGTGTGAATGTAAACATATTGTCATTACAACCTTAACAGAGGTCGGAAGAACAAGTCTGAGTGTTTCTGCTCAACAGTAGAAGCGTTTTTATTCAACTAAATTCTCCAGTGCAAACTGAAGTAAGCCGCCTGGAATAATGACTGGAGGAAACCACCATCAGAATCAGAGAAGTTGGACAAATTCAATGAATTTTTAATGATTCTGCAGCTTTTCTGACAAATCTGATGAAGGTTTCATGAAAATCAACATGTGAAAAAAAAACAAACAAGTGAAATATAACTAAAATATTCGTTAGGCATCGTTTGAATAAACCAGGCTTTTACTTGTGAAGTGCCAACTGGCTGCAGATATCCGAGTCACCTTCAGTAAGTTTTCAAACAGTAACTGATGAAATGCTGAGTTTCATTCAGCAATATGTTCAGAATGGAACTCTTGGTCGGACAAATACTGTAAACGACTGTAGACAGAGATTGTGTCTGCAGCAGGTAAAAAGTAGAACCAATTTCCAGAACATAATCAGATTCAGAAATCCACTGTAATCCATAAAATAACAGCTCCTGTTTCAGTTTCTGTGGCTGCAGTGTCTTTGAGCGCAGGTTTATTTCTTCTCCTCGACAGTCCTCCCAAAGTATTGCTTCTGGAACTGCTGGAACTCTTCCTCTGTGAACAGAGACTGCGACTCCTTGGACTTCTTGACAGGTCCGTCCGGGCGATTCCTGGACTGTCTCCCTGAATTCTGGTTCTGGATCTGAGTCAGACAGAAATCCAGTCAACCTTTAGGAGCAAAATCTCACTTGTAGATAACAAAAGATAAAAATTGAAGGACGACATTAGTTTTGAAACGGTTAGTTGTCTGCAAGACAAAAGATACTGAGGAACCAGGAGGACCACCAGCTCTTTACTGCACAGACGTGTTTTTTTTTCTGTAAAGTAAAACTGAAGTTAATCCGAATCATAGACCAATAATCATGTTTCTGTAGTTTAAGACTTCTTTTGATCAATGAAAAAACATTTCAAGAGGCAGAAAATACTGGAATTAAAAACGTCATCAGGTCGGTTGAGATGCTTTCTTCATTGTTTCATGTAACAGTTTGATATCAGTACAATAATACTTTAAAACCTGTGAGCTCTGAGTAATTATTGTAGTAAGTCGGACGCCACAATCGGAGTCCGACACTGTGAACTGTGAAAGGGGGCGGGGCTCTTCCACAGTTGATGGTCTGGTGTGTCAGGAATTACAGACGAGGTAAACTAAACAAAAACTGGTGACGTCAGCGTCGGGTAGACAGCCTGTGTGCTATTCAGTTTAAGAGTCTCTTCTCTCTTTACAGCTCAGCTGCGCTCTGATTCTGTAAAATGTACCAAAAAAAAAAGCGTGTTGCACCAACCACGCCCTCTCCCCAGCACTTCACCGTAGACATCGTCATCTGCCAGTTTGGTAGACATGTAGACAGTATTGTCATTGCATGTTGAGTAAAAACAAAGGTCACCAGCATTGACAGTATGCGAGTGATGGAGGTCTTCCTCACCTTCAGCGTATCTGAATCTGTTGCTTTGCAGTCAGTCTCCATGAAGTATTTGAGGTTCGCACTCATGTTGCTCTTCCCCCGCTTCTTCCTGAACTCCTCTACAGTTCACACCAAAGGAGAAGAGGAAGTTCAGAGTGAGAAAGTATGACCGATGTTGTAATGCGAAACAAACGTGATCCACGTCCATTATTAATACTGAATGATAAAGGAAATGAAATTACAGCAGCGTTTACACGAGAGCTGCTGGCTGAAACAGAACAATTATCCAGACTGTTGCAGTCTGAATTGGTTTCCACTGGAAGACTTTTAACTTTCCACCTCACCAAAGAACATCGCAGCTAACCGGTGGCTCCATCACAAACACACAGTTCCCTCTTCAAGGTGAAGGATCCCGTTCATTTTGGACATGTGGTCGACATAAACAAACAGAACAAGAGACTCGAGTGACAGAATGAAACAACACAAGCGGACTGACCCACTGCAGATTTGGTCCTCTTGTCTTTAACAGTGGCTTTGCTCTTCCCGGGCCCGAGGCGGCCCTGCAGCCTCCTGACCTGCTTGGTGACTCCCTGCCGCTTCGTGCTCACCAGCTCCATCACGGTGGCCGAGCTGGGCGTCTGCTGCTTCGGCTTCTTCTTCAGCTCACGGACATCTGGCAGGAGGACAGACAGACAGACAGGCGGACAGACAGACAGGAGGACAGACAGAAAGGCAGAAAAACTCATTTAAGCGGCAAACGAGGCAAAACGCCCCTCCTTGTGTGGGCTACCTGACCGGCCGGTACGCTGAATGTTTCTGATCATGATGTCGGATAAAATAATATGCAATGCGACAACATTTAGTCGGACATGAAACCACGTGTTGTTTTTTTTTTGTGTTTTTTTTTTTCTGGTTTTAACTTCACAACCGATAAATTCAAACACGCCTCAATTGAAGATTGTTGTCCTCATTTTTTGACTAAGACACTGAATCATAACCAGATCTCAGACAGCAGCATTGAATCCGTCGTTATTCCGCTGCAACAACACTCAACATTACAAACGCTGCTTGGACTTGTGCGACACTAATGTTAATGTTAGCTCACTAGAAGCTACGAGGCTAAACTGACCTTTTATGTCGTTGCTCAACAGCTCCAGTCCTCTCCTGATCAACGACGCCGACATCTCGGTTTAATAACACGAGTTGTTCTATTTTCTCCACGATAAATCGACAGGAGTGTACCCTGACCATCGAGGAGCAACGTGTGAGTCTGTCAACATCCGGTAAGCGCCTCGGGTGCGTCGATTAAAAGCAATCGGTCGGACAACAGTCGAAGATGCACAACGTTCCTACCTGGCTGCGAAGCATACTTCTGTGTTTCTTAACTTCTACTAACTGCAGCTCCTACTCCATTGCCTTCTGCTACGACTGATACTGCTACCAGCCTATACTGTACTATACAACTACTAGTATAACTACACGGCTACTACTACTATTAGGTTAATAATTGTAGTAATAACCATATGTAACCTCATCAACATAAATCTGTAAACATTGGCTGCGTTATTGCTATTATTATTATTATTATTATTATTATTATTATTATTATTATTATTATTATTCAAATCTAATAAACGTATGCAATTTGATAAAGGTAACTTAAGCAAAACAAAGAGGCATAATAGTCCCTCAACAAAGATCATAGAATAGGCAACAATAGGGCAAATTAAAGCATGAATAACAACTTCCACACATCATCCTCGGGGGTTTGCAGCATAAAGAAGAGTACCCTGGTTTAACTAACTGTGTCATTTAAAGGCAAAACAAAAGTAGCTATTTCATGTGCTGTAAAATACATAAATATTTAAAATGAATAGGCTATTTATTTATGAATGATTTTAAAAGGCAGTCTATAGACCTCAGTCGTTACCGAGTAATACCATTACTGTAACTCGTCGCCGCCCCAGTTCACTTCCATCTGTTTGTGAATTGGGGGCGTAATGGTTGTACGCGCGCTCTCTCTCTCTCTCTCTCTCTCTCTCTCTCTCTCTCTCCACTACTAATGCTTTGGCTCTCTCTACAACTCTCAACCTTTGGAACAGCATTACTACAGATAAACTACAGTAAACTTGGTAGCCTTTTTACCTCTCCATAATTCAACATGTCGCTTCAAGCGAGGGCTCTGGTCACTTCCAAGTGGCTGGCGCAGGCTGTGAAGGTCCAGGGGAAAATGCGCATCTTGGACACTTCTTGGTATTTGCCCAAATTGCGGCGTCACGCCAAGAGTGAGTTCAAGAAGAGGCACATCCCAGGTGCGGCTTTCTTTGACTTAGACCAATGCTGTGATAAAACCTCTCCTCTTGACCACATGCTGCCGTCAGAGAAGATTTTTGCAGATTATGTCGGGAATTTGGGAATAGAGAGCGACACGCACGTCGTGGTGTACGACAGCAGCGAGTTCGGCGCGTTCTCGGCGCCCCGTGTGTGGTGGATGTTCCGGGTGTTCGGGCACAGTGCGGTCTCTTTGCTCAACGGGGGGCTCCAGAACTGGGAGCTGGAGGGTCAGCCGGTGAGTGACCAGTACGTTAAACCCACACCGAACGAGTTCAAGGCTTCTCTGAACCGTTCGTGGATAAAAACCTTTGAGGATATCCTGGATAACCTGGACACCAAGAAGTTCCAGGTGGTGGATGCCAGGCCCACAGGCAGGTTCAGAGGACTGGACCCAGAGCCAAGAGACAGTGAGTAGTCTGCCATGAAGTCTTCATGATGTTGATACGGTTCTGTTTCGATTTCTTTGGGAACCAAAACTAAAAGCAGTGGTGCAGTTAGAAGTTATAGGTCCAACGGAGCACACCAGATGACTCAGCCCCCTCTGGACACCCATATACCTGCCGAGCATTGTCGTTCATTGGTGATCAATTAGGTTATAAGACTTTTCAAATAGTGATGCAAATTCTCAGAAAAATCTAAATCCAACTTTAAACGTTGCACATTTGTTGTACTTAATCAGTTGCCGTGTCCTTTATGAAAATGTTGTGATCCTGGCACTTTAATCAACTAAGAACATTCAGCTACCTACAAAATAGTTTTGAAAAAAAAAAAACTGGACATTTTTTTTGTGAACCCTTTTCCAAACAGAAAACTGTAGTTTGAAATCAAATGAAATCTTTATCTAGAAACTTTAACACTCATTCTTATTTTCTGTCAATGCTTTGCAAATGGGTCCTCAGACATGGGGCCTCATATACCTTTGTTCTCTATAGTCTCATAAGGAGGGATGCGCTAATGATGATGGTAGTAATAAAGATGACTGAAGAACTAAGGTCTGTTTCTCCCATCAGTGTTGGGAAAATCAGGTTTTCCAAAAGCCTGTTAAATTATTATTATTATAAAAAAAAAGGTTTAAGTCATCAAAAGGCTTGTTCTATTTTGTTTGACGAACAATCAAAAACAGTGAAAGATGAGCTAAATGAGACGATATAATCTTCACTTACAATGAAAGTCAATATTATATCCTGATCTGGGAAGTAGTAAACAACATGTGTCGTGTCGTGTGAATAATGCAATCATTCATTGGAACTTAAAGGCCGACTGATGCTGTACTTTTGGTGCCTATATTGATATCAATATTAGGGAGTGAAAAAAATTCAGATATTGATTTATCAGCTGCTGGAATTGTGGAATTGTTGGGTTCTTGGCTATACTGTTGTAAGGACTTGATTTGGTGGATATATATATATATATATATATATATATATATTAATAACTTGCGAGATAAGGGATTATAAAGTATTTCCATCAATAATTGAGCTTTTTCTTTGTCATCTTTGTTATTTTTTCAGGGTTGAAATAATGCACACAAAAGATAAATAAGATATTTAACAAACAAATGAATCTACAGAAATTACAATATTTTACCCAAAAACAAAATCGAAACAAAATCATGCCATTCTGTGGCAGTTTGAACTCAGCATGGCACAGGCATACCGTGGAAAAACCATTGTGGTCCGGTGCTTCCTTGTACTGTAGGTTTCAGCAGAGTTTGCTCTGGACAAACATGCAGGCAGCGCACAGCAAGCTGGACCTGAATCACTGAACAACACAAACACGTAAGGAGCGCGAGCAGACCGGACATACTCCCATAACTACACACTACATTTACAGTCTTTGACCCGTATGCTAACACACTCACACACACATACGCACAAACACACACAAACACACACAATGCTGCAGGACAGGAGCAAATAGAGTGAGTCAGCCCATCTTTACAGATAGCAGTCAGTGAGAATAGAAGACAGTGATAATACACCTGTTGTACATATCTTATCTAACACTATTCACTTCTCACACACACACACACACACACACACACACACACACACACACACACACACACACACACACACACACACACACACACTCACATGTTGCTGCATAAATACTGCACATCCACACACAATCACTCAGATAAAGGGAGCTTTGATGTGCTGTTAGGTCTCATCTGCAGGTGAAACTTCATTTGTGAAACTTTGACCTCTGCAGACAAACTGACTGTTGGCACCGAACAGATACATTTTACTGTGCCATGTAAGGTTTAAAGAAGGGTGAGAGAGTATACAATCCCCATTTTCATGAAGAAAAAGTAACAATATTGACTCCCTGTCTTCTTTATTTTGGAGTACAACCGTCCATTTTTGTCTTGGTATCAAACCCATAATACTGTTTTGGTAAGAACGGAAATTTGTCCGTAGTATCAAAAGTAGGTGTTACATGCTTTCTCAGATTTATAGATCAAATAGAAATTTAAAGATTTAAAACACAATATTTAATTTTTGAGAATATTTTATTAACTGTCATAAAGTCAAGTCCTGAAAAAAACGGTATACTCAGGTACAGTGTAGTGATGATAATCTAGAGTAATCTAAAAAACAATACTGAGCCGTACTCACTATGAACAGTGTAGTCAACAGATGACAATTGTCTGTCCCAATAAGTTTGGGTTTCTCAATATCCTGCCAAACGTTGGTAGTCACTCTCTTGCAAATATTTCTTTTTTGAAGGAACAGGAGGAAAAGGTAAAAACTCTGCTGGTCCTTCATGCAGCAACAAGTACACTGTCTATAGTCTTGTCAGTGACATTGTTACTCTGCTAAATGAGTATGTGCCTTTTTTATTTGTCTTTTAACGTGAGACTGACAGCTTGAATCACTGAAGCTGTATGATCTGCTTTTGTCTCTAATCCAGAGTAGTTGATATGGAATGATGTAACACTTCATGTCCGCTGTGACCTCTTGCTCTTCCTGGTACATGCAGTGCTCATAGCTGGAAGATGGGACTGTTACACAAATAATCTCGCTGAGACCACAACACACCGGCTGCGTTCTTTCTTGGCTGCAACTATGTTGGCTTTTCATACATGCCAGTGTAGTACGTTAAATGTTACTAGTAACATTAACATTGGCTTTATTTTAATCAGGTGTCACAGTAAGCTATGGCAGTGTGACAATGAGGTAGCATGCACAATGCCAGGAGCTTAAATCTGAAGGAGCAAAATGAAATTGAACCACTGTTGATTTTATTATCTGTACGTAAGTTTCCCACCATAATGCCCTCCAACTGAAGGGTTGCCCCACCACCAAAATCCTAAGCACAAGACTCATTCTGATCTAAACAGTTAGTTTACAACATTTAAATTATCAGATGCCTCTTTAAAATCCTGTGTGGTGCACATTGACTGTATATAATGCAGCCTCCGGGGCTGAAAAGTGAAGACAATGTGGGTGTGACTTAAAGTGCAGTACCACTGAGCGCCATTAGGGCGGTTCCAAAAACCTCATGCTCCTATAGACTCCCATTCAAAAAGCATCAACTTCTCTTAAAATACAAAATCAAGATCTTTTCCTCAAGTCATTATGGTGTCATTAGCTAAACTTACTTCTTCTGATCAGTGTTCTAGCGGTCCTTCTGAAAACAATTGAATATGTAATTAGTTGTTAGGCCTCAAAGAGCATCATGTTTGGAGGCTTATGTAGTTCGATTGAGATGCCAGTGGTGCAGTCAGGTTTCCAGGCGGGCGTCGTGTCCTTGGGTTCTCAATCAGATCCACCCCTCGCTTCTCCTTCAGAAACAATGGGCGACGCCATAAAGGATTGACACTCGGTGGAGCAGGGCTATTTTCATTGTGCTTAATTTTTTTGTTAACGCCCTGTTCCTATACTTTGCAAATGAATAAATAAGTAATAAATAAGTGTAGCGCAAAAAGGTAGCCTAAATCATAAAAAAAATATTCGTAATATCTTTTCTTCTTTCTGATTGACAGACACAGAACCGGGCCACATCCCCAGCTCCATCAGCGTTCCTTTCCACTCCTTCCTGTCCCCATCGGGTCACTTCCTGCCCAAGGAGCAAATCCAGGCTCAGTTCACCCGGGCAGGCGTGGACCTCAGCCGCCCTATTTGCGTCTTGTGTGGCTCTGCCGTGACTGCGTGCCACGTGGCGCTGGCGGCCCATGAGTGCGGAAACCTGGCGGTGTCGGTGTACGACGGCGGGTGGTCGGAGTGGTACACCCGCGCCGTGCCAGAGCACGTCATCTCTGAAGGCCGAGGGAAGCATTTGTGATTGGTTGGAGACCACAGGAGGTGTGAATGACTGAGAGACTGAACGACACCTGGTCTGGATCATAAATCTCTGCTTATTGTTGGGGAAAGTGCTCGAACCTTTAAAGGACAAGTCTGGCTTCATGCCATGAAGCTACAGCCAGCAGCCGGTTAGCTGAAGACCAGAGCAGAAAGGCATCAGTCAGCCTTACTCTCTTAAAAGTTTAACAAAAGATATATAAAGAGTTTTACTAATGTACCTGTTATATCTCATTTATTTAATATGTGTGCCGACTAAAGGGTTTAACAAGTTCTGGATAGCTGTTTCAGGTCTTTGTGCTAAGCTAAGCTAACTGGTAGCTTCATATGTAGTGCACAGATGTGAGATTGGTATCAATCTTCTCCTCCAACTCTCAGCACAAAAAGCTAAATGAAATTCCTAGACTGACAAACTGTTTAACACCAATGCATAAGTAGGCTACATAAGGAATATCTTTTTCATTCCAAACACTGGTAGATGACTGCAAGTCAACAGTAAATGAACACTGGACTTTTATTTTATTTTTTTTAAATCATTTTTGAACCTGGAGAAGCTTTGTTTACACTTTATGTTGGAATTAAATGGAACTCCAATTTCAGAGTCGGGAGTTTTGCAAATCTCATGTTCTGCATTCGAATATATGTTTGCATATTTCTGGAGAATGTAGGTTTGACGTAAACGACACAAAACTGACCCGAGAGCGCAGTGTTTGGCAAGCTGGTAGAAAAGGTTTGATTGTTGGACTTCTGACTTCTGAGCTGCACAATGCTGATTCGACTGTGACACACACCTGGAGAGTGTTTCCTTACCTTTCAAGATATCCTCCAGTGGAAAAAACAACAACCTTCTATCCAATAAGTAAAGAAACTAAAACAAATTATCAACAATGTTACTTTCACATTTTCTACTGACCCCTCTTATACAGTATGTATATCAGAAACCAAATTGATCCTCCAAATTGTCAATACACTATTTTGAAACATTGTTAATTTTTCAACGGGGATTTAAATGGTACCTTAATGGTTTTAATGTAATCAATCACTGAACATGCTCCCAATATTTCTCTTTCCTTTTTCCTAAAATTAGTTGTTCGTTAAACAATTCAGAATCTGTTGGTCAGTGTTTAGTGTTGAACCATGTTGACCGGTAGACTGGAAACAGAAATGTCTCCTAACCTCCAAATGAGACTTGATTATTGTCTGAAAATCAGACGAATGTTCTTATATTGCATTTAAACCAATAATCAACAACACATTTGGCACCAAAAGCCATTGTGCTGTGGTATTTCTAAAGTATTAACACATGTATTAGTACATTTTTTAAAAAGTGAGCAAGTTTCTGTAAAGACATCAGTAAAGTCAAGTGACTATGACCAACATAACCGCTAATGTCTAACAAAGATGACAACAGTTCACGTGGGATAAGAAATGGAAGTAAAACTTCAAAGTTCCTGTTTTCCTCGTTTCATTTTAAGTGGCATCTTTTTAAGTTAGAGGCCAACTATTCTCTTCTATGGATGTTGTGGCACAACACAGTGATACAAAGAGGAATCGGACAAATTCTTCATCTGTGCTGTTACAGCGTGAAGGAGTGGCATCTCGTCCGACCCAAACTGGTGAGTGTGTTGATCTGATAAAGACATTATATCAGTTATCTCACTGTGAACAGGACATCCACGGGCACAAATGTTGGAGATAACTTACAGGCGCAGCACACACTCTCTTTTATCTCGTTTTATTATTCAGTCCTCGATGATTTAAATTTGTTTATTTAATTCATAATTATAAAATTTGAGAACCGAATGCCATTTTTTTTATGTGCAAGTGAAGATTTTTAGCTGTATGTGTGAATATGGGCAATATAGTCAGGACTTAGTAACCCAAAGTTATACCTCAAGATACATTATACCAACATTATAATAAGGTATTTTTTAACTACAAAATTCAGTAGTGTCTGATTTTATGAGCTCAGTCAAGGTAATATTAAGATGTTTTTTCAGCTTCCACTTGAGGGCATCATCAGAGCGGTTTTTAACCATGACACACCTGTGGTAGCCCCGATGACAGAATTTGAACATTTAACCACAAGCAGTTATAGTTTCTCTGCAACTCCACTGTAGAGAGGCTCTGTTTGCTGTCCTTCCTACAGATATAAAAATGATTTGTCATGAGTACAAAGAGCAGGTTTTAAAGGCTGTCATAGCCTGTAACTTTATTACGATTCTGCCAAACAGATATGTGAGCTGCTGTTGCCAGAACAGAAGTTTTGTTCTCATTTGTTAGTTTTCAAAAAGTTGAAGTTAAACGTCATGTGATGTGATGCTGGGCAGCTTCTGATGTGTTTACACACTGATTTGTTGCTGAATCAAATCTGGAAAGTAAGGGATTCATTAAAATGCTGGGTATCTTGCAGATGAAATAGCTAATTTCATTAGATAGATAGATAGATAGATAGATAGATAGATAGATAGATAGATAGATAGATAGATAGATAGATAGATAGATAGATAGATAGATAGATAGATAGATAGATAGATAGATAGATAGATAGATAGATAGATAGATAGATAGATACCTTTGGAGTTGAGGGCTCTGTGTCCATGCAGCTTACCAGGTGGGACAGAGGGGGGAGGGGGGAAGGCAGCAGAGGTGTTTGGGAGGTGTGGCGGAGACAGATGAGGGTGGTGAACTAAACCTGTTGAAGAAACAGTTTAGTTCATTTGACCTCTCCAGGTTCCCCCTGGTTGTCTCTCTCTCCCCTTGAACCCAGTAATCTCCTTCATACACCTCCACACCTCCCTCACGTTGTTCTGTTGGAGTTTGGCCTCCAGCTTCCTCCTGTAGGAGTCCTTGCACTCTCTCAGCTTCTCCTTCAGGTGGCGCTGCACTCTCCTGAGCTCGTCCCTGTCCCCAGACCTGAAGGCTGCTTTCTTCTTATTAAGAAGAACTTTCAGGTCACTGGTGATCCACGGCTTGTTGTTGGGGGAGCATTTTACAGTCCGGGATGGTACGGTGGTGTGTTCACAGAATTTGATGTATTCTGTGATACAGTCCGTCCTGGTGTTGATGTCCTCCCCATGTGGTCCACACAGCACATCCCAGTCCGTGGACTCAAAGCAGTCCTGCAGGGCATCTTTAGCCTCCTGTGTCCACCTCCTCACAGTCCTGGTGGTTACAGGCTGCCTCTGTACCAGAGGAACATACTTGGGAGTCAGCAGGACCAGGTTGTGGTCAGACCTACCAAGGGGGGGAAGGGCAGTAGTACTGTAAGCATCCATGGCATTAGCATACAGAAGATCCAGGGTTTTATTGTTCCGTGTGGGGCAGTTAACATACTGGTGCAAAGTTGGCAGTACTTTATCCAGACTGGTTAAAGTCTCCAGTAACTGCCAAAAATGCACCGGGATGCTTAGTCTGCAGTTTGGACACAGTGGAGTGGATGGTGTCCACTGCTGCCTCTGCGTCAGCTGATGGAGGAACGTAAACAGCATTAACAATGGCGGACGAGAACTCCCTCGGCAAATAATACGGATGTGAGTGCAGCCATGTCTCAGTGAAACACATGATGCTGCACTCCCGGTATTCCCGCTGGGTCTTTACCAGCGCGCCGAGCTCGTCCGTCTTATTGGTCAACGACCTCATGTTCCCCATCAAAATCGCCGGTACCGATGGTTTACATCTCCTCCTCTTCACCTTCAGCTTAGCTCCAGTAGTAATATTAATTGTAAAAAGTGACAATTTATGGTCAGGGTCTGAAACAAACAATGGCAAGGGACCTGTAAAAGTTTATGCCGGGTTAAAGTGATTGGCCAGTCAGAGTCTATGACCTTTCCGCATTTTAGATGATGTCATCCTTTTCAAGATAGACGTTGCATCATGATTTTCTTAAATACACATGGGATGATGCAAACATATCCTGCTTTAAAGTGTCACCAGTTCTCAGAAACAATGCACTCCTAAAAAATAGTGATGTTACGAGGTGTGCCGACGCTTCGAAGCGTGTGTCGAGTAATGGAGGGGGCGTTTCCTCGAAGCGTGTGTCGAGGCTTGCTTCATTTAGGGGAGGAGCCAAAAATGATGATGTCCGAAGCCTCGCTGCCCGGCTGTACCACGTGACTGCTTCGGGAAGTGGTTCAGGTTTTGCCGGGAGGTTTGATGGCAATATAAACCCCTCAGGCTCCGATCAAAATGTGGGTTGTTGGTGGAGAGTTGCGGTTAGTTGAGCGTTTGGATAGTTTGGAGATTTAGGAGAGAGAGAGAGAGAGAGAGATAGTTTGGATAGCGTTTATTTAGTTGGGAGAGTTTAGAGAGAGAGAGATAATTTGGATAGCGTTTATATAGTTTGGAGAGTTTAGAGAGAGAGAGAGAGATAGTTTGGAGATTTAGGAGAGTGAGGAGAGAAGGATAGGTGATAAGATGGCGCCAGCTAGGAAGAGGATGATTTCCCCTGTGTGGGAACACTTTGATTTAATAACTCCTAATAAGGTAAGCTAAATCTAACTCTATTTCAGACACATTAGGTTTGCTTATCAAGAACTGTATTTTTCACAGTTTCTTATTTTATTCAAAAGTGAGGTGTTTATTGTGCTCCAAGGAGTTGGGGTACACAACCTGCCATATCATATGATACTACCATTTTGGGAAAATTTACACACACAGAATACATTCAAAAAATATTTTATTATGCACATATGTGATAATTTATGTACAGAAATCATTTGGTCATACATTTTTGTAATTCATAGTCATTCCCAACAGCCATAACAGACACAAACATTCAATGCATCACATGTGGTTCAGATACAACTACCTGTGATTATACACTTGGCCAGTAGGTGGTTTCGTGTGCACATGAAGCTTCGAGTAATGAACCCTTTCTCGAACCAATTGGCTGAAGTGGTTCGATGCCTCATGAGGCTTCATCTCACCATCACTACTAAAAAACAAAGGAGGTTTGCGAAAAGAAAGAAGGGTTTAATACTTACAACAACACTGTAGCAAGGTTTGCTACCAGGGTTTCTCCTGGACACAGATGACGCGCTCAGTCGTACATTCAGGTGTAAAATGCCTTTATTTGCCCTGACCACACACCAATGTCTCTGTCCAAACGCTTCCTCCAGCCTCCTTCTCCCTGCTCCCTTTATAGGGGAGAGCTCATCAGCTCACATTCGGCTCAGCTGTGCTCATTACACCTGCCCGGCACCGTTCCCTGAACCACTCCTCTCACTCTCTACCCCCTGCAGCTGAGCTAACCACATCCCGCCACCACAAATACTCAATACAACGATATTCCTGGATGGAAAACAGTCTTGATACTTTGCAGTTTCCCAGACTGGAGAAAACACACTGACAAGGCTGCTCATTAGCCTGGAGGGTGAAGCCATGATGGAGCAGTTAATCTCCATGTCTGTAGAGGACAGGTGGCTGATGGCAGCAGGCAGAAGGAGCTTGGAATTAACACGTGCACAAAAACAAGTTCCATTGTTTTCTTTTGTCACTGTTCCATCTTAATGAGTACATTTCTGCACAATTTTCCATGTATGGACTCCATTTGGGGGCCCATCCTCGCAGATTAAGACCCACCCAGGTAGATGAATTCATTTGGTCGAATTTTACATTAGAAAATGTAAATACGAATAGAGCTATTGACTTCTTCTATTTCTTGGACTCTGACACACTCTGCTCACAATTTTGAGTTTGCCTGTTCGATTTGGCATCCAGAGCTTTTTGTTCCGGCTCCCTTGATTTTTCTCTTATCCATTGTCAGATTGGATTAAAACTCACCTTTTTATGTTTTGTATTTGGATCCTGTTTCTTACTATCATGTATTCAGTAACAGAAGATTGAGGCATGAAATATAGGATCCTCAAGTCACTTCTTACATATAGTAACACTGATTTTTAGAGCCAACAATGAATCGAAACCCATTTTCTGCTGTGCCTGGAGCTGATGCATTAAGTGTAGCCTCTAGTAACATGAATATCAGCAAAAGAGGTTACGGGAAATAACACATTTTGATTCACACTTCTTGAAAGTCTATCCCTCGCATAGGAACACCACATAAACCACAGGTTTGCTGTTTCTCTACTCAGAAACCTATTCGTCACAGAGGCTAGGTCCTGAAATGAGATAGAAAAGTTGTAGAAAAGAAACGAGTGATCAATCAATTTGAATGTAAGGGATAAGAAGCGGTCACGAAAGGGAGAGAGCTGCCCACAAAACACCAGCGGACAGGTAGGTTCTCGTGTGTTAATTCGGTTGACAGCTGCTTTCTGATGTAGATAGTTTAGATAGTGATAGTAGATACATAGTTTTCAGGGTAATGAATGAATGAGTCTGTTGTGGGAAATGAAGCCACAGCAGAGGTGATAATCATGATGAAGAAGATAAAGTTGGGTCTACTTTGAAGACAGTTCACAGGTGGTGCTAGTTTATGTGTCTAAGAAGATGATGACCAGTTGTGGTGGTGATGAGACAGCAACACGTTTATGATACTAAAATGTCAACAGTTTTTTTTTCAAGTTAATAATATTTTATAGTGTAGTTTGACAAATTAATACAAACTCAAGAGCTTACTGACTACTCTTTTTTGTTTCTGAAACTTTCAAACATATTTTCCAATCATCCAACGAAACATAACAATGACAGCAAATTTAAGGTGTTCAGGTTCAGGGCGACAGTTTTAGCAGCATGCTTGAAGTAATGCTTCATTAAACATAAAAAGATTGAAGACTGTCATTTTGAAATTGAGACTCATGACGGACACACTAAGTTTTCATACAAAAAGGAAGAGATAAGATAGGCAAGATAGTAGAGAAATATAAATGCGGGCATGAGTGTGTGTGTGTGTGTGTGTGGGGAGGGGCGGGGAGGGGAGAGAGAGGGGGGGTTAAATGAGAAACATGGTCTACGTGGAAAGGTTGACAGAAAACGGAAGAGCTGTAAACAGTGTGGAGGAGTGATGAGACAGACATGAAGAAACCCACGCTGAACAGGATGTTAAAAAGTCATTTTACTGATCATGAAAAGAACCATTAGCACTTTGCGATATGTCAGCAAGCTAATAACAACAGTGATGAGCATGAGACAGACTGAAATTTTTACCTGCAGTGAAGATGAATGTTTGTAACAAATTTCAATGCAATCAGAATCAGAATCAGAATTGCTTTATTGGCCATGTATGTTGACACATACAAGGAATTTGACTCCGGTTTTAGGTTCACTCTCAGCGTCCAAACAACAAAACAGACAGACATAAGTAGACATATAAAACATAGACATATTTACAGGATAGAAATGAATGAATATATACATATATACACCTAAAACAATGGTGCAATTGCACCTAGTGCAAATGGTGCTGATGCGGTTGGGTGTGGTGTAAAAAGGTCCAGTGATGTAAAACATTTGAAGTGTTTAGCAGAGTGACGGCCTGCGGATAAAAACCGTTCTTGCTTCTGGTGGTCTTGGCGCACAGTGATCTGTAGCGCCTACCAGAGGGGAGGAGCTGGAACAGAGGGTGTCCAGGGTGGGATGGAGCTGCAGAGATGCTACCGGCCCGTTTCCTGACTCTAGATGAGTAGAAGTCCTGAATGGATGGCAGGTCGGCACCGGGGATTTTCTCTGCAGTCCTGACGGTCCGTTGTAGTCTGTTCCTGTCCTGTTTGGTGGTCGAGCCAAACCAGACGGTGACGGAGGTGCAGAGAACAGACTGGATTATGGCTGAGTAGAAGTGGATCAGCAGCTCCTGAGGCAGGTTGAGCTTCCTGAGCTGCCGCAGGAAGTACATCCGTTGCTGGGCTTTCTTGATTATGGAGTTGATGTTGGACTCCAACTTCAGGTTCTGGGAGATTGTGGATCCCAGAAACCTGAAGGTTTCCACAGCAGACACGGTGTTGTTGAGGATGGCGATGGGGGGTAGTGTTGGAGGGTTCCTCCTAAAGTCCACTGTCAATCCATCCAGCAGTTGTCAAGACATAAAACAACCACATTTCAACTTGCTGGTAGCACAACAGTAAAAATTAGAAAATCACTAAAGTCCTACTCTAAACCATGAACATCTGCACCAAAGTAATGTCTTTTTATCAAGCAGATGTTGAATAAATACACTAACAAGCCCACATTATTATCAGTCAGGTGATATGTCCTGATGTTTTTTCATTTTAGTTTCTCCCACATTTAGCCCGGTTGTATCCAGTTGTGAATGAAAGCTATAGCTTTATAATCAAACCATCCATCTTACACAATCCTTGGATTCTGATTAGCTGACAATGTGAAACTTTTGAGATCCTGCTGTTGCTTCTAGTACTGTGCACTGTGCAAATACAAATACAAATATGTAAATATTTACAAATCTGTAAATATTTTCAGGAACCGTATTCTTGTTAGAGGCTGTGATCTCAGAAGCATCTACAGCAGTCGACCTATAGTCAAGAAAAATGTAGTGCAAGGAAGGAAGATCAGACTTACTGGTTAGTGTTTTTTTTTTTCTTATTGGAAACAAAAGTAGCTTTCTGGGAAGAGAAGCAGGGTTAGAAAGTGGTTGGTGTGTGTGTTTAGTGTATGTAGATTGTGGGAGATTTTTTTTTGCTTCTGTTTGTGAAACTGAGAAGAAAGAGAGTGAGAGGAAGGAAACAGAAAGGGGTGTCAACTTTTTTTTATTTTGCTGTTGGACTAGATTAGGGGAAGTCCAAATGTCAGAAGAAGACACATTTAAAGAGAAAAAAAACACACCTCGGTAAAACAGGCTGGAAGGAGGTACACCATCGTGATAGTGTTTGACAAAGTGAGACTGGAACGAGTTCTTGATGAAAGTGCTGCTTCCCCTTTACGATTGTTTCACCGACGAGTGGTTAATCATGTTATCTGACCAACTGAACTGAGTCACTCAAACCTCCACTTGTGTGAAGTCCTTTTAATCGGGAAAGTCTCTGGACTGTCCATCATGACAGAGAATTGTGTCATCAGTTTCATGACATCAGATTTGATACAAAGAGTCTTGTGTATTAAAAAAAACTCCTGACTAAAGTTAGCACCATGTAGTCCTTTTATTTAAAGCAGACATTTTCATGTCATAGCAGGAAAAGCACCGTCTATTCTTGATGACATACATCCCACCTCGTGGAGGTAAATGTTGCTGAAATTTGTTTAACTTGTGCTTTTCCCGCTTTGATAAAAGCTGCGTATTATTTAACTGATACTGAGTTTAAACATTTTGACATTTGGAGAAGCAGCTGCAGTACAGTGGTGTGAATTTAATACCATGATTGTAAGAGGATCTATTCAGTTCAGCTTCCCCTTTCTCACCAAGTTACAACTTCTTTGAACAACAGTACAAAACATATACAACTGCCAGAGACAGTAAACTAAATATCTCATGTTATCTATCAACTTACTGATTACTAACACATTTGTTTGTTCCCTGTAATTCTCACAATTTTCCTGCACCCTTCATGGTCAGATTAACTGCACATAAATGAATAGAGATGATAGTCTGCTATCTGATTAATGATGTTTTAAGAACTGGCGGTGTTGTTAACAGGAAGTGCACCTGTCAGAATAATGGAACATTTGAGTTCTCAGAAAAACACCTTTTTTAAACCTCAAAAACAGGTGACCGGAGAGACAGCAAGAACTGTGCTTTCCACTGTGTACAGAAATGAAACACAAGCTTTAGTTATTAAATGTAGAGTCAGATTCTTTCAAAAATAAAAAAACTGTTTTTATTTAACGACTAAAAATCCTTCATTTAAATGAAATCAAATTGTGGTTTGACCACCCTTTGCATTTAAAACAGTACCAGTTCATGTAGGTTCACTGGATTTTGTTTATAGAATTGTTTAACGTGCAAAGAAACAGATCAGAGTTTAAATGTAGCAGTTAAAAATAAAAATATATTTACTCGTTGCAGAAATTTGAGTTCTGTTTTGCTAGTTCTGACACACAAACATCCATCCATCCTTTATCAATACCCACTTTATCCTGAACAGGGTCACGCACTCATTCACACCTCAGGGCAATTTGTAGAATCACCAATTAACCTGACATGCATGTTTTTGGATGGTGGGAGGAAGCCGGAGTACCCGGAGAGAAGCCACGTAGGCACACGGAGAACATGTAAACTCCACACAGAAAGTGTGCATTTTCCATTCGTCTCTGTTCCTGTGTGGCAGGTCAATACGGCCTTGTTGTGGTATCTTCTTCATTGGAGCAACTACTGCTCACTGAAGAGCCAGAGAGTCGAGGTCCAGCTCAACACCGAAAAGCCCCTTGTTGTGGGAGGGTCAGGGTTAGTATTAGAATTAATCTTAAAGATAGGTTAAGGACATATTGATAGTGAAACAACTGGGGCTGTGTGTCAGTATTTTATCCAAGCAAAACGTTTGCAGTTGAAACGTTGGCATTTCCCGTACCGTCAACTCTTTGAAAGTCAAACCAAGTGAGGTTTGTTTCCTCTTTGACATTTTAAGCTACATTTAGTCAGATAACATGTAGAACCTGTGTCAGCTTAAATGTTCAGCACATCCACTGAACTAACTCGTGATGACTGAAAGTTCATCACAATGGACACCCTGTAAATTACATTGTATTGATTAAAGGCTCAGTATGAAGGATTTAGAGAGATCTATTGGCAGAAATAGAATATATATAACTATGGTTTTATTCGTATATAATCAACTGAAACTATGAATTGGTATATTTTGAGCTATTTATATCTAAGGGGTCCTCTTCTGCCACAAACCAAATACTCTAGACCAGACTCTAGAGAAGGCCTTCCCATTTTCCGCGAGTTTCACAGCAGTTGCAGATTGTTTGGAAGGTTTTTTTTTAGGTATCCGCAAACTCATTTCTAGATGCCACTAATTCCACACTGCTCATTTAAAGATAGAAAATTGAATTCAAATGCTGTACATGCATTTTTATTGTACTATTTAAAAAAAACAAGCAATACTTTCAAAGCAAAAGCATTAAATTATACTTGTGCAGGTAAACAGAAAATAGTTAGCCATATTTTTGAGACCACCTTCAAAAATGTTTTCAAAGGGTCTTGTTTTTCAATTAGACCTCCTGTATTTTCCACACTGCTTATGATGCTGCAGAGTCAGGTTAGGTACCTCCTTGAATATATTATGTGATGCATGATAATCTAAACATCTGTGGATGACCTCTACATTAGACAAGTGTCTAAAACATTTGTTTGCATGCTATTGAAAAGGAAAATTTACTGAATTACTATCTAAAAATAGTCCTTGTATTGTGCAAAGTGAGAGTTGTATTCGGGGCTGTAGGTGTTTGTGGGTCTGTTTGCAATGGACTATGAAAACCACATACCACAAATGGTACCTGAAACACACACACACACACACACACACACTAAGATTCAGAATTAGACATCATACTGTGACAAGCATCTTTGCCATCACTGTGGAGTCCCTCAGCACAAACAACAACACTTTTGGTCACAGTTCACGAAGGTGTTTATTTCTCACATCACCCCTATCTCACAGGCCAGTGTCAAGTCTGCGGTCACACGTCACACGTCTGGTCTGCAGCCAGCCTGTTGCTCAGTCTCTCCAGGAGTGTGATCTGTCTGGTGTCCTGCTACT
Source organism: Embiotoca jacksoni (assembly GCF_022577435.1). Classification (NCBI taxonomy): domain Eukaryota; kingdom Metazoa; phylum Chordata; class Actinopteri; family Embiotocidae; genus Embiotoca; species Embiotoca jacksoni. Next base: position 19,589,418 of record NW_027185392.1, read on the forward strand.
TGGTTTTAAGATGGAAGAGAGGGACAATCAGTGATTGACTGCAGCTGGGGCTAATTAAGCTTCTTCCAGGCACCGTTCCCTGAACCACTACCCCAATCAGTCCCTCCTGCAGCTGAACCAAACCATGCCCAGCCACCCCACATATGTCATATTAGACATCATACAGTGCATGTTTATGATGTGAGCAGTATAAAATCATGTTACAGACTGGGGAATCAGCAGGGAAGTAAAGAACCATAAAACATGAACCTGTACGGAGGATAAAAACTAGCATCAACAGTGATGCAGCCACATATCCACATTGTGGGCTTTTAGTTCTTTCCATGCTGGTAGCTTCTAGTTATAGAGACAGGTGCACATCAAGTTGGCTATTTCTATTGTCCCCATCTGTCAAAGGAAAATAGGAGGGACAGGAAACTGATTTGAGGTGCAAACTTTCTTCACCACAAAACCGTTAAAGGTGAAACTCAATATTTTCATTCCTTCAGTGTTTGTTCAGAAATGGGGCAGATTCAAATCGAGAGACGACTGATAAGATTCATCCTGATTAGTGATTGATTTTCTTCGTAAAGACCTTCCAAGAGTTCAAACATTATCTTCTGTCTTATCTCTTCAGGGGTGGCAGCTGATATACGAGAGGAACATCATGATGCTCTTTCACCGAACATCAGAGGGAAAAAATTCAGCAATGCGAAGCAGATCCTGTGCAGGTAAGATACTTAAGTTCATGTTTCGTGTTTGTTTTTAAGATGAAGTCTTTTAATGTGTAAGAAGTATAAAGGTGGTATATCACAAACAGTGTGTCATCTAAGAGAGGAACCACTGCTCTGTTTAAACGCAGGCTTATTTTCCTTAATGTTTATCAGAAATTTGTTGTTTAATTTCATCAGAAGTCATTTAGTCTGTTGAGCTCAATACTCACATCTAATGAAACTGTCTGAGATTCGTTAACAACTAAATTATTCACGTACCTGGGCTCACTTTAGTTGTACAAATACAAAAAAAAAAAAATGAAATTTTGTTTTATTTACATTCTAAAACCCATAGCATACTATAAAATAACTGTAATTCAGAAGTTAAAATTCAGTGTAATTTCAAAACAAGTTAAAAAGAGTTAAAAAGTCAGCTAGTTTAAACAGCTCCTTCAGTTCAGACTGCTGCACCCTCAGTGCAGGAAAGAGCGCTACCGAAAACCTAAAAATCTAAACCTAAAAAAAGGACCTACTACAAAATTAAAAAGAGTTCAACACCAGGTTGCCTGCCACCAGGAGGGGAGTCGGGGTCTGGTTGTTTCTTCTGGCTCAGCCACCCATCCTCTCCAGAGTTCCTCCAACCACTATTGACACCGCCACTGCAAAACACTGCTCCTAAGCCTCATGTTATTCTTTAGATCTAAACAAGGTGACTTTAAGGTTCTATTGAGCTTTAAAAGTTGTTGCTGTTCTCAAACAGCCACTGAAATGATAAAGAGATAAAAAATAAAAAAAATAAAAAAAATAAAAAAAAATTGGATGAATATCCTGACCTTTGAAACCTGATTTATTTGGGAAATTTCACATGAAGTATCACATTATCACTACATCACATTGGGTATTTTGGTTTTGTGAAAAAAAAAACGCAACACAAAAAACCGAAGCAGGATGTGAAACATTTCCATTTCTGTTTTTTCCATGATGTGGTGGTGTCACGTGTTTTTCTTGCTGTGTTTTTGGCGAGGGTTAATTCTGGTTTGGGTGTGTGACCAGATACAGGAATAAAGTCTGTCAAATAGGACACAGTGAAGAAGCGAAGCAGTGTACAGTATTTAATCCTTTCACCACTTATAAACTGCTGTATCTCTCTATCTGTGCAGGATGAGAAGAAGGAGCTGTGAATTACACCCTGAAGCAAGTACAACCTCCAAATCTCCCCGTAGTCCCTGTAGTCTGAGATCTCCCAAAAAAAGAATACAGATGAAACGATAAATGGAGAGAAATCGGAAAACTCCTCCCCTGTTTCTTCTGCTTCTTCTGCTTCAAGTCTGCACCACCAGAACTTCTGAGTGCCCCAGCCTTCCTGATAAAAGTTAGTCATTTTTTACCTTCATTTATATTCCATAATTCATTTTAAAACCTGTTGTTACATGCGACTAATCCCAAAAGAATCAAAACATTCTAAAAAGCGTCAAACTTTCAATTCTGTCTCATCTCTATTATTGCTCACAGATCTCACCTGCTACAATGACTTCAGTCAAAACATCACCTGCGTGTGGAACAGCACATATGTGTTTGATGGCCCGGACGCTGAGTGTTCAATACACGCCACTTACCCGTAAGGATCGCTGTCACATGAAAACAGTTTTTTATTGGCACTCAAATAACATCATGTGCAGCACAATGAATTGAACAGGAACATCTTTTTTTCTTTCCAATTAAAGTCGTCTCTATAGCGCTTCCTGTAACCTGAAGCCTGTTGACATCTCCAGACCAGACCTACAGAAGTGCCTCCTGACCTTTGAAATGAGCGACATTGTGAGTGTGTAACCAAACATTTCTGTTACTGTCGTGCTTGTTTGTGAAAGAACTGTTTCATATCTGCACATATCAAATAAATCCTTTAACTTTTAACGAATAATTCAGTGGCTTTCTTGACGAAAGTTAGATGAGAAGCTACTCTTTGATAAGAGAGATAAAAGAGAGGGTATCAGCATAACTCTTAAAATGAGCAGAATTGTTCTTTGAGCAATCTTCGCTTTTATTTATGAGGATTTTATGTAAATATCTGTTATCTCATTATGAAATAAAAGACTGTCATTCTATCTGAGGTTTTGTGGAAAGCACTGATCAGCTTTTAACTGCTGAACAAAAACCTCCTGACCTACTTGAATATAGATCTTTTATTTTGCATTGCTTTAAAAATATTTTCCAATAACTTTACTTTTCTCAATGTTTCCCCAGTTTTTGCCCCATCATGAGTTGTCCATTAACCTGAGCTGTAACCCAGTGAAGCAAGGTGTGATCATTTCCTACAAGCCAGTTTGTCATGGTGAGTAATCAATAATATATCACACTGCCTCTTTGTGACTTATCCTTGTGAGCCATTCACAGTGACCTAAAACAATCTGTGTGTCTTTGATCTTCCAGTTAAGCTGAATCCTCCAGGAAAGCCAGATATCAACTTTACCTCCGTTTCCTGGTTCTCCCAAGTCACCGAGAGTTACCAAATCTCCCATTACAGCTCAGAACTGCAGTGGAAACAACAGAATCAGTTATGGGATGTATGTATACGTTTTGTGTTTTGCGTGTAATACACCCTTCAGTCCACGAGACAATACTGTGACAATGTTAAGTTTTGACTCACCTCAGCGTGAAAAGTAAGATGCCTCACGTTACGTATGTGACACAAGTTACTTAAGTTAAATACACTCTTTGTTCTTCTTCACATGACAACTTCTGTCACATCACCTCCATCTTCAACCCAGGTCATACAAGCATGTACTTTTCACTCCGAGGCGAGGCATAACGTGACACTAACAAGGTCTCCTCTAGCGGATGAAAGGGTGTATTACATGTACATGTATTACCCTGGTTAGTATGTGAATGTGTGTAAGTGGGTAGATGAGTGGGGAGAGTGAACGTTAAACAATTTTAGATATTTGATCTGCCTTGTGGTTGTTTGAAACTGAAGCAAAAGTGCCTGAACTCCTGTGAAAGTCAGCCTGTTAAACATCCACACTTTTATTTCTTCTTTATCAGGATCCTTCTATGCAAAAACAACAAACACTAGTGACTGAGTGTACGTTGGAATGCGAGACAAAGTTGGAGGAAGATTCACTGATACAAGGCGAAACGTACGAGGCACGTGTTCGTGTTCGTGTGCAAGAAGATGGTTTCAAGGGAACCTGGAGCGACTGGAGCCCCACTGCATCATGGGAGTCACCTGTAGGAAGAACAAAAGCTCCATCAGGTAGGTTACATGTGGCCAAATATGATCAAAACTGATTGGTTTAACAAATTCAGTCAGTGGACAACATCTTACCAAAGTCACGAATGTCTGCCTTTACTCCTGCTGAGATTGCTCTGTCTTGAATTTCTAGCAATGAAACAAGTAATACATTGGTAAAGGCCCAGAAGTTTATTAGCTTTTTCTGATTACTCATCAGTTTATTTTCACATTTTTACTGAGCTGATGCTGTCAGCACAGAAATGGTCCCACAGAATCATGTGGGCAAATAGGACTAAATAGGACTACAAATGATACTTGCCACACTTGGTCTGTTGAAGTATTTAGCTATCTGCTCTCAACACAGACATGGTGTGCTCCAGATCTGGGTATTCAGTTTCTTAAAATGGTATTGTGCATCAGAATAAGTGCATGAAAATCACGGATGAACACAGATCTCCCAACATCTTTACAGCAGGATAAATACACTACATGCTTAACTCGGAGCTGATGGGACTGGCTCTGTCCTGTGCTTCTCAGGTATTGCTGTGGGAGTTCTGCACATGATCTTAGCAGGTGTGGCAGTGTCTGCCTTGCTACTGACTGTCGTCTTCTTAAGAGCTGACAAAACCACCTGGTGAGTAGACACAGCCACAAAAGACTTTTACAAAATATTGCATTGTTATATAATTAGAGAATATATATTTTGTCTGACAAGTCTGGTTTTAAGATGATGTCATTCTGTTTTTTGTTTTTTTTAGGGTTTACATGGTAAAGAAGATTAAAGGTCCACCAATACCAAACCCAGCCAACTCCTTCCTGCGGAATGGACATTTACAGGTGAGCTTCTTTAACAATTGTATTTTCTATTTAAAGTTTTGCAATAATTTCTTTCTTAAAAATAAATGTTTACTGTGAAAACGGTGTAAAACCAAGATTGTGTAATGTATTAAAACTGCATTCTTTTCTATTTTTGGTCACTTGGTGGCCGACACAACACTGATGTAATACGAGGGTGGGTCAAAAAAGTTCTGAGACTGTTCCTGTTGCACAGTGATGCGTATGGAAGCACTAACTTTCATAAGTGAGTGTTCAAAGTGAAGTTGCTTGATGAGCATCAGCACCTGTGTTACTCATGTTTTTGTGATGACTCATGCGTACGCATTTGCGATTTCCCCATGGAACTAAAACTAGAGGAGAGACAGACAAAGATGCGTCAGGTCAGGAGAGTGACCGGGTTGGCTTTCTGCAGCATTTGTGTGGTATACTGCAGTCATCCTAGAGTCAGACTGTCAACACAGAGTTCTACTGTGACGTTGTGAACTGTGAAGTGACAGCACATGGATTCTTCAACATGGCCACGCACTCACTCACAGTGTGTTAAACATGCACGTTACTTTACAAAAAAATTGATTTGCACTCTTCGCTCAAGTCCATGGTGAAATCAGAAATGCACACAAACCAGTGGTGACAAAAAATGTGAGTAACTCAGGTGCTGATGTTGCTCAACTGACGTATTGTTGAATACTTACTCACTGAGGTTTTATCTTCCCCCTGCTCCATGCACTTTACTGTAGTGCACCACATTTACAAAGGAACAGAAACAGTCTCAAATCTTTTTGAAGCTGCCCTGCAGAGGAGTGACATAGATCACTGCTGGGGGGAACATTGCTGGACACCTCTCTTTGAGTGTGCATGTATTTGCTCCTTCTAGCAAGAACAAATGTCCGATGTGTTTGATTTTGAACCAAGCCTTTGAGTAATTTTTCCAACATCAACCCTGGCGAATCGTAAAAAGCAGCTGTCTGTTATTAAGCCTTTTTCATAAAAAAACAGATGCCTGATAAAAACAAGGTTGATGATATGCGTTTGGCTGTAAACAATTTTTTTTATATAAAACTATAATTAGCGCAGCTTTGAAAAACACCAAACAGTTTTTTTCAGAAGAGGCTAAGCATAACTTTTCACAAAACAGCAGGATGTGGGTTGTTAAATCAGACAGACAAAATTACTCATCGATCATATGAGGAACTGATGACCTTTAAAATTCAAAAGGTTCAAATAAAGACAAAAATACCATAAACACTGTATTTTACCCATTTACAGAATTACCTTCATATCCTTAACATTTGACCCTTTATCCTTCAGAGTTGGTGGCGTCCACACTTCACCAGTGAATCATTTCATTCCTTCTTGAAACCAGTGGACATCGTCTCTGTAGAGGTAACCTCCTCTGTGGATGTCATCACTCCCTTCAGGCCAGATGCAAAGATGTTTCGAAACAACGGCAGCCACCAGTCCAAAAACTCCTGTTTCTCCAACCCGAGTTACTCTGAGCTTTGTACTGATCCTGTTTCCTCGCTCACTGCTGGAAATCTGGAGCCCTGTGTCATTGATGCGCCTTACGGGCCTGTTGGTTGTCAAGATGCAGGACAAAACACAGAACAGGTGTGCGATGTAATGAGAGGGAAAGAAATGGAGATCTTACAGCTGCTTTCCAAAGGCGGCAGCAACAGTGAGGCAATGCAGGTCATTTCAGACTATGAGAAGTGTGGGAAGCTCCAGGTCGAGCGCTTCAGGCTCCTGAGTCTAGATTCAGGCATGTGCACCTGCGAAGAAGTCAGTCAAGAGAGCATGGAGGCAGACAGCATCAATGTGACTGACAGCCGTGATGAAGGGCCTGAAGACGAGGAAGAGAGGGAGGGAGGTTTTGGGGGGAAAGTCCATTTTCAGATGCTATTTGGAAGCAGTGGAGGCACTTCTGAGTCTATTCAGCTTTGTTCCGATTACGAGCAAGTCCCGAAGCTGCAGGCTGACAGTCCAGAGCTTCCCAGCCTGGATGCAGGTGTTAGCAGCGGGGGCGAGGAGCAGGTGAGTCAGGAGGAGAGTAGGGCCGGTGGCGATTGGGCCTCTGAATGTACCCGCTTCCCTTTTCCTCCTTGTCCTTCCAGTGCCTTGCAATGCTCCTTGCTCTCTTCGCAACAAATGCCTTTAAACTTGCTGCCTCTGCCAAATCATATACTTGAGAGGGTTTCTCTGATGTCAACTGGCAGGTCAGTGGAGCCCTCTGGTGATGGCTACATGCCAGTGAGACAGGAACAGAGCTAACACACAGTAGTATGCAGCATGGATTTAGTACAACACATGCTTGTTGATTGTTGTCAGGGAAATGTAAGCAATCATTTGTTATATTCTGACAGAGGGGGTTGTTTTAAAGAATATATGTCCAGAGACTCCACATTAGTGTGGTATGCAACCGGTGACACTTACTATAACAATAATAAGATGATTACTGATGTTGAAAAATGTACTGACCTGTGAAATGAAATTAGTCTTCTCTCAGGTTTTATGGTGTGTTGCAATTTGTTCATTTAGCTCAGCTTTAGTTTTTACACTGACCATCATGAAGGTATCCAGCGAGTATTTGGGCCACATTGAGGAAAACAAATTATAAGGGAAGAAGAATTTGAAGACTTTTGTATTTGAAAAATGTAGTAAAAATGTTGAAAATAAAGTCCAATTGTTAAAAATAAAGTCAGAATTTTAAGAATAAAGTTGAAGGTTTTAGCTTCTATGTTGCACTGATACTGAAAGTTCAACTTTATTCTCAACATTTTGACTTTATTCTCAAAATGCAAAATAATAACAATACAAACGGACTGCCTCTCTTTCTTCCTTCATGCAACCCTGACGATATGCTGTTGTAATGTTGTTTTTAGCTTTGAAACGTTTGAAAATTTGTTTACATTTAGCATTTCTTACCAAAACTGCACTATTACTGCACCAAATGCCCGAGCTGTTGATTGCCTCTGCAATTCAATTCAATTCAACTTTATTTACATTGCGCCAAATCACAGCACAGGTTATTTATTGGCACTTAACACATTAAAGTCCTTACAGCAAGACTTTACAACATTATACAGAGAAACCCAACAATTCAACAATTCCCACATAAGCTAGGAGGGAAAAAAATATGAGATATGAGTGTATAGAGAGTGAAAGAGTGAGAGGAAAGAACCTCAGCACATAAAAAAGGTCCCCAGCAGCCTCGGCCTATAACAGCATAACTGCAGGATGGTTCAGGGCCACCAGAGCAAGCCATAACTAAGCTTTATCAAAAAGAAACGTTTTGAGTCTCACCTTAAAGCTGGAGAGGGTTTCTGCCCCCCGAACACAAACTAGGAGCTGGTTCCTGGTTCTCTGAAGTCAGTAGAAGAGTATTAAATGTGCTTTTGGCTCATATGTTTGTGTTCTGTGCTGGTGAAACAGGACGTTTAAACAATAATCACCTGCTCATCAGAACAATCTGAAGCGCTGGTCAAAAACTCCACCAAAGGAGTTTAATGGCATTTTCTGTTTCACGTGAAAAACAACATATATGTCTGATTTATCTTTGAATGGCAGCTATATTAAATTGTAAAGATGTTGGTGACATCTGTAAAAAATAATGTTTAAGATTCTTTATTGCTTATTTCATTTATTTATCTGACAAATACATATACTGTTGTAATCCTACTGGTTTGGATATTGTTGTCACTATGCTTTGCACAATGATGTAATTGAAAAAAATAAATATTCTTTTCAATGAACTAAATGCGGTGAAATTATCTATAAAACAAAAGGATATTTTATTATGATATTTTATATGGTGTAACTGCCCGACACAAATGGTTTATACCTCTGAGTTGTACCCCAGACTTCTCAGACTGCAGAACATCGTTGTCACTTCCCTGCAGACAAAACATCATTCCTCTTTTCCCATATGTGCATTTTCCATTCGTCTCTGTTCCTGTGTGGCAGGTCAATACGGCCTTGTTGTGGCATCTTCTTCATTTGGAGCAACTACTGCTCACTGAAGAGCCAGAGAGTCGAGGTCCAGCTCAACACCGAAAAGCCCCTTGTTGTGGGAGGGTCAGGGTTAGTATTAGAATTAATCTTAAAGATAGGTTAAGGACATATTGATAGTGAAACAACTGGGGCTGTGTGTCAGTATTTTATCCAAGCAAAACGTTTGCAGTTGAAACATTGGCATTTCCCGTACCGTCAACTCTTTGAAAGTCAAACCAAGTGAGGTTTGTTTCCTCTTTGACATTTTAAGCTACATTTAGTCAGATAACATGTAAAACCTGTGTCAGCTTAAATGTCCAGCACATCCACTGAACTAACTCGTGATGACTGAAAGTTCATCACAATGGACACCCTGTAAATTACATTGTATTGATTAAAGGCTCAGTATGAAGGATTTAGAGAGATCTATTGGCAGAAATAGAATATATATAACTATGGTTTCATTCGTAAATAATCAACTGGAACTATGAATTGGTATATTTTGAGCTATTTATATCTAAGGGGTCCTCTTCTGCCACAAACCAAATACTCTGGGGGGGGGGGGGGGGGGGGGGGGGGTAGGTGAAGGTGTTAGCTGGCTGCTATCTGCAAACTCATTTCTAGATGCCACTAATTCTACACTGCTCCTTTAAACATAGAACATTGAATTCAAATGCTGCACATGCATTTTTATTGTGCTATTAAAACAAAAACAAGCAATATTTTCAAAGCTAAAGCATTAAATTATACTTGTGCAGATAAACAGAAAATAATTATATATGTTTAGCACAAAGGTCAAACATGGAAATAAGAAAAGAGAAAAATAAGGAGAAACCCACGCAACAACAAGTTATTAAGAATTAGAATTAGACATCATACATCATATTAGACACATACAGTGCATGTGTATGATGTGAGCAGTATAAAATCATGTTACAGACTGGGGAATTAGCAGGGAAGTAAAGAACCATAAAACATGAACCTGTACGGAGGATACAAACTAGCATCAACAGTGATGCAGCCACATATCCACATAAGTTTTGCCCCACACAGTATCAAGAACTCAGAAGGCACTCCGGTTCGTTATACAGATGAGCAGGAGACGTGGTTCCATTACAAACGATTATTCTTTATTCTAACATTAAATGTTCAAAACAGTGGTTAAATAAGATCATTTTAGACACCATCTACTAATAAACGAGCCTCAACCTATACAGGCATTAAAAGAGGTGTGCAGGGCTGCGGCTTACCAGTGGAGAGGTGGACTGTTAAAGGTGAGGATCCCAAAAAGAGGAGGCACTCCGATCACACAATCACACTCACACACAAGGAAGCACACGCCAGGGTTCAGAACCAGGGGTGCACCAAACCACACAGCACACGAAGGGAGACACCAACACCAGGAGGCACCAACCCCACCACCTTAGGCCCTGCAGCTCCTACAGACACAGAGAACACAATTAACAAGGCTCCACTTCACAGAAAGAAAAATAACAAAAGAGGAAACGAAACAAACAAAATAACTCACATTAGCGGATCATCCAGGAGGGATGATTAGATACTCAATTTATTTCAAAGAAATTCCACGGTGGGCCTAAACCTCCCTTGTCAGATTACATGCACAGTTAAAAACGGCTCAAGCTAAAAGGGGTTTTCTCCATTAAAACAACACCGTGACGCTGACATGAAATAGCTTGAAGCAGGGCTGCAGTGCTGTCGAGATCAAGCAAAGCCCGGCAGACGAGCAGCATCAGGCACCGTAGACAAAGTAACGCGGGGGAAGGCAAAGCCCGGGAGGCAAAACACCCAACAGGCAAAGCAGCAGTGTTTTTAAGAGTGAGCAGGTTAGCTGGAGCCACTTTCTGGCAAAGTTCAACGCAGACCCCGCCAAAAGTCTCCTGTGATACAGGATGAACATCAATCTAATGGAATAACAATAATCAACACCAAAGTATATAAACTAGCACAATGAAATCACCTACCGATCAGGCAACGTTTGCCCGCTCAAGAAGGGGATAGGAGGGCATGTAGTGCTGCTACCAGCAGCTATGTAAACAAGACGCGGTTATGAACGTTATACCTTCATATAATAAAATCAGGAGTAATCGAGACCTACTGACACTGATCCGCAGGTGAGCCCAAGAGATCGTCTACAAAATCACAGAAAGCCAATATAACACCAGAAAAGCACGACTGACAAACAATACAGCAGCACCCTTGCATACCTGCAACAGCGGCGGAAGTCAGGCAGACTGGAAGCGGGACATGCGTTTGACGTCAGGGGGAGCTAAGGGAAGCCCCATCGCGTTTATATGATGCCCGCCCACCATGATTGGCTAGTGATGGCCTTGTAATTAAGGAATAACACCAAGGCCCAGAGAGTGATAAAAGCTCCCTTATGCTGCACCTTCCTCATCCTGACTTTTCCTCTAACACCATCAAGAAACATCCCATGTTGGATGGATTGCCATAAAATCATGTTGAGATCTTCATGTTCCCCTCAGCATGAGTTTTAATAACTTTGGTGATCTCTTGACTTTTCATCCAGTGCCATCATCAAGTCCAAATCTTTAGTTTGTCCAATACTTTGTTGGATGGTGAACATGGCAAACATACGAACAAAACAGCAGTATTTTTGGATTAACTCAATTAACTGCTTGGCCTATATAACGCGTCACAGAACAGCTTGAATGTACACTCTTGGTCTAGTTTATTTTTGGTGTGTTGATCTTCATACTTACCTCTGTCACAGAGTACAGGGTTTGGGTGTTAGAGCCTCGTGTTCAGCAGCAGTACACGGCCTACATATCCATCCTCAACAGGAACTTCTCTGCTGATCTGTCCTCTCACAACGGCTCTGCGTTCAAGAAAGAAGCCAGGAGAGTGCAGAACACGGTGAGTGAAGAACACAAATTGTGTTGATGCTCATGTACAATAAATTAACTTGGTTCACATCATCCAAAGACATGCATGTCAGGTTCCTTGGTGATTCTACAAATTGCCTTCAGGGTGTGAACCCTGCCTTCGCCCAAAGTGAGCTGGGATAGCCTCAAGCCCCCCGTGACCCTGTTCAGGATAAATCGGGTATAAATAATGAATGGATGGATGGACGATCTGAAGTGAATTAGCACTCATTGAGACCATATAGGGAGATGAATTAATTCTGATCAATTACCACAGAGGAATGTTTTTATAGTCTGACAAAAAAAATTCAAAACATGACTTGACTGAAATAGGTAAAATGTGTCTAAAGAAGCCCGAAGCCAGGACTGGAGTTATCAAGAACAGACTGTCGTCTATATTACTATTAATGAGCAGCTGCATTCTGTTCAGACGGGTATCTGAGAAACTAATTGATATGCTGGATTACGTCACTTCCATTGACATCCATCATGTAGTTGAATGTTTAGGTGTGAACTGCTCATACTGTCGTTTCTGTCTTTCAGGTAGAGAAGATAATGAATCGCTCGAGTCTTTCTCGATACTTAAACTACACCACTGTGTTCGCCTTTGGGTATGTGGATCTAACTTTGTCTTCACATATAGTAAAGCCATAACAACCAAGATAGGAGTGACAGAACAATCAGACAGTGAATGCTCACTTCTGCTAACATCATGGTCTGTAGTAGATGTGTTTAGGAGAAGAGAAGCCACTCTGCTACCACATGTTGGTGGCAACTTATATTTAATTCAATCATTCACATTCATTTATCTCAGCGATCGGCCTCTGTATCGATGCTTTGGGGATCGATGATGGGGTGTAGTTCAGTAGAGCATGTGACTTCAGCTCAAAAGATCGCCTCGTTGCCCTTTACATTGTTGTTATTCTCAGTTTCTAACTTTGCCAGCTCTGTTTCAACAATATAACTGTGGGTATTGAAATAACTAGCCTTGCTCCACCTGCCCATTGCTTACAGTTTCAGGCTTTGCTGTGATTATAGTCTGGAAACCCTGTTCACATTAATGTTTGCTCAGCCACTTTGAAGGGCTGACCAATCAATGACCAGCTGTGTGTGTCAGGAGTTCAGTTTTGTCCTCCGTTTTGCCCCCGATCACCTCTCCTCCTGTGTCCCCTGTCTTTGTCTGTGGCCACGCCCCTCACCTCCCGTGGCCACGCCCCTCACCAGTCCCAGCAGATGCAGCCACTCACCCCTGATCACCACCTGCAGGTGTACTGCATCTCCCTGATCACCTCCCCAGACTATATGTAACCTGCCCCTGCACAACTCTGGTTGTCGGTGCATTTTTGTTTAGCCACCGGTCCGTCCTCTGTCTGCTCTCCGTCCGTCTTCCGTCTGCTCTCCGTCAGTCCTGTACCTGTTCCCGTTCCCGTTCCTCCGGCCTCTGTGTCTCCTGCGGATATCCCCGTCAAAATCACCAGTCGGTGGAGTTGCCCTCCCGGCTTGGAAGATTGTTGACGCCGTCCCTTCCGCTGGTCTGCCGGCTGCCCTGTTACCCGTGTCCCCCTGGAGCTGTCGGTTGAGTTGCCCTCCCGACTGGACGTAAAGTGGACACGCTCGGTGCCACCTTTTGGTTTGTAGTTTTTTGTTTGTTTTTTGGACAATAAAGACTGTATTTTTGGAACTTGAAAACCTTGAGTCTGTGAGCTTGCATTTGGGTCCTGGAAAAACACCCCACCACATAACAGTGTGCAAAGACAATAGTTCCAAATAATGGAGGCGGAGGTCGAGCTTCTGTGCACAGCACACGATATATGGTGGTCAATGCTGATTCGTTAAAGGCTGCACTAATAGTTTCAAAATTAGCCCGAGATCTACGACCATAGAAAGCAGTGACTGGAAACAATCTTCAATGGAGCTTAATCAGATCCATTCACACAAAGAATTTATAGGTCTGGTCATATGATGCTGTGGCTGCTTTGTATGGAAGTTTACTATTCACAGATGTATGTTTGGAAGCTGAGTTTTGCTATTAACTCTGTGTTCAAGTAAATTCTGTACACGATGGCAGTAAAATTCTCAACGGTGAAATTTGTCAACAAAATTATACTGTAACAGACTTCTTGCTATCACTGTGGGTTCTTTCAGCACGAACAACAACAACCAGCTCCGGTACAGTTTCACAAGGTGTTTATTTCACCACAAACAATATATAAATTACTGTGCTCTCCTGCCGAGCATTCGAGCACCCGGCGCACGTCTGACCTGCAGCCACCCTGCTGCTCAGTGTCCCCAGTAGCGAAACGTCCGGTGTCCTGCTATTGGGCCACTCCCCCAATCAGTCCCTCCTGCAGCTGAGCAAAACCATGCCCCACTACCACAATACTAATATACAATCAATAGCGTATATAATAAATACCACAGTTTAAAAAAATAATAATTGTGCAAATCTTCAAATCCTTAAAAACCTTAAAAAAAAAAAAAACTTTATATAAGGCCGGTCTATCTATTGGCTCATCGTGTGCACAGCAGATGTTTTGAAGGAAGTGTTATAAAGTTTGATGGCTGCTGGCAGGAGTGACCTCCTGTGTTGCTCTGGTCATAAAATCAGTCTGTTGCTGAAAGTTCTTCTGACCAGCCCATTGTGAAGTGGGTGAGAGGTGTTGTCAGCATCCTTCTTTCTGACACCTCTGTCAGGGAGTCCAGAGGAAGCTGCTGCTCTTCAAAAAGTAAAAAAAAAGAAACTGTGCACCTGAAGTTTGCCAAACAGTAGCGTGACACTCCACAACACCACTGTGAAATGTTTGTGGACTAATAAATGGTTTGTAAGGGAAGAACACCCAGCACTATGAAAGAATTCATAAAAAGCATTGTCCCAAAGGTGAAGTACGGTGGAGGTAGCATCATGATTTGGGGCTGGTTTGCGGCATCTGGGTTTTGACAGCTCACCATCGCAGAGGGGAAAATTAATTCCCAAGTTTAATAAGATAACTTAAGGGATCAAATTGATATAAGTCAGGTTGTTTGTGTGCCAGCTGGCACACAGGAGAAGTTGGGGGATGCAGCACGACAATAACCCTAATCATCAAAGTGAATCTACTACAGAATTATTTCAAACAAATACAATCTGCCTTTTGCAGTGGCCAAGATCCTAAACAAATAGAGGAATTGACTTCTTCTGTTTCTTGGACTCTGACACACTCTGCTCACAATTTTGAGTTTGCCTGTTCGATTTTGCATCCAGAGCTTTTTGTTCCGGCTCCCTTGATTTTTCTCTTATCCATTGTCAGATTGGATTAAAACTCACCTTTTTCTGTTTTGTATTTGGATCCTCTTTCTTACTATAATGTATTCAGTAACAGAAGATTGAGGCATGAAATACAGGATCCTCGAGTCACTTCTTACATGTAGTAACACTGATTTTTAGAGCCAACAATGAATCGAAACACGTTTTCTGCTGTGCCTGAAGCTAACACAATAAATGTAGCCTCTAGTAACATGAATATCAGCAAAAGAGGTAACGGAAAATAACACATTTTGACTTCTTGAAATCCTATCCCTCGCATAGGAACACCACGTTAACCACAAGTTTTCTGTTCCTCTACTCAGAAACCTGTTCATCACAAAGGCCAGCTCCTGAGACGAGATAGAAAAGTTGGAGAAAGGAAACGAGTGATCAATCAATTTGATATCAATGACACAGGGCTCCAGATTTCCAGCAGTGAGCGAGGAAACAGGATGAGTACAAAGCTCAGAGTAACTCGGGTTGGAGAAACAGGAGTTTTTGGACTGGTGGCTGCCGTTGTTTCGAAACATCTTTGCATCTGGCCTGAAAGGAGTGATGACATCCACAGAGGAGGTTACCTCTGCAGAGACGATGTCCACTGGTTTCAAGAAGGAATGAAACGATTCACTGGTGAAGTGTGGACGCCACCAACTCTGAAGGATAAAGGGTCAAATGTTAAGGATACGAAGGTAATTCTGTAAATGGGTAAAATGCAGTGTTTATGGTATTTTTGTCTTTATTTGAATCTTTTGAATCATAAAGGTCATCAGTCCCTCATATGATCGATGAGTAATTTTGTCTGTCTGGTTTAACAACCCACATCCTGCTGTTTTGTGAAAAGTTATGCTTAGCCTCTTCTGAAAAAAACTGTTTGGTGTTTTTCAAAGCTGCGCTAATTATAGTTTTATATAAAAAAAATTGTTTTACAGTTAAACATATATCATCAACCTTGTTTTTATCAGGCATCTGTTTTTTTGTTTGTTTTTTTTTATGAAAAAGGCTTAATAACAAAATAATGAGTTTCACCTTTAAGGGTTTTGTGGTGAAGAAAGTTTGCACCTCAAATCAGTTTCCTGTCCCTCCTATTTTCCTTTGACAGATGGGGACAATAGAAATAACCAACTTGATGTGCACCTGTCTCTAAAACTAGAAGCTACCAGCATGGAAATAACTAAAAGCCCACAATGTGGATATGTGGCTGCATCACTGTTGATGCTAGTTTTTATCCTCCGTACAGGTTCATGTTTTATGGTTCTTTACTTCCCTGCTGATTCCCCAGTCTGTAACATGATTTTATACTGCTCACATCATACACATGCACTATATGATGTCTAATATGACGTATTATTTATAATTCTAATTCTTAATAACTTGTTGTTGCGTGAGTTTCTCCTTTTTTTCTCTTTTCTTATTTCCATGTTTGACCTTTGTGCCAAACATTCAACTGATACACATTGAACAGTGTTGCTTTTGCACCTCAACCACATTGACATTTAAAGTCTCCAAAACGATGAAAAGTATGTAAGTGTGTGTGTGTGTGTGTGTGCGTGCGTGTGTGTGTGTGTGTGTGTGTGTGTTTTTCAGGTACCATTTGTGGTATGTGGTTTTCATAGTCCATTGCAAACAGACCCACAAACACCTACAGCCCCGAATACAACCCTCACTCTGCACAATACAAGGACTAATTTTAGATTAACCCTAACCCTTAGAAAACATTTTTGAAGGTGGTCTCAAAAATATGGCTAATTATTTTCTGTTTACCTGCACAAGTATAATTTAATGCTTTAGCTTTGAAAGTATTGCTTGTTTTTTTTTTAAATAGTGCAATAAAAATGCATGTACAGCATTTGAATTCAATGTTCTATGTTTAAAGGAGCAGTGTGGAATTAGTGGCATCTAGAAATGAGTTTGCGGATAGCAGCCAGCTAACACCTTCACCTAAAAGCCCCGCTAGAGTATTTGGTTTGTGGCAGAAGAGGACCCCTTAGATATAAATAGCTCAAAACATACCAATTCATAGTTCCAGTTGATTATATACGAATAAAACCATAGTTATATATATTCTATTTCTGCCAATAGATCTCTCTAAATCCTTCATACTGAGCCTTTAATCAATACAATGTAATTCTGCTGCGCCTGGAGCAAATGCAATAAATGTAGCCTCTGGTAACATGAATAACAAATGTTGATTCACACTTCCTGAAATGTAGCAACTCATTTTTAGAGCGAACAATGAATCATAAATTATTTTCTGATGATTCACACTTCTTGTACACGGAAACCACCTTAACCACAGGTTTTAGTTTTTTCTCTAGTCAGAGACCTATACGTCACAAAGGCTAGGTCCTGAAATGAGATAGAGAAGTTGTAGAAGGGAAACAAACGGACAGTCTGAACAGTTAACAGACGTGGAAACGAGTGATCAATCAGTTTGAATGAAAGGGATAAGAAGCGGTCACGAAAGGGAGAGAGCTGCCCACAAAACACCAGCGGACAGGTAGGTTCTCGTGTGTTAATTCGGTTGACAGCTGCTTTCTGATGTAGATAGTTTAGATAGTGATAGTAGATACATAGTTTTCAGGGTAATGAATGAATGAGTCTGTTGTGGGAAATGAAGCCACAGCAGAGGTGATAATCATGATGAAGAAGATAAAGTTGGGTCTACTTTGAAGACAGTTCACAGGTGGTGCTAGTTTATGTGTCTAAGAAGATGATGACCAGTTGTGGTGGTGATGAGACAGCAACACGTTTATGATACTAAAATGTCAACAGTTTTTTTTTCAAGTTAATAATATTTTATAGTGTAGTTTGACAAATTAATACAAACTCAAGAGCTTACCGACTACTCTTTTTTGTTTCTGAAACTTTCAAACATATTTTCCAATCATCCAACGAAACATAACAATGACAGCAAATTTAAGGTGTTCAGGTTCAGGGCGACAGTTTTAGCAACATGCTTGAAGTAATGCTTCATTAAACATAAAAAGACTGAAGACTGTCGTTTTGAAATTGAGACTCATGACGGACACACTAAGTTTTCATACAAAAAGGAAGAGATAAGATAGGCAAGATAGTAGAGAAATATAAATGCGGGCATGAGTGTGTGTGTGTGTGTGTGTGTGGGGAGGGGCGGGGGGGGGGGAAAAAGAGGGGGGGTTAAATGAGAAATATGGTCTACGTGGAAAGGTTGACAGAAAACGGAAGAGCTGTAAACAGTGTGGAGGAGTGATGAGACAGACATGAAGAAACCCACGCTGAACAGGATGTTAAAAGGTCATTTTACTGATCATGAAAAGAACCATTAGCACTTTGCGATATGTCAGCAAGCTAATAACAACAGTGATGAGCATGAGACAGACTGAAATTTTTACCTGCAGTGAAGATGAATGTTTGTAACAAATTTCAATGCAATCAGAATCAGAATCAGAATTGCTTTATTGGCCATGTATGTTGACACATACAAGGAATTTGACTCCGGTTTTAGGTTCACTCTCAGCGTCCAAACAACAAAACAGACAGACATAAGTAGACATATAAAACATAGACATATTTACAGGATAGAAATGAATGAATATATACATATATACACCTAAAACAATGGTGCAATTGCACCTAGTGCAAATGGTGCTGATGCGGTTGGGTGTGGTGTAAAAAGGTCCAGTGATGTAAAACATTTGAAGTGTTTAGCAGAGTGACGGCCTGCGGATAAAAACCGTTCTTGCTTCTGGTGGTCTTGGCGCACAGTGATCTGTAGCGCCTACCAGAGGGGAGGAGCTGGAACAGAGGGTGTCCAGGGTGGGATGGAGCTGCAGAGATGCTACCGGCCCGTTTCCTGACTCTAGATGAGTAGAAGTCCTGAATGGATGGCAGGTCGGCACCGGGGATTTTCTCTGCAGTCCTGACGGTCCGTTGTAGTCTGTTCCTGTCCTGTTTGGTGGTCGAGCCAAACCAGACGGTGACGGAGGTGCAGAGAACAGACTGGATTATGGCTGAGTAGAAGTGGATCAGCAGCTCCTGAGGCAGGTTGAGCTTCCTGAGCTGCCGCAGGAAGTACATCCGTTGCTGGGCTTTCTTGATTATGGAGTTGATGTTGGACTCCAACTTCAGGTTCTGGGAGATTGTGGATCCCAGAAACCTGAAGGTTTCCACAGCAGACACGGTGTTGTTGAGGATGGTGATGGGGGGTAGTGTTGGAGGGTTCCTCCTAAAGTCCACTGTCAATCCATCCAGCAGTTGTCAAGACATAAAACAACCACATTTCAACTTGCTGGTAGCACAACAGTAAAAATTAGAAAATCACTAAAGTCCCACTCTAAACCATGAACATCTGCACCAAAGTAATGTCTTTTTATCAAGCAGATGTTGAATAAATACACTAACAAGCCCACATTATTATCAGTCAGGTGATATGTCCTGATGTTTTTTCATTTTAGTTTCTCCCACATTTAGCCCGGTTGTATCCAGTTGTGAATGAAAGCTATAGCTTTATAATCAAACCATCCATCTTACACAATCCTTGGATTCTGATTAGCTGACAATGTGAAACTTTTGAGATCCTGCTGTTGCTTCTAGTACTGTGCACTGTGCAAATACAAATACAAATATGTAAATATTTACAAATCTGTAAATATTTTCAGGAACCGTATTCTTGTTAGAGGCTGTGATCTCAGAAGCATCTACAGCAGTCGACCTATAGTCAAGAAAAATGTAGTGCAAGGAAGGAAGATCACACTTACTGGTTAGTGTTTTTTTTTTTCTTATTGGAAACAAAAGTAGCTTTCTGGGAAGAGAAGCAGGGTTAGAAAGTGGTTGGTGTGTGTGTTTAGTGTATGTAGATTGTGGGAGATTTTTTTTTGCTTCTGTTTGTGAAACTGAGAAGAAAGAGAGTGAGAGGAAGGAAACAGAAAGGGGTGTCAACTTATTTTTATTTTGCTGTTGGACTAGATTAGGGGAAGTCCAAATGTCAGAAGAAGACACATTTAAAGAGAAAAAAAACACACCTCGGTAAAACAGGCTGGAAGGAGGTACACCATCGTGATAGTGTTTGACAAAGTGAGACTGGAACGAGTTCTTGATGAAAGTGCTGCTTCCCCTTTACGATTGTTTCACCGACGAGTGGTTAATCATGTTATCTGACCAACTGAACTGAGTCACTCAAACCTCCACTTGTGTGAAGTCCTTTTAATCGGGAAAGTCTCTGGACTGTCCATCATGACAGAGAATTGTGTCATCGGTTTCATGACATCAGATTTGATACAAAGAGTCTTGTGTATTAAAAAAAACTCCTGACTAAAGTTAGCACCATGTAGTTCTTTTATTTAAAGCAGACATTTTCACGTCATAGCAGGAAAAGCACCGTCTATTCTTGATGACATACATCCCACCTCGTGGAGGTAAATGTTGCTGAAATTTGTTTAACTTGTGCTTTTCCCGCTTTGATAAAAGCTGCGTATTATTTAACTGATACTGAGTTTAAACATTTTGACATTTGGAGAAGCAGCTGCAGTACAGTGGTGTGAATTTAATACCATGATTGTAAGAGGATCTATTCAGTTCAGCTTCCCCTTTCTCACCAAGTTACAACTTCTTTGAACAACAGTACAAAACATATACAACTGCCAGAGACAGTAAACTAAATATCTCATGTTATCTATCAACTTACTGATTACTAACACATTTGTTTGTTCCCTGTAATTCTCACAATTTTCCTGCACCCTTCATGGTCAGATTAACTGCACATAAATGAATAGAGATGATAGTCTGCTATCTGATTAATGATGTTTTAAGAACTGGCGGTGTTGTTAACAGGAAGTGCACCTGTCAGAATAATGGAACATTTGAGTTCTCAGAAAAACACCTTTTTTAAACCTCAAAAACAGGTGACCGGAGAGACAGCAATAACTGTGCTTTCCACTGTGTACAGAAATGAAACACAAGCTTTAGTTATTAAATGTAGAGCCAGATTCTTTCAAAAATAAAAAAAACCCTTCTTTATTTAACGACTAAAAATCCTTCATTTAAATGAAATCAAATTGTGGTTTGACCACCCTTTGCATTTAAAACAGTACCAGTTCATGTAGGTTCACTGGATTTTGTTTATAGAATTGTTTAACGTGCAAAGAAACAGATCAGAGTTTAAATGTAGCAGTTAAAAATAAAAATATATTTACTCGTTGCAGAAATTTGAGTTCTGTTTTGCTAGTTCTGACACACAAACATCCATCCATCCTTTATCAATACCCACTTTATCCTGAACAGGGTCACGCACTCATTCACACCTCGGGCAATTTGTAGAATCACCAATTAACCTGACATGCATGTTTTTGGATGGTGGGAGGAAGCCGGAGTACCCGGAGAGAAGCCACGTAGGCACACGGAGAACATGTAAACTCCACACAGAAAGTGTGCATTTTCCATTCGTCTCTGTTCCTGTGTGGCAGGTCAATACAGCCTTGTTGTGGCATCTTCTTCATTTGGAGCAACTACTGCTCACTGAAGAGCCAGAGAGTCGAGGTCCAGCTCAACACCGAAAAGCCCCTTGTTGTGGGAGGGTCAGGGTTAGTATTAGAATTAATCTTAAAGATAGGTTAAGGACATATTGATAGTGAAACAACTGGGGCTGTGTGTCAGTATTTTATCCAAGCAAAACGTTTGCAGTTGAAACATTGGCATTTCCCGTACCGTCAACTCTTTGAAAGTCAAACCAAGTGAGGTTTGTTTCCTCTTTGACATTTTAAGCTACATTTAGTCAGATAACATGTAGAACCTGTGTCAGCTTAAATGTTCAGCACATCCACTGAACTAACTCGTGATGACTGAAAGTTCATCACAATGGACACCCTGTAAATTACATTGTATTGATTAAAGGCTCAGTATGAAGGATTTAGAGAGATCTATTGGCAGAAATAGAATATATATAACTATGGTTTTATTCGTATATAATCAACTGAAACTATGAATTGGTATATTTTGAGCTATTTATATCTAAGGGGTCCTCTTCTGCCACAAACCAAATACTCTAGACCAGACTCTAGAGAAGGCCTTCCCATTTTCCGCGAGTTTCACAGCTGTTGCAAATTGTTTGGAAGGTTTTTTTTAGGTATCTGCAAACTCATTTCTAGATGCCACTAATTCCACACTGCTCATTTAAAGATAGAAAATTGAATTCAAATGCTGCACATGCATTTTTATTGTGATATATATATATATATATATATATATATGTATATATATATATATATATATATATATATATAAAAAGCAAAGCTAAAGCATTAAATTATACTTGTGCAGGTAATAATTGTGCAGAAAATAATTAGCCATATTTTTTCAAAAGGTCCTTGAAAAGGAAAATTTACTCAATGATTATTTAAAAATAGTCCTTGTATTGTGCAGAGTGAGAGTTGCATTCGGGGCTGTGGGTGTTCGTGGGTCTGTTTGCAATGGACTATGAAAACCACATACCACAAATGGTACCTTAAAAACACACACACACACACACACACACACACACACACACACACACACACACACACACACGCACACGCACGCACACGCACACTTACATACTTTTCATTGTTTTGGAGACTTTAAATGTCAATGTGGTTGAGGTGCAAAAGCAACCACTGTTCAATGTGTATCAGTTGAATGTTTGGCACAAAGGTCAAACATGGAAATAAGAAAAGAGAAAAAAAAAGGAAAAACCCACGCAACAACAAGTTATTAAGAATTATAATTATAAATCATACGTCATATTAGACATCATACAGTGCATGTGTATGATGTGAGCAGTATAAAATCATGTTACAGACTGGGGAATCAGCAGGGAAGTAAAGAACCATAAAACATGAACCTGTACGGAGGATAAAAACTAGCATCAACAGTGATGCAGCCACATATCCACATTGTGGGCTTTTAGTTCTTTCCATGCTGGTAGCTTCTAGTTTTAGAGACAGGTGCACATCAAGTTGGCTATTTCTATTGTCCCCAAAAGAAAATAGGAGGGACAGGAAACTGATTTGAGGTGCAAACTTTCTTCACCACAAAACCGTTAAAGGTGAAACTCAATATTTTCATTCCTTCAGTGTTTGTTCAGAAATGGGGCAGATTCAAATCGAGAGACGACTGATAAGATTCATCCTGATTAGTGATTGATTTTCTTCGTAAAGACCTTCCAAGAGTTCAAACATTATCTTCTGTCTTATCTCTTCCGGGGTGGCAGCTGATATACGAGAGGAACATCATGATGCTCTTTCACCGAACATCAGAGGGAAAAAACTCAGCAATGCGAAGCAGATCCTGTGCAGGTAAGATACTTAAGTTCATGTTTCGTGTTTGTTTTTAAGATGAAGTCTTTTAATGTGTAAGAAGTATAAAGGTGGTATATCACAAACAGTGTGTCATCTAAGAGAGGAACCACTGCTCTGTTTAAACGCAGGCTTATTTTCCTTAATGTTTATCAGAAATTTGTTGTTTAATTTCATCAGAAGTCATTTAGTCTGTTGAGCTCAATACTCACATCTAATGAAACTGTCTGAGATTCGTTAACAACTAAATTATTCACGTACCTGGGCTCACTTTAGTTGTACAAATACAAAAAAAAAAAAATGAAATTTTGTTTTATTTACATTCTAAAACCCATAGCATACTATAAAATAACTGTAATTCAGAAGTTAAAATTCAGTGTAATTTCAAAACAAGTTAAAAAGAGTTAAAAAGTCAGCTAGTTTAAACAGCTCCTTCAGTTCAGACTGCTGCACCCTCAGTGCAGGAAAGAGCGCTACCGCAAACCTAAAAATCTAAACCTAAAAAAAGGACCTACTACAAAATTAAAAAGAGTTCAACACCAGGTTGCCTGCCACCAGGAGGGGAGTCGGGGTCTGGTTGTTTCTTCTGGCTCAGCCACCCATCCTCTCCAGAGTTCCTCCAACCACTATTGACACCGCCACTGCAAAACACTGCTCCTAAGCCTCATGTTATTCTTTAGATCTAAACAAGGTGACTTTAAGGTTCTATTGAGCTTTAAAAGTTGTTGCTGTTCTCAAACAGCCACTGAAATGATAAAGAGATAAAAAATAAAAAAAAAATAAAAAAAAAAATAGGATGAATATCCTGACCTTTGAAACCTGATTTATTTGGGAAATTTCACATGAAGTATCACATTATCACTACATCACATTGGGTATTTTGGTTTTGTGAAAAAAAAAAAAAAAACGCAACACAAAAAACCGAAGCAGGATGTGAAACATTTCCATTTCTGTTTTTTCCATGATGTGGTGGTGTCACGTGTTTTTCTTGCTGTGTTTTTGGCGAGGGTTAATTCTGGTTTGGGTGTGTGACCAGATACAGGAATAAAGTCTGTCAAATAGGACACAGTGAAGAAGCGAAGCAGTGTACAGTATTTAATCCTTTCACCACTTATAAACTGCTGTATCTCTCTATCTGTGCAGGATGAGAAGAAGGAGCTGTGAATTACACCCTGAAGCAAGTACAACCTCCAAATCTCCCCGTAGTCCCTGTAGTCTGAGATCTCCCAAAAAAAGAATACAGATGAAACGATAAATGGAGAGAAATCGGAAAACTCCTCCCCTGTTTCTTCTGCTTCTTCTGCTTCAAGTCTGCACCACCAGAACTTCTGAGTGCCCCAGCCTTCCTGATAAAAGTTAGTCATTTTTTACCTTCATTTATATTCCATAATTCATTTTAAAACCTGTTGTTACATGCGACTAATCCCAAAAGAATCAAAACATTCTAAAAAGCGTCAAACTTTCAACTCTGTCTCATCTCTATTATTGCTCACAGATCTCACCTGCTACAATGACTTCAGTCAAAACATCACCTGCGTGTGGAACAGCACATATGTGTTTGATGGCCCGGACGCTGAGTGTTCAATACACGCCACAAAGGTGCGGATATCTCCTTTTGGGTAAGGATCGCTGTCACACAAAGACAAAAGTAATTAGCACTCAAATAACATCATGTGCAGCACAATGAATTGAACAGGAACATCTTTTTTTCTTTCCAATTAAAGTCGTCTCTATAGCGCTTCCTGTAACCTGAAGCCTGTTGACATCTCCAGACCAGACCTACAGAAGTGCCTCCTGACCTTTCACAAAAAGAAAATTGTGAGTGTGTAACCAAACATTTCTGTTACTGTCGTGCTTGTTTGTGAAAGAACTGTTTCATATCTGCACATATCAAATAAATCCTTTAACTTTTAACGAATAGTTCAGTGGCTTTCTTGACGAAAGTTAGATGAGAAACTACTCTTTGATAAGAGAGAGATAAAAGAGAGGGTATCAGCATAACTCTTAAAATGAGCAGAATTGTTCTTTAAGCAATCTTCGCTTCTATTTATGAGGATTTTCTGTAAATGTCTGTTATCTCATTATAAAATAAAAGACTGTCATTCTATCTGAGGTTTTGTGGAAAGCACTGATCAGCTTTTAACTGCTGGACAAAAACCTCCTGACCTACTTGAATATAGATCTTTTATTTTGCATTGCTTTAAAAATATTTTCCAATAACTTTACTTTTCTCAATGTTTCCCCAGTTTTTTTCCCATCATGAGTTGTCCATTAACCTGAGCTGTAACCCAGTGAAGCAAGGTGTGATCATTTCCTACAAGCCAGTTTGTCATGGTGAGTAATCAATAATATATCACGCTGTCTCTTTGTGACTTATCCTTGTGAGCCATTCACAGTGACCGAAAACAATCTGTGTGTCTTTGATCTTCCAGTTAAGCTGAATCCTCCAGGAAAGCCAGATATCAACTTTACCTCCGTTTCCTGGTTCTCCCAAGTCCCCAAGCATGACCAAATCTCCCATTACAGCTCAGAACTGCAGTGGAAACAACAGAATCAGTTATGGGATGTATGTATACGTTTTGTGTTTTGCGTGTAATACACCCTTCAGTCCACGAGACAATACTGTGACAATGTTAAGTTTTGACTCACCTCAGCGTGAAAAGTAAGATGCCTCACGTTACGTATGTGACACAAGTTACTTAAGTTAAATACACTCTTTGTTCTTCTTCACATGACAACTTCTGTCACATCACCTCCATCTTCAACCCAGGTCATACAAGCATGTACTTTTCACTCCGAGGCGAGGCATAACGTGACACTAACAAGGTCTCCTCTAGCTGATGAAAGGGTGTATTACATGTACATGTATTACCCTGGTTAGTATGTGAATGTGTGTAAGTGGGTAGATGAGTGGGGAGAGTGAACGTTAAACAATTTTAGATATTTGATCTGCCTTGTGGTTGTTTGAAACTGAAGCAAAAGTGCCTGAACTCCTGTGAAAGTCAGCCTGTTAAACATCCACACTTTTATTTCTTCTTTATCAGGATCCTTCTATGCAAAAACAACAAACACTAGTGACTGAGTGTACGTTGGAATGCGAGACAAAGTTGGAGGAAGATTCACTGATACAAGGCGAAACGTACGAGGCACGTGTTCGTGTTCGTGTGCAAGAAGATGGTTTCAAGGGAACCTGGAGCGACTGGAGCCCCACTGCATCATGGGAGTCACCTGTAGGAAGAACAAAAGCTCCATCAGGTAGGTTACATGTGGCCAAATATGATCAAAACTGATTGGTTTAACAAATTCAGTCAGTGGACAACATCTTACCAAAGTCACGAATGTTTGCCTTTACTCCTGCTGAGATTGCTCTGTCTTGAATTTCTAGCAATGAAACAAGTAATACATTGGTAAAGGCCCAGAAGTTTATTAGCTTTTTCTGATTACTCATCAGTTTATTTTCACATTTTTACTGAGCTGATGCTGTCAGCACAGAAATGGTCCCACAGAATCATGTGGGCAAATAGGACTAAATAGGACTACAAATGATACTTGCCACACTTGGTCTGTTGAAGTATTTAGCTATCTGCTCTCAACACAGACATGGTGTGCTCCAGATCTGGGTATTCAGTTTCTTAAAATGGTATTGTGCATCAGAATAAGTGCATGAAAATCACGGATGAACACAGATCTCCCAACATCTTTACAGCAGGATAAATACACTACATGCTTAACTCGGAGCTGATGGGACTGGCTCTGTCCTGTGCTTCTCAGGTATTGCTGTGGGAGTTCTGCACATGATCTTAGCAGGTGTGGCAGTGTCTGCCTTGCTACTGACTGTCGTCTTCTTAAGAGCTGACAAAACCACCTGGTGAGTAGACACAGCCACAAAAGACTTTTACAAAATATTGCATTGTTATATAATTAGAGAATATATATTTTGTCTGACAAGTCTGGTTTTAAGATGATGTCATTCTGTTTTTTGTTTTTTTTAGGGTTTACATGGTAAAGAAGATTAAAGGTCCACCAATACCAAACCCAGCCAACTCCTTCCTGCGGAATGGACATTTACAGGTGAGCTTCTTTAACAATTGTATTTTCTATTTAAAGTTTTGCAATAATTTCTTTCTTAAAAATAAATGTTTACTGTGAAAACGGTGTAAAACCAAGATTGTGTAATGTATTAAAACTGCATTCTTTTCTATTTTTGGTCACTTGGTGGCCGACACAACACTGATGTAATACGAGGGTGGGTCAAAAAAGTTCTGAGACTGTTCCTGTTGCACAGTGATGCGTATGGAAGCACTAACTTTCATAAGTGAGTGTTCAAAGTGAAGTTGCTTGATGAGCATCAGCACCTGTGTTACTCATGTTTTTGTGATGACTCATGCGTACGCATTTGCGATTTCCCCATGGAACTAAAACTAGAGGAGAGACAGACAAAGATGCGTCAGGTCAGGAGAGTGACCGGGTTGGCTTTCTGCAGCATTTGTGTGGTATACTGCAGTCATCCCAGAGTCAGACTGTCAACACAGAGTTCTACTGTGACGTTGTGAACTGTGAAGTGACAGCACATGGATTCTTCAACATGGCCACGCACTCACTCACAGTGTGTTAAACATGCACGTTACTTTACAAAAAAATTGATTTGCACTCTTCGCTCAAGTCCATGGTGAAATCAGAAATGCACACAAACCAGTGGTGACAAAAAATGTGAGTAACTCAGGTGCTGATGTTGCTCAACTGACGTATTGTTGAATACTTACTCACTGAGGTTTTATCTTCCCCCTGCTCCATGCACTTTACTGTAGTGCACCACATTTACAAAGGAACAGAAACAGTCTCAAATCTTTTTGAAGCTGCCCTGCAGAGGAGTGACATAGATCACTGCTGGGGGGAACATTGCTGGACACCTCTCTTTGAGTGTGCATGTATTTGCTCCTTCTAGCAAGAACAAATGTCCGATGTGTTTGATTTTGAACCAAGCCTTTGAGTAATTTTTCCAACATCAACCCTGGTGAATCGTAAAAAGCAGCTATCTGTTATTAAGCCTTTTTCATAAAAAAAACAGATGCCTGATAAAAACAAGGTTGATGATATGCGTTTGGCTGTAAAAACATTTTTTTATATAAAACTATAATTAGCGCAGCTTTGAAAAACACCAAACAGTTTTTTTCAGAAGAGGCTAAGCATAACTTTTCACAAAACAGCAGGATGTGGGTTGTTAAACCAGACAGACAAAATGACTCATCGATCATATGAGGAACTGATGACCTTTATAATTCAAAAGGTTCAAATAAAGACAAAAATACCATAAACACTGTATTTTACCCATTTACAGAATTACCTTCATATCCTTAACATTTGACCCTTTATCCTTCAGAGTTGGTGGCGTCCACACTTCACCAGTGAATCATTTCATTCCTTCTTGAAACCAGTGGACATCGTCTCTGCAGAGGTAACCTCCTCTGTGGATGTCATCACTCCCTTCAGGCCAGATGCAAAGATGTTTCGAAACAACGGCAGCCACCAGTCCAAAAACTCCTGTTTCTCCAACCCGAGTTACTCTGAGCTTTGTACTGATCCTGTTTCCTCGCTCACTGCTGGAAATCTGGAGCCCTGTGTCATTGATGCGCCTTACGGGCCTGTTGGTTGTCAAGATGCAGGACAAAACACAGAACAGGTGTGCGATGTAATGAGAGGGAAAGAAATGGAGATCTTACAGCTGCTTTCCAAAGGCGGCAGCAACAGTGAGGCAATGCAGGTCATTTCAGACTATGAGAAGTGCAGGAAGTTCCAGGTCGAGCGCTTCAGGCTCCTGAGTCTAGATTCAGGCATGTGCACCTGCGAAGAAGTCAGTCAAGAGAGCATGGAGGCAGACAGCATCAATGTGACTGACAGCCATGATGAAGGGCCTGAAGATGAGGAAGAGAGGGAGGGAGGTTTTGGGGGGAAAGTCCATTTTCAGATGCTATTTGGAAGCAGTGGAGGCACTTCTGAGTCTATTCAGCTTTGTTCCGATTACGAGCAAGTCCCGAAGCTGCAGGCTGACAGTCCAGAGCTTCCCAGCCTGGATTCAGGTGTTAGCAGCGGGGGCGAGGAGCAGGTGAGTCAGGAGGAGAGTAGGGCCGGTGGCGATTGGTCCACTGAATGTACCCGCTTCCCTTTTCCTCCTTGTCCTTCCAGTGCCTTGCAATGCTCCTTGCTCTCTTCGCAACAAATGCCTTTAAACTTGCTGCCTCTGCCAAATCATATACTTGAGAGGGTTTCTCTGATGTCAACTGGCAGGTCAGTGGAGCCCTCTGGTGATGGCTACATGCCAGTGAGACAGGAACAGAGCTAACACGCAGTAGTATGCAGCATGGATTTAGTACAACACATGCTTGTTGATTGTTGTCAGGGAAATGTAAGCAATCATTTGTTATATTCTGACAGAGGGGGTCGTTTTAAAGAATATATGTCTTCATGAAGACTTTGGTACAATATCAGACACATTTATGTTGATCCGTATAGTTATTCAACTAAATATTTGTATTTGGATGCACAAAGGCATGATGTGCTGGTGGTTAAATGACTGCTGATACAATAACAATCACTTTACCAGCAGCTGTTCATGTGACCATCCCTGATGCATTTCCACATTAGTGTGGTATGCAACCAGTGACACTTATTATAACAATAATAAGACGATTACCGATGTTGAAAAATGTACTGACCTGTGAAATGAAATTAGTCTTCTCTCAGGTTTTACGGTGTGTTGCAATTTGTTCATTTAGCTCAGCTTTAGTTTTTACACTGACCATCATGAAGGTATCCAGCGAGTATTTGGGCCACATTGAGGAAAACAAATTATAAGGGAAGAAGAATTTGAAGACTTTTGTATTTGAAAAATGTAGTAAAAATGTTGAAAATAAAGTCCAATTGTTAAAAATAAAGTCAGAATTTTAAGAATAAAGTTGAAGGTTTTAGCTTCTATGTTGCACTGATACTGAAAGTTCAACTTTATTCTCAACATTTTGACTTTATTCTCAAAATACAAATGGACTGCCTCTCTTTCTTCCTTAATGCAACCCTGACGATATGCTGTTGTAATGTTGTTTTTAGCTTTGAAATGTTTGAAAATTTGTTTACATTTAGCATTTCTCACCAAAATACAATGGATTTGTCCACAATCCAATGATTGCATTTCCTACCTCAACAAAGCATTTATTTTGTTTACCCATCACACGAGTTTGCAGTCTTCTTCTCCTCTTTTATTGGTTTATTACTGCACCAAATGCCCGAGCTGTTGATGGCCTCTGAAGTCAGTAGAAGAGTCTTAAATGTGCTTTTGGCTCATGTGTTTGTGTTCTGTGCTGGTGAAACAGGACGTATAAACAATAATCACCTGCTCATTAGAATAATCTGAAGCACTGGTCATAAAAATGATGTTCAAGGTTCTTTGTTCCTTCTTTTTTTTTTTTTTTCCGTTGACAGATATACTGTACATAATGTTGTAATCCTACTGGTTTGGATGTTGCTGTCACTATGCTTTGCACAATGATCTAATTGATCAAATAAATGTCATTTTCAATGAACTAAATGTGGTGAAATTATCTACAAAACAAAACAAAAGGATATTTTTTTGTGCTTTTTCACTGAACGTCATACTCCTGAGATTTTTAACATGCATGGAAATAAAGCATTAAACAACCTGCTCAAAACATTAATTTGTTAAATAGAAAAAGACAAGATTGTGAGGTAGAGATATTGAGTGTTTAGTGCATGAGTTAAAATACACAAATCTCTGCTGAGTCACTGTATGGCTCTTTGGGATTTATTGTTTGCGTAGGAAAGAAAAATAAACTCTGGAGAATCAAGCTGAGTATGAAATAATCATAACCCAGCTTCATTCCCAACAGACGCACCTGTGCAGGTGAGTTGACTGGGCATCACTGTTGCTAGGCAACGATTAGTGACATCAGCACAGTTGCTGTGCATCTGACTCCCTGCTGCTCCTTTAGATGGGAGGGTACTCGCAACGTATGATATGAAATCATCTGTTCGAGCTTTGTGGATGTACAGAGAAAACTTAGCTCTCAGCAATGTGCAAAACTAAATGAGCTTTGGGAGATATTGACTGGCTATTTTTTTTAATTTTTTTTTTTACCTTTGGACTTACAAACAGAAAGGGAGCTGCTCGCTGTCTGTCTGAGCAACATGTCTGGCTGTGTGACTACAAGAGATGCTTCATAAAAAGCTGTTAGATTGGAAATTCAGACCTCAATGAGCCCTCATGGACAGTAAGATGATTTCTCAAGGAGCAAGGAATGTGGTGTGATGCAATGGCGTTTGGACAAGACTCAAAGAAGTCTATTTCATGTGACCAGGGACTCACACCTACTTCTCTGAATAACAGGGTCAGTAACATTAAAACACTGAAATAGCTGCAATAGTTTGATATAATATTAATCACTCAGTAGATTGACATGTATTTCAAACCTTTTGAGTTGTGAGAGTAAATCTGTTTTTAACAGAATATCATTGGCAACACAAGCCTTTTTCAAAATAGAGGCTTTTGTTTGGATTTTTAATGTTGTTGATGTGACTGATTGTGAATGAAATCTCCAGCAGATGAAGAAGCTGCTGTGGTTTTGTGACAGCTTTCAGTTTCCTGCCCTTAAAACCCTTTTCTGTTAAAAGCCTCATCCGGTTTCCGACTGTTTGAAAATGTCTGAAAGGGGAACTCTACAGAATCCACATCAAAGTCTGCTCACAGAACCTGGGAGACGTTGCATTTGTGGAGATAAAAGAAAGATCTGCGTCAGCATCGGTTTGGTTTGACGACAAGTTTGAAAATAAAGAAAAATGAGGAGCATGGACTGAGATAACCTCATCCCTGCTCAAGGCCACATTAGCAAGAGGCTAATGCTCACTGCAGAGCTAATGAGTGGAATTAAACCATGCCCAAGTTTGATACAAATGTCCATGGTGACATCACAAATGCACACATACCAGTGGTCACAAAAACCTGTGTGCTACGCAACAGTAACATTCGTAGAACTTTTTGATCGCAGGGAAAGAACGCTAAATGGTCTGCACACTTCATCCCCTGGTCTCAAAGAGCTTTACAGTTTGCCTCCCATTCACCCATTCAGGTAGGAGCTGCTACGCGAGCTGTGGCTCCACCGAAAAAGAAGACTCAATTTTGCAAGTGTCTCCTTGCCTTCCTCATCATCCTCATCATCATCCTTACTGTAGCAGGAGCCATGCTGGCCTGGTACTTCCTAGGTGAACAGTTGTTTCTCTCTCTCTTATTGATTTAATCATGTTTTGCCTTTCTAGTATATGGTACTGCGGGCTAGAACATTTCAACTTTTGTAAATATATTTGTACATATATTCATCGACATCAGAGGATGTATCCTGATTACTTTGGTGATCTCCTGACTTTTCCTCTAACACCATCAAGAAACATCCCATGTTGGATGGATTGCCATAAAATCATGTTGAGATCTTCATGTTCCCCTCAGCATGAGTTTTAATAACTTTGGTGATCTCTTGACTTTTCATCCAGTGCCATCATCAAGTCCAAATCTTTAGTTTGTCCAATACTTTGTTGGATGGTGAACATGGCAAACATTATACGAACAAAACAGCAGTATTTTTGGATTAACTCAATTAACTGCTTGGCCTATATAACGCGTCACAGAACAGCTTGAATGTACACTCTTGGTCTAGTTTACTTTTGGTGTGTTGATCTTCATACTTACCTCTGTCACAGAGTACAGGGTTTGGGTGTTAGAGCCTCGTGTTCAGCAGCAGTACACGGCCTACATATCCATCCTCAACAGGAACTTCTCTGCTGATCTGTCCTCTCACAACGGCTCTGCGTTCAAGAAAGAAGCCAGGAGAGTGCAGAACACGGTGAGTGAAGAACACAAATTGTGTTGATGCTCATGTACAATAAATTAACTTGGTTCACATCATCCAAAGACATGCATGTCAGGTTCCTTGGTGACTCTACAAATTGCCTTCAGGGTGTGAACCCTGCCTTCGCCCAAAGTGAGCTGGGATAGCCTCAAGCCCCCCGTGACCCTGTTCAGGATAAATCGGGTATAAATAATGAATGGATGGATGGACGATCTGAAGTGAATTAGCACTCAGTGAGACCATATAGGGAGAAGAATTAATTCTAATCAATTACCACAGAGGAATATTTTTATAGTCTGACAAAAAAAATTCAAAACATGACTTGACTGAAATAGGTAAAATGTGTCTAAAGAAGCCCGAAGCCAGGACTGGAGTTATCAAGAACAGACTGTCGTCTATATTACTATTAATGAGCAGCTGCATTCTGTTCAGACGGGTATCTGAGAAACTAATTGATATGCTGGATTACGTCACTTCCATTGACATCCATCATGTAGTTGAATGTTTAGGTGTGAACTGCTCATACTGTCGTTTCTGTCTTTCAGGTAGAGAAGATAATGAATCGCTCGAGTCTTTCTCGATACTTAAACTACACCACTGTGTTCGCCTTTGGGTATGTGGATCTAACTTTGTCTTCACATATAGTACAGCCATAACAACCAAGATAGGAGTGACAGAACAATCAGACAGTGAATGCTCACTTCTGCTAACATCATGGTCTGTAGTAGATGTGTTTAGGAAAAGAGAAGCCACTCTGCTACCACATGTTGATGGCAACTTATATTTAATTCAATCATTCACATTCATTTATCTCAGCGATCGGCCTCTGTATCGATGCTTTGGGGATCGATGATGGGGTGTAGTTCAGTAGAGCATGTGACTTCAGCTCAAAAGATCGCCTCGTTGCCCTTTACATTGTTGTTATTCTCAGTTTCTAACTTTGCCAGCTCTGTTTCAACAATATAACTGTGGGTATTGAAATAACTAGCCTTGCTCCACCTGCCCATTGCTTACAGTTTCAGGCTTTGCTGTGATTATAGTCTGGAAACCCTGTTCACATTAATGTTTGCTCAGCCACTTTGAAGGGCTGACCAATCAGTGACCAGCTGTGTGCAAAGACAATAGTTCCAAATAATGGAGGCGGAGGTCGAGCTTCTGTGCACAGCACACGATATATGGTGGTCAATGCTGATTAGTTAAAGGCTGCACCAATAGTTTCAAAATTAGCCCGAGATCTACGACCATAGAAAGCAGTGACTGGAAACAATCTTCAATGGAGCTTAATCAGATCCATTCACACAAAGAATTTATAGGTCTGGTCATATGATGCTGTGGCTGCTTTGTATGGAAGTTTACTATTCACAGATGTGTGGCTTGGCTTTGTTTCTGCAGGGAGGGGAGTGTTGTGGCTCACTTCTGGATAGTGCTGTCTGTACCCAGCAGCCATGCAGGGGGGGTCACGCTGGATAGGGTCACCAGGAGCCTGCAGGAGGGCTTGAGGAGGTACAGCGGGCCAAAGGAAGAAGAGATGGCCAGCATAGATGGACACCTCTTCCACCTCCTCACGCTGTCTGTCAGTGGTAAGGAGTAAAAAAGAGAGAGTGTGTGTGTGTGTGTGTGTGTGTGTGTGTGTATGTGTGTGTGTGTGTGTGTGTGTGTGTGTGTGTGTGTGTGTGTGTGTGTGTGTGTGTGTGTGTGTGTGTGTGTGTAAGCTTTAAGGAAAGATTTTTAAAAAAGCATGCAGAAAGAGGATTACAGTTATATTTAGTTTTGTTTTAATTCCTGTTTTTGTTCTCCTCCTTACAGAAACTGACTCCAGAGTTGTAGAGCTTTTAAAAGCCTCATTCGGTATCACACTTAATCTTCATTTGCTTGCTCATAATTTCTTGTTTTGTAAACTAATGAATTTGGATTGAACTCTAATCAGCATGCAGTACAATATTCTGTACATTTGTTTGAGTAAAAATATTATGCATTGAACAACAGTGATCAGAATGTACAGCGTGTTTTTACAATGTATAATATCGTAAACTACATCTACAAATAATGTAACAACTCTGGTATATAGGATAAATCCATTATGGGAAGTGACTGGGTGAAAATGACTCAAATCACCTAATTGGGGAGATTTAAGTTTTATCTTGTATTATGGTAGGTACATAATGCCATCATGTTGAGACACTTTTTAATAATAATCTTTAAATTATTTTTCAAAATGAACTCAAATCCTGTTTGGATATAGAAACACATGGACAAGCAGAATAAAAAAAAATAGATGCTTTATTGTTCAAATTGTCATGAAGAAACGGTTTCGAGGAAGACGACCAGACAATGTTTTTGGCATACATAGTGTCTCAGGTATCGTAGGCGTTACAGGTGTGTCAAAGCAGGACAGTGCCCCAATGCTAAATTACATTTTATGTAGGCTACGGTAAAAAGCATCTGAGCTCCCCCCGATCAGCTCTCACCAATTGGATGTGTCAGTCCTCAGCAGGATTTTTTTTTATCTAACATTACCTGTAACCTTAGATAGATAGATAGATAGATAGATAGATAGATAGATAGATAGATAGATAGATAGATAGATAGATAGATAGATAGATAGATAGATAGATAGATAGATAGATAGATAGATAGATAGATAGATAGATA
The DNA here is from genome assembly GCF_022577435.1 of Embiotoca jacksoni. Lineage (NCBI taxonomy): Eukaryota > Metazoa > Chordata > Actinopteri > Embiotocidae > Embiotoca > Embiotoca jacksoni. Next base: position 19,625,218 of record NW_027185392.1, read on the forward strand.
GATACTTTATTAATCCCACAAGGGGAAATCTTTTGTAAAAAATATTAAATATGAAAATGCACAATATATACAATACAATATATTAATATTAAATTAAACTAACTAAACAATAGTGCAAAGATTTATTAGCTAATAATATTAGCTAATGTGCTAATTCTTGGTTTGAGGTTTGAAGGTTTAAGGTTTGTTGTAAGCAAGTAAGATATGTGTGCTAATATTCCCAGTTTATTAAGGTTGACTATGTATGCCAAAATGGACGTACCCTCCAGGTCTGGAAAGTGAAGTCAAAGAAGTCCCTGAAAGTGCAATACCACTGGGGGCCGTACGGGCTGGCTCCAAAAACCTCTGACTCCAATAGACTCCCTTTCAAAAAAGATTAACTTCTGTCATGAAATACAAAGTCAATGTTTTTTTCACAAGTTATTATGGTGTCAGTAGTTAAATTCACTCCTTCAGATCAGTTTTCTGATGGTCCTTCTGAAAGTAATGTTATCATTAATTGGATATTAAGACTCAAAGAGAGGTAGGTTAGGGTGTGTGTCTGGTTTGATTTACATGCTTGGGGTGCAGTCAGGTTTCCACTATAGGTGGGTGGGCATAGTGTCCTAAGGTTCTTTGTAAAACCCACCCCTCACATCTCCTTGCCTCATCCAATATGGTCAATTCTGTCAAAAAAACAAACAAATGGTGACGGTTGAAATGCTAGACTCAAGGATTCAAAACAGCCGTTCACAAACCAATGGGTGACGTCATGGTGTGTTTTGTTAAGTAAAGGATAAAGAAAGACACCTCCGAATGCTCGATTAATTCGCCTCATGTGTATGTACCACTGTTCCAGATAATTTCAATCAATAAAAATTGTTTCTTTTCTGTGTCATTACATTGCTTCAAACATAAAATCAGAGCAAAACTTCACATCTCAACATGATGTCAACAATCAGGGCCTACCAGCTTTAACAAATAAGTAAAAGAATTATAAAAACAATATTTATCCAACTTTACATCACGACACAAATGTAATTTTTTGTGCACAAAGTCCAACTCTCATTTTTGGCTTCTTTGCCCCAAGACTGTTACCGCTATCAGATGGTGGTGTCCAGCAGCGCTGTGGCTCTCCGTGGCCCCGACACGCAGCGCTCCTCCTGCTTGTGGCACCTCCAGGCCAGCCCTGGGTCCCAGCTGGAGCTCCACATGGAGTGGCTGCTGCCAGAGTGCTGTGACAGGCTGGTGGTGTACGACTCCCTCACGCCCTCTGACAATCATCTCATCACATCGTGAGTTCCTTGCAAAACAACAACAGATATAATACACTGTGCCACTGTTTGAGGCACTAAAATTAAAGCTGGGATGCTTTTCAAAATTAATCCATGATAGTAGGGGAGTGAACCAAATACATACCTAAATCAAATCAATATTCAGTTCCTTTCAGCACGCAGCTTATCCACTGACTTGGCAGGTAGGTTGTTCCCAGCATCGGAGAAGCCACGGTGCTTCAGTGGATTTAAAATGTCTCATATATTCCCAGACTGACTGACTGACGTTGAGATCAGTGCTCTGTGGGGGCCATATCATCTGTCACAGGACTTCATCTTCCTCTTGTTGCCGAAGTGACAATGGATTTAAGACTGATGAGATGCCTCCCTGACAGTGTGGATAAACATGATTAAAGCATCTCAAACTTTTGGACATTAATGTATATTAGCTGTGACATATCCGGCCAGTGTCTGTCCTCCTGTAATGGGCTGAATTAACAAACCACTCAACAAATCCCTCCCACTCTGTCGTTATCCTCAGTCAGTTCCTGATTTGTGAGGGATTCAAAGTTTACTGTTAGCCCGTTTATTTCTAAATCTAATAATCTATCACTTTGACGACTTCTGTCCTCAGTGTGTACGGCTGCAGCAGACACGAGCATGTGGTGCGCGTCCTGTCGTCAGGCGAGTGGATGACAGTGGTTTGGAAAAAGGGTCTGCATAATTACAAAGACCCCTTTTCTTTGGCCGCACAGGCGTGGGACCACCGGGGTAAGACTGCCTGCATGCTTCAGCCTTCTGTGACAAACATGTCTCATGCAATTGTTTATTCAGAGGAAAAGGAGGATACGGTGAGTCAAATGCAGCCATATAAGAACAACTTTTTCTATTGTTGAATTAAAACCAATTGAAAACTTACAAGAGGGAATTGTTAAGATTTGTTAACATTAGGACTAAGCCGTACATGAAGCTCTTTGAGGCTTAATTTAATGCACAGTGCTGCTTTGAATTAACGCTTCCATAGCAACCTGCTCATAACACAAATACTAAAAAGATAATGTGTTAGCATCAGTAATGAGATCTTTTCTCATAATGAAAGAATAACTTTTACAAGATAAATTTTCACATCATTGTCTGCACAAAACGACATGGTAATCCATCCGTCGGTCGTGGACACATTTCTCTCAAAACCACAAACGTCAACTTCATGTTAGCACGGGAGGGAAAAGTCAGGCGATCACCAAAGTCCTTAAGATACATCATCTGGGAAACACCAACATCTGCACCAAAGTTTTTCGCCAATTTATCTAGATGTTTCGAAATTTCATTGTATAAATGACAGACTGGTTTTGTTAGAAGTCAGAGAATCACAAAAGTCAGATGGACTTTGGAATGGACCAATGAATATCTGTATCTGTAGTTTTATGGCAGTTCATCTTGGCCTTACCCGACCAGACTATATCAATACCAGCAGGTAGTTGTCTGTCAGAGTTTTCATCCAGCAGTATGTTTTGTAGTTGTTGAAATTCACCGATGAACAGGAGAATGGATTTGTATTGTGGATAAAAACATCTCTTTTGTTCCCTGTCTTTATCTTTGTCAGACTGTAATTCCACGATACAGCTGAAGGCTGTATCAGGTGTCCAGGGGACACTAAGGACACCTTTCTTTCCCAGTTACTACCCTCCAAACACCAACTGCACCTGGAGCTTTACCGTGAGTCTCTTCCATCCATATATCACCTTACAGAAAAAACACACGAGTTTCCCATGTTCTCCACATAGGACACATGTGATTACATGCATGACACATGTTTACCACATGTTACAACATATGATAACATGCACAATCACATGTGATTGTGTTCATATGCGATTACATGCGTTTTTGCATGCGAGAGTCTTTTATTGATTTACTAATGATGTATTCATGTGTTTTTTCATTGAGTAAATATACATAAACAAGTGTAAAGCTGTGAATCATTAATAATAACACATATGGACATTACTGTATGTGTGTATTTGTTGTGTTTTTGTATTTACTTCTGCAGATGCCCGGTGCAGTGATGGGCTTGTCTCTGGAGTTTGAGGGCTACGAGCTGAGCAGATCCAGCTACAACCAGGCCTGTACCCAGGGACAGTGGATCATTCAGAACCGCAGGTAGACTGGGCCACAGCGAATAAGGCTGGTCTTTGGTCAGTGTCTTAGGCTCTCTGGTGAGCGGCTCTCCAAGGTTCACTGGCAGCAACACTCACATTGTTGATGAGAGTTTAGCTGACAAGTGTGGTTAACATCAGCAGAGACTGTCCTTTCTACAGTTGTTACTCAATTTAATCTACTTTTCATTACTGCAAAGGACTTTTTTGAGAACAGATTCTTTTCAAAAAAGTAACTTTTCTTTCCCAAAATGGTCACATGGGAAGGTTTTTTAAAACTGTTTAGTACACAGGTGATGAGCCTCTAATATGCTTAGATATTTTAGGTTGAGCCCGACTTCCTCTTTATCCTTACTTTGAGCCACCACAACACATGCAGGCGGCAGCAATAACCACATTACACATACCGAACCGAAAAGATACACCTGGTACACTGAAGAGCAGAGGAGAGAAAAAGGCTCAGTGCATCTTGTTGGGAATCAAACTGTTTATTTATAATTTCCACCTGTGTGTAGGTCATGATGTGTGTGATATCAGTTGAAAAAAAGGAAAATGGAACAAATTGCAGTTATAAATGTTTAGTCGTCACATGATTTTATTCTTCACAACAACAGGGGGCAGCATCGTCCCATGAGTCTCCTGTTGCTGTTACAGGACATTTAAGTTTCAATATGACATTTCTGTTTATTTTCAAACTGTCAAAAGTCTGACCTGAGTGCAACCTGAGGGTTGAGGGCTTCAGGGTGATCCATTGCTATTTAAAAAGCAAACCTGCAGACTTCCACAAAAGCCTATGTTACTGTTGGCCCTTCATGGAAACATAACTGAATTTGATATCTTCTTTCTTCTCAGACTGTGTGGTACGAGGGTTCTGCAGCCCTACAGCGAACGCCTCGTCCTGCTCTCTACCACGACCATTATTGTCATGACGTCTGAGGTACCACTCACTGGGCCGGGCCTTCAGCTGCACTACAGCATCTTTAACCTGTCCGACCGTAAGTTGTGGATGCAGATTTCCAAAGTGCCCCACTTTATTAATTTGGTTAAAGAGTTCTATCATGTTTGTGAACACAGATTTGGACTGTGTGTTTTATAGCTTGCCCGGGTCAGTTCCTGTGCACTGTGAATGGCCTCTGCGTTCCTATCTGTGATGGAATCAAAGACTGTCCCAACGGACTTGATGAGAGGAACTGTGGTACATATTTTACGTGCTAAATTCACGAGTCAACACATAATTTGTTGTTTCCTGCTAAAACTAAAAACAGTGCAGTGAAGTGAATCCCAATGCAATTTACATATTGTTAAATTTACCTTCTACCAGTCACCACTTGGGACACTTTAAGAGGACTGAAGCTGCCAGGTTTATTGAAGCAAAACATATACTGTAATGTGAGCCTCGTCAGTGTGCTGCTAATGAAAGCTGGCTGGCTTAAAATCCGAGAGTGATGTTGATCTGATCTGATGGACCTGTTCTATCTAAATCCTTTGAATCCACTTGGATGGCAGACAGTATCTCACAACTTAAAACCTGTGAGATTTGGCAGCTTGTCAAGCTACAGCGCTGTTATTGGTTTGCCTTAAAGGTCTACTGATTAGATACTACTTCATAGCAAATAAAATAATAATCACGTAAACACAGCAGAAACATGGCAAATTTGCTTCTATGCTTGAATAAGTACAATTTCTATTGAATAAAAACACAGACTGCTTACAATACAATCCTGAAAATCCACTATTATCTCTTGAAAAAAAAAAAGTGTTTTCCATTTAACCTATCAAATATAATCAGGCAAGCACTGAATCTAGTTATCTATTATCGAACCAAAAATATTCAAGTGTGAAAATAGGTTTTAAACAGTAATTGAGAAGCACAGCAGACTTCCTGTGCACTGCTCCATGCTACATAATGCTGAACTACTGTCACAATGTCTTGCTGCTTTTACACAACATCCTGTCACCTTAATTCATGTCACTGAATGTTACTGTATATATGAACACACATGACCGCTCATACTAATATTTCTTGTGTGTGTGTGTGTGTGTTTCAGTGTGTGTGGCACAGTACACGTGTCCAGAGGACAGCCAGTGTGTGGACTACTACAAAGTGTGTGACCAACACCCAGACTGCCCTGAAGCCACAGATGAGATGAACTGTACTGATGGTAAGAAAATCACACGTTCAAGTGCGTTCACACATATTCACACAAAACAGAGAGCCACAGCTTTCAGCAAAAGACAGTTTGAAAAGTAGCAAAACTCAAATCTTTGCACCTTTGAGCGTTGTAGTCTAAATATAACTTCCTGTGTATATTCAGATGGGAAACATCAGCCAACTCTGGCAGTCATGAATGTGCATGTGCAAAGCGCAGCATCACAGCAAAGCATTACATTTCCAGTATGTGTGTGTCCAGGTGTGGAGTGTACAGATATGACCTATGTGTGCGCTGATGGAACGTGTCTGAAGAAGCCGAACCCCGAGTGTGACTCTGTCACTGACTGCCCCGATGCCTCAGATGAGAAGCAGTGTGGTGAGAAGATACACACTGTTTTTATTCACTTTATGCCTTTACACTCGATTTCATTTACACTAGAATTTAGGGGACAGGTTTGTCAAGATCATCTTAAGCATCATATCAACCTGCTTTTTAATGAAAATGAAATAAAATCAATCAAGAAAATCTGTCTTCATTAACTTGTGTTTTTCGTGTTTTCTCGATCAGAAAGATTAGATATACTGGATGTAAATATATTTTTGTCACTAGCTCAAGCATTTTATTTTAAGTTTATTTAGCACACGTTGTCCACATTTGCAGCTGTGTACTCATGCAGTATATACCTGTGTATTCATTCAGAGTGCGGCCTGAGGCAGTTCTCCAGCCGTATCGTTGGGGGTACCAGCGCCTCTGAGGGGGAGTGGCCATGGCAGGCCAGTCTGCAGGTGCAAGGAACCCACATCTGTGGCGGTGCGCTAATCTCCAGCCAGTGGGTGGTGTCTGCCGCCCACTGTTTCTATGACGACCGGTGAGTGCAGGAATCGAAAGTGCTGTCAAACGGACGGCAACCTGACCTGAGGTACTGTGTTGTGCAAGAATAAAATATGTTCATTCTCTACGCTGACTTTGATGAAGCATTTTTAGTATTCTAGTATTTTTTATCAATCATGTTTATCTTTCTGTTTTCTCCAAACTTCCTCTCTCATCACTTCTACTGTTGTATCTTTGCTGTCCAGGGTTTAACTTTGACAGCCTGTTGACTCAGAGCCAGTCTATTTTTGTATTCATATATGCTTGTGTCTTTTCGACCAAGTATCAGCAGTCTGGACAGTGGCCAAAACTATCACACCATCCTGGAGAGGATTAACAATTCTTCTCTACTTTATTTTGCTGCATGGTGATTAAAAGCTTTTGCAGTCTTCAGAGTTTAGACATTTCAGTCTAAATGATGAAAAATGCTGAAAAACAGAATCAGTTGCTCAGGCATATGTTTGCAGTCAAAAATGCATCACTGCTCACCGTCACCATCAGTGTTCACTGTCACCTTAGCCAGCTGGCTGCACACAAAGGAGCACTTTGAGGATGTCGAGCCGTTATACACTACACTTAAATTATCACTTTATGCGAATGATCTGCTCCTGTACTTGTCGGACCCATCACATCACTCCTGTTGTTGTATCTTCGAGCAGTTCATTAAATTTTAAACTTAAAAAGTCATAACTACCAAAAGAGCAAAGCACTACCAGTTAATTCACTGGCACGGCAGCTCCCTTACTCTCTAGTTCTACTTAAATGGGCAAAGAGTTGGTTTTTATAATTAGGAATCTACAAAACAACATCTTTGTTTGATCTGTGGCTAAATATTTTGCTCAGTTAAAGGTAGAAGAGGATCTCAGGTCTGCCCTGCCTTTGTAACTGACAGGCTGGATAGGCCTGATTAAAACAATTGATCGGCCCAAGTTTACAGCCTGTGGATCTGCAAGTAGTTTAAGATGCCTGTGTTTTGATTACAGGAATATGCTGTAAAAGGTATAAGTCAATCCAAGTCTCCCTACTCAAACCAAAAGCGCCTGAAAACAGCATTTGGGAACAGACTTACCTAAATCCTCCATATGTGTATTCAATGCAAAAACAAACACCAGACTGGCCCAAAATGTACCCTGACGTCAGTGACACCTGGAATCGCTGCAAACAACCCCCTGCTAATTGCAATCATATGCTTTGGTCCTGTCCCAAGGTAATAACCTTCTGCTTGAACATATTTGAAACTATAACATGAGCTTATGATGTCTTCATTGCCCCAAAATTCTTTATCTGTCATCTTTGGCGCTCCACCTGATACCGACCTCTCTGTTGCTATGTGGCGAGCCCTGGCCTCCATGACTGTCCTGGTCAGATATTTGACCCCACTGACAGGGGGCTCACTTCCTATCCTACACAGGATTGATGGGTAAAGGAAGACCAATATGTTAGACTGTTACATCAATGGTGGAAGACTCTAAAAAAATAATACAAACAACAACAAAAAAAAGTAACTGTATGGGTGCTATATTATTTTAAAGACCTCTTGACTCTGTAACACATTACAAGTTGTTGTCTTCTCGTCCTGCTGCAGCCTCTACTCCCCCTCAGTGTGGACAGTCTACCTGGGAAAACTCCTGCTCAACCGCAGCAGCCCCACAGAGGAAGTGGCACGAGTTCAGCGCATCCACCTTCACCACTACTACGACAGTGAGTCCCAGGACTACGACCTGGCCCTACTGAAGCTCCAACGGGACGCGTCTGCGCCGCTAGCTGGACATGCTCGACCCGCCTGCCTGCTCCCTTCCACCCACCAGCTGGAGCCAGGCCTGCTCTGCTGGGTCACCGGCTGGGGGTCCCTCCGTGAGGGAGGTGAGCGGGGAAAGAGGGAAGGGGAGATCGTAGGAGATAAGACAGACCCTGGAGTATTGGTGGAATGAGTATATGGAAGCAGTTTATTTATTAGATAATGGATTTTATTATGAAAAGTATCAACCCATTTGGGAACTTTTGAAGCCTTAATTTTGGAACTTTGGCCGTTGCCATCTTGTTTTTTTGGAACCATGAGTTACCATATTTGGCTGATAAAAGAGGGTGGAGCTAGGGAGGAGGGAGGAGTGGCTCTGACTGAGAACCTGAGGACACTATGATTGGGAATGGTAACTTCACAACTGCCTCTCAAAATACCACAAGTTTGTGACCGCAACAAATTTAACAAATCTGCAAATTATTTGCAACAAAGATTTTCTCTTGACTATAAGTGAAAGATGTTTATTTTTTTTCATCCAAAACAATAGCAATCTCCATTTAACCATGGCCTTTGGTATACATTGACGCAACACCACATCAGCCTTGTGAAGGACTGACTTTTCCTCCCCTCTGTTGCCAAGTGCTTGCATATTGTATAATATGGGAAGGTCTTGACCTTAGGAGTGCCCTAAGATGACTGCTATAAATAATATTGAAATTAAACTGACACAGTAATTTAAATGTGCACAAATACAGCTTTATTTACAGTTTATTTTGAAAAGAATGGCATACATGCCCAGTTTTTATTTTTATTTGTATAAAGTAATTTTAAGCCTGGTAAAGGCTTGTGTATAATCCAATCTAATGCATTACATTTTCAGGAGGTGATTGTGTAGTCTTTAAAAGCTCCATCTTGTCAGTGCAAGATATGTGGAGTGTAGAGGTGGTAACGTGAAGGAAAGTGTGTTTTCTATTTTAACTGAGCAAACTTGCAGGAAATTAACCCATCTGAATTAAAGAGGCAGGAGGAGTGTGGGTGGAAGTGGTTTCTGGTGTCATGATGAACCCTAATGAAAACATTTTCTGGCATGAAAGGTTTCATTAAAATAAACATCAATTTTGAGAGAAAAAGTGAAAGTAGATTTGCAAACATTAAAATATGGCTGCAAAACTATAGCAATAATAACAAGCTTTCTTAAGAATGTGTAAGAAATCATGTCATTATATTTTTTTACTGATGGTGTACACATATTCACAGCTATTCAGCATGGATACAAGATTAATACAAGCTGAGGAATCAGTATTTCAATCAAGACAGACTTCAAACTGAACAAAGTAATAAAATAAAGATTATTGTCATGTGCACGGACAAGAGGAGAAAAGTGACAGATGTCAGAGTCTTTGTGAATTGCACCATATTGTGATATCGTTATATATCATTATGCAAGAGGCTGAGGATGTGCAGGAAATCCCCTTGGGTCTAGACATATAGATGGTGGTGATGGTAGGTAGGTAGGTAGGTATATACTTTATTAATCCCCGAGGGGAAATTTTTTTGGTGAGATGAGGAACAGAAGAAAGAGAAAATCTGGATGTGATGAAGATCTAAAAGTGATGAGCAGTTGTGGAGGAATCTGATTGATCAACTAAAACCACCCACAGTCAGTTGATTAGAAAAAGCTGAGAGAGAAAGCAAGAAAAGATTGAAAATGAATGAGGCCTAAAATGAAGTGAACCTATATGGAGCTTCATGACTGTAGTCTGTGATATCTTTCACCGTGGGTTTGTGTGACTTTGAGTTTGCTCATATAAGTTGATCTGCAGCTCTAGAACTGACAACCAGTAAAGGCATCAATGTCAATGACAAACATTATTATGTCATCAGAACATGGCAGCAATGTTAGGACTGGGAGGAGAACGCAGACTTTTGGCTTTACTAGTTTGACATTGTTTTTCTAAATGGAAAATGATTCTGAAAATGTTTTGCCCCATGTCCTCCTCCAGGCCGTGCCAGTAATATTCTTCAGCAAGTGGATGTTCGCCTGGCCAGTGAGGAAGCATGCGTTCGCTCCTACGGCCACCTGGTCACTCCCAGAATGCTTTGTGCCGGTTATCGCAGTGGAGAGAAAGATGCCTGTCAGGTACAAAGAAATACATGAGATGTTTATTTCATTTCACAATCCACTTTGAATTATATCCATATTTTTAAAGGACTAAATGTGAAACAACAGATGACACTCAGAGTGACCAACCCACCAGAGAATCATCTCAAAATGCTGCAGGAAAAACACCAGGTTGAAATAAACTGGAATACTTTCTTAAACTAAAGCAGACGTTTCGAGGTTTTATATTATATATAGGCTATATATACATACAATTGACAACTCTAAGATTAACTAACTTAATATTATTGTTTATCCTACGTAATAATATTAACTAAAGTTCCTGTAATGTTTAATGGTTAGTTAAATTTCAGTTCATCTCACATAATCATCCAGTCTTCTTTTTCTGTCTGAATTTGTATTTATCCAAAGGCACAAACAAGTGGAATAGATTTAATGACAAAATACAAATCTCAGGTCTCCCAAACAGACTCTTCCCACTCCTACATCTCAGTGTGAAACCACATCCTGAATGTCCTCTGGGTGATCTCAGCCTCAAGAGATGCTATGGCTAATTATAAACACTTCAATTATTATGGTAATTTTGTGCTATAGAGACATTATAAACCTTCCCCTGTAACACTGCCCGTCTCCGTCAGGGAGACTCGGGCGGTCCCTTGGTGTGCCAGAAGCCGTCGGGTCGCTGGTTCCTGGCCGGGGTGGTGAGCTGGGGCCATGGCTGTGGACGTCCAGACTACTACGGCGTCTACACCCGCATCACCAGGTTCACTGAATGGATCAAGCAGGTCATCAGCAGCCCCTGAGTCACTGAGGATCTTCATCATCCTCACATCAATCAATATCTTCATAACCGCAAGCTGGGTGCAAATGAAAACATCCTTCGCACAGTGACATAAGGTGCTGGCAGATGATTTGAGACTGCTTCAAATCCAAACAGCGCGATGCTAAAACGTGAAAGACTTCATTCTGAAGTCATTAAGAAATAAAGCAAACATTAATTAACCTTCTTTATTTGACACCTATCAGAACTGATATTATAAATTGTTGATAATTGTAATAAGCATCCATGTTTGACCATTCATTCTCTTACAAAACTGAATCTTCTTTATTTGAAATATTAAACTGAGGATTTTTTTTCGATAATAAAAATGTTCGTCTCTTTGCTGGAAGTGAATGTGGCAGACTGACTGGGCTCGGACAGAAACACTGAGGTCTTCTGGTGGATGAACTGGAAGACAAACAGAAGAAAAAACATAGTTCAGAGCAGAACTGTGACACAAAGTACAGCTGAGGCTGATGGGCATCATTAGTTTTATATGCATTTGGTCATAAACCACAATATTGGACAAATCGGATTTTTAAGCTGATGGAAAGCCACAAAATCACAAATTTTATTACAACTTATAAAGACATGAATGTCTCAACATTTGAGACATTTCATTAAATCACACACTGTATGTCAACCTCTTTGTGGTGTTGGAGTGAAAGTCAGAGTATCACTAAAGTTATATGGATACATCATCTTGGAAGCATAAATATTTCCAGCAAATTTTGAGATGTTGAGATGATCGAGATTTTTCACAGGATGAATGAAAACTTTGACCTGGATGTAAGAAGGAAATTCAAGATGATCTTCCCTGAATGTTTAAAGATTTAAAGAAGGTCTCCTCTGAAAGGTTTTTACTTTATTTCATTTATATGTTTTGACTGACCACCAGCTCAGCAGGCTAATGCAACTTTTTGTTTTTATTCGCACCTCCAAGTGAGCATTGCATACCTTCTTGCAACACCAACAGACGCACATCAATGCAGATGACTTGTAGTGTCAGAGAAATAAAGCTAGAGAGATGTTGGAGAAATGTTGTATTAGTTGCACTTAAAACATCAGCCTGAGCCTTAAATGCAAGCTTACAGATTTAGTCATATCATCACGGCTAAAAGCTACTCCATGTGCACAGTGTAGACGCCTGTGAGTAACATCTCCCTCTCTTGGAAATCCATACAACTGCAGCCGAGGTAAAACTTCATCATTTGGTGTCTGATTTCACAAGACACAGTGTGCAGCTGTAAGGTTTAATGTTCTTTTTCACAAGCCGCATTCAGAGTGTGAGTGGTTATTTTCGGGGTGCATCAATCACTGTGTCCGAGGACAGGCACTTTTTCTTTCCTGCTGATTTTATTATGGGCAACAACAGTATTCTCAGAGGGATTGGTAGCAGGTGCCAGAGCTTGGCATCCCTCCCTGAGGCTGGGAGCCCATGAGTTATTGTGATTCGTAAATTCGGAGGGCTGACAATCTCTCTTCTTTGAGGATTAGATTTAAAACCTTCCTTTTTGATACAGCAGTTAGGGCTGGCTTAAGTGAACCAGGCTGGGAGACCTCCAGTGATGCACTGAGCACTTCACCTCTACTCAGTCCTCTTTCAGTCTCCATGCAGTTATATGTATTCACCTCTTGAGGTGAGTCGGACAAGACTCGATTTTAATGTTACCACACGGGGATTTGAACAACCACGGCGGGACGAATGAATCTCACTGGGTACAACTGTTACAGGTTTCCGTTGCCCATTAAGGTGCGTTGTTGACAAGAAGGTTTACATTGGTGATAAACAACGCTTGAATCAACATGGAGATCTGAAGTAGGAGCACCTCGCTGTGCGGCCGAGAAGAGATCAGGAGGCAGATCACCGTGACAACGAGGGACAATGATGTATATGAAAACAGAACAAGGCTGTTGCGTCAGAGTTGCACAAAGAGAAATCACAAAAACAGATGACAACAAAGTCAAGGCACTTCAGAAACATTACTTCAAAAATCCATCATCACAGTAAAAGACAGAGTGGTGTTGTGTGACTGAACAGGCAGGAGTGCGATCTGGGCAACAGTGTTTTCCCCAACTATCTTCAGCCTTTGAGTCAGTCAATATGATATCTATCTATCTATCTATCTATCTATCTATCTATCTATCTATCTATCTATCTATCTATCTATCTATCTATCTATCTATCTATCTATCTATCTATCTATCTATCTATCTATCTATCTATCTATCTATCTATCTATCTATCTATCTATCTATCTATCTATCTATCTATCTATCTATCTATCTATCTATCTATCTATCTATCTATCTATCTATCTATCTATCTGCCCGCCCGTCCGTCCGTCCATCCATCCATATAATTCCTCTCTCTCCCCTCTACTCTTCTGTCTCATTAGCTTCTCCTCTCACTCCCAATCGTCTTTTTCACTCTGGAAATGAGCCCTAATCCTCGGGGGAAGTTTCAATATTTTGGAGTTCCCATTTTCAATGTAATTGGTCTTTTATTAGACTGTAAACCATAATGGCAATTCTGCTCTATGAAGCATAACTACAGTGCTCAAACTGGCCTCTGAGGGCCATAGAAACGATCCATCAAGGCAGTTTGCCCGTACAGTAATATTCAATGCTTATAGATGACCTTCACAGTTTTCTGTAGAGCATGTTGTAAATAACATTTTGACTGACATATATCTTTAATTTTGTAAAAGAGCAGATATGTTTCAGAAAAATCCAGAGGAAACATTTTGTTGAGTATAAATGAAAAAGAAAAGAAGACATATTGGTGTTCCTTGGTCTTGAAGTTTATTTTTATTTTTATTTTTTTAAAGTATATACCTTTGGTGACCATTAGGGGCTGACTTTAAACACAAGCAGGTAGTGAGCATTAAATACATGAGTTAACTATTGCTTGCTCATTATAATTCAACCATTCTGAAAATCCTATTTCTTCTTATAAATACACCAACCCAGGTGGGACTTGAACCCACAATCCCCAGCTCCGGAGGCTGATGCCTTATCCATTAGGCCACTGGGTTGCTGTGTTAGTTTGTTCCAAAATGAAAATCGAAACCAGACCACTGAGTTTTCATCTAATTCCCTTCAATTGGATGTGTACCAAAAACTAGGCTAGTGAACTCAAGCTGTGCATGTTTACAAAAAAAATTTAAAAAGATTATTTGCAGACTTCCCACGCTTCCTACACAATGGCACACATATTCTCAAAGGTCCTAAAAGCAAGGTTCTTAGATTTGTTTACCCTTTAAAATATCACAGAGTGATATAGTGATACATGTCTTTTGTTTTGTTTGTTTACCTGCATGACAGCTGGGTCCCACTCAGCCTCAGAGAAGAGGAGGTATTTTGAGGTCACTTATGGACAACTGTGCAGAGGAGGGGGACAGAAGAAAGAAGAAAGCAGATGTTGATTGAGTTACAGGGTGGCGAGCAGCTCAGTTAACCTCAGACTCCTCTATCAGTTAATTAATCATCATATTCAAACCATTCTGCATATCCATCCATATACAGGAACAAACAAGCAGTATATTGAATGGCAGAGTAGAAGAATATAAATGAGATGATTTTGACGTAGAAGAGTGATTAAGAAAATCACAGAGGCAGAAGAAAAAGGCCTGCAGACTTGGCATGGGATGTTGATTAGATTATGGACATCCGCCATGTTGCTGCTCTTATGTTTTGCTTTGCCTATGAAAACAGTTAGGAGGACAGATGGAGCCAGTCTCATTCCAACCGAACACAATAATGTATGTGTTGTGTATACTTATTAGACACTGACTCCAAAATGTACATTTGATATAAACAAACTTGTAACACATAAATATCCGCCACATGAAAATACATTTTAGGAATCTCAAAGCGCTTCCAGAGAAACATCTCCTCAAAGTCTGTGTGTTTGCATGAGTCAAAACCAGAGAACAAAAGTCATACGCTGGAGGGATTCCTGCCTTGGATTGCACAATATTTCATTGTTCTGTGCAGCTATCATTACAGGCAAATGTAACAATAACCAATATGGAGAAAATCCCACAACATGAAATCAGAGCTTGTAACTGATCCCATGTGAACAGATCCAATATCATGGATTGTTTTGAGGATGTTTATGACTCTGGACTTAAAAGCTTGATAATAACTTGAAAGCTTTGTGGCTCGAGTCAACTTCTCTTTTATTCTTCACTGGCAAAACATTTCATTTCATATTAGCAGGGAAACAAGTCATAGCAGAGAAGACAAGCCAGAGGAGGCTAAAGGAAAAATAAGCTGTAGTCGACTGTTCTTGGCTGGAAACTGATGAGTGGCTCCAGATGATTAAGTGGTATTTCAGCTATTTAGGAAATGAATGGACTCGAGGTGACTGTGGATGCAGCTTGAATATTCTGTAAAAGACCTTTGCTCTTACATGACAGGGTACCAAAGTCTAACAGCTTTAGAATGGCATGTGACATCCCAAGTATCCATTTGACTTGTCAGAAGGGTAGAGAATGTATTGACACTTTCTATTAGAAATATTAAACAGTGATTAATCACACCGAGTGACTCATATATCACACCAAACCAGGTGGGACATGAACCCACAATCCCCAGCTCTGGAGGCTGATGCCTTATCCATTAGGCCACTGGGTCCTATGCTTGTATGTGTAGGCCAGCTCTGATTAGATCTGTTCACTGACCACTATTGATCAGATCTCACTTTAGGCTTTGTTTTCATGGCAACGTTAACTGACGTGTTTCACATTTGTAAAGTAAAATTACTGGAGTATGTAATTCACGAAATGAAAGGTGCAACCCAATCACGTTGGTGAGCTTATTCAATTATTCCAGTAGGTTTGAGAGGGTTGGGCTCTGTGCTGTGGTGGGTAGTTGAACTGTGCAAGTGGGCGGGGCATTTTCACAGCCGGGGGTCTGATGTTTGTCAGAAATCCCATACGAGGTAAACTAGAAAAAATAAAACTAAACCGAGAAGAGACTTTGGTGAAACAAGCGTCACGTCGACAGCCTGTGTTTTTATTCAGGAACCAGTTGCTTTATCGCCATCAGTTCAGTTTGCAAGTAAATCTCTTTTTTCTTACTTAATGTCCAGGGTCAGCTGCTCCTGACAGAATCACGCAGGATATTTCTTCTGTTGGATATTTCTGTTGTTTATTCAGAAGACGGCAGTGAAGTAAGCAGTCCCACAATATAGTAAAGGAAACATTTCCATTAACACCCAGAACGTCTCCAAATATCTTAACAGGTCAGATCTCAATGTGCCTTCGATGTGTCTTGGGTGAGTTCACACCTGTACTGTGAACTGTCCACGTGTTTGAATCACACAAGCACGCATGCTAATAGCAAGTGTGAACAGGCTCAATGATCCACAGACAAAAACAATTTCTGTTCCGCTGCTATATCATCTGCTTTTGGCTCTGTCAGCACAGTTTATTATTTCTCTGACTGAAATAGTGTATCTCATTTCTTCTATCTTCTAAAGAGCAGCGCTGTAAAAAAAAAAAGCATCTGAATAAAACAACACCACATAGTTGGAGATGCTTGTTAGAGTAACTCAGATCAGCCACTCCAACATTGACAAATCACTCGCAAATTGTTTTCAACAAGCATATAAAGCCTGCCACACTTTGTCACGGTCACAGTACACAAAGTACTTTGTGTGTGCATTGTTTTCCCATAAAGAAAGTAAAGATGCTGTTTAACATGGCGTGGCATCCCTCAGGCAACAAATCACTTTCTTGGACCCCCCTAACTCCCCCCCCTTTTTTTTCTTCTTTTTTTTTCCATTTTTAACTGAATACATGTTATTACATGTCTGTCTCCAGATGCACCAGATGAGAAGACTGATTCAAACAATGACCTGCAAAAACACACTTTCTGACCAACTGAAACACATATAAACACACACACACACACACACACACACACACACACACACACACACACACACACACACACACACACACACACACACACACACACACACACACACACACACACACACACACACACACACATTAATTCGGTCATTGGTTGGTTGGTTATATAAGGGGTCAGTAATTAGGTTTGACCATAAGCCAGTTGGCATTGTTCAGAGTAGGGCTGACAAAGATTAACATCCCCTGGTGAGGTGGGCGTCTACTCTATGTTGTATTTCATTTCAGATTAAGTCTGTTTTATGATTTTTTTTTTCTGAATGCTGAGGCTAATTTTCCAGTGCTAGGAGAGGGCTAACGGCAAAGCAGCATATCACTATACAGCAAAGGTACAATACATACTGAGGCAACAATCCAACATCCGATGGAGGTGTGCGCCAACAAAACATATATTCAACCCTTTAGGAGATCCAGAGATGTCGGTGAGCCCCGGAGCTCCAATGGAGTGACTGACATTTCGGTCAGTCAAAAAAGTATTGAAAATGTATGACTGAAAAGTCTGCTTCCAGTCCCACACAGGGTCAAAGTTTTCAGAGGCAACACACATTTGTGAGCGAGAGGTTAAGACATGTGTCAGGGCTCTTCAGATTCGTTCACTTCACCCTCCTTCTTCGTATCTTTGACCTTAAGAAGATTGATGGATACAAAGTGAAATACATGATGTGGTCATGACGACTTTGGCTGTGTTATAAAATGATGTACTTCCCTTAGTACACTAACAGATAGTACTCTTACAAGTTTGGACTGTTACTTGCATAGTATTTTAATTTCCACCAATAAAAGTAGGATTTGAATGCATCACACACCAACATATGTACAGCTTTAATTGTTTTACCCAGAAATAAATGTCTTTTCATGTCTGTCTTTAATGCACACAATGAACACACCGATGGCCTCTGTCCAACAGCAGTATAATGGTACTTAGTGGAAAATAAACACGCAAATTCTTCATCAGCTGCAGCTTCATCAGACGCCTTAATTTGAAAATCTTTTCTAAATCTACTCCTCCCTTTACGTAGCCAAGATGGTGACCGTTGAGTGTGGATAGTGTCCAGCGTTTCACACTCAATTTTTGGACCGTTTTGAGTGCAACACCTTTTTTGTAGTACACTATATGTTTCCATAGTTGACTGTGAACACACTTATACACTCAAAATAATGATTGTTGTAAGTACGCTATTTGGAACACAGCAAAGGTGTAAGTCAGCTGCTTGATTTTGCAGCACTTGCTGTGATTCTGGAAGGAATTATTATTGGAAGTCAGCCTTTGAGATTTGATTGTAAGCTTCACAGGTAGATTACATTTAGCAAATAATAAAGTGTTTGCATGAAGGCTGCGTGTTAAGTTACCAAAACTGTCTGTGCTTGAATGTCTGTGTTACTATCTCTCTGTTTTAATTTCTCTGTTTTTTTTCCAGAGCAGGTCCAATATTTAGAAGACTTGGTATGTCCTTTAATATAAAGAAAAAACACAAACTATAACTTACATTTTAAAACTGCCTACTTGTGTTTTGACGAGCTGAGACGGGTCACGACACCATCAGCCGGTTTGAGTTTACACTGCTGCAACTTTTCCCTGCCACATTCTTAAACAGTTTAGTCTGGTTGTGAATCTTTGGTCTTGTTCGTTGTTTAATGACAACTACAACTCACAAGTCTTCAATGCTACGCTGTTTTCTTACATGAATTAAAAAAAAAAACATCTTGCATAAAAGTCCATATTAGTAGTTATACATTTTGAAGAGACCTTTTGAGGACGCTGGCTGTGGACTTGTGGCGCTCTAGTCAAACTGCTCCTTTCTTTGGGGTTGGCCTGGAGTTTAGAGAGGCAGATTTTGTTATAAATATGATTAGCATGCAGAAATGAGTAGTAGTAAATAGGTAAAATGCTATTTGAAACAAGGGCATTCAAATTATATACATACATACCTGAGCCTGGCTTTTTAGGCAGAGGGCAGGTGGGTAGAGCCATTAAGGTGGGGCTGCTCTTTAACAGTCTCACGGTCTGATTTCTGCTCTCCACCCCACTAGTTGTATAGCACAGGGTTTTTTTGCTCTGCTCACAGGTCGGGACTTCAAAGCTGGCTTTTTCTTCCACTCTTCCCAGATGGCAACACCCAGCCTCCTCGCATCTCCTCTGCGCCTCCTTTTTCAGACTGAACGTGGGCTCCTTCTCCACCATCATCACTGTATTCCACTCAAGCCCTACTTTCTGCTTTTGGTCTTCTTTTTGTTTCGCCAGGTCCTTTGGGTAATTTGCCCTCCTCCCCTCCTCTGTCATCCCCTCCTCCACAGGTATTTCTTCCTGTCTTCGCAATCTTTCTTTTTCATCCAGAGCTTCTGTTTTTCTGCGCTCCATCTCCATTTCCCTCAACTCTCTTAACATCACTGTTCTTCTGTCCTTTGCTGTCAGTTTCCTGATTCTACTGACAACCTCCATTTCAGTTTTGAGTTGACTGTGGTGCTGTGACATTATGTTATGATGAACACATCCAAGTTGGTTTGTTTGGAGTCTATTGGGAGGGTTTTTGTTTAAATTCTGTAAGAATCCTCACTTCTAGCATTTTTTGAAAATGCAACCGAGAAGTTGGGCGTCAACGACAGCGGGAACTTTGGCTTTGTTGCTATGCGATGTGGTGGGTCAGGTAACTAGTGAGCTAGTGAGAGCCATGAGAAGCTACTGTCACACTTTCATATTGGAAACACAGGTAGTTTGGAGCTTTGACAGTGTACAAAAAAAAAAAAGTCTTCATAGTGCTGTTATCACCTCATTGTTGCATCAAAAGTCAAATCCGTTTCAAGCCTGAGGGTTTTTTTGGGCACCAAAAACTTTCTTCAGAGGGTCCTTTAAAGTGTTACCTCCAAATAGTCACCAAGAAAAGTTTTAGAAGACCAACTTTCATTAGTCGTTTACAGGGAAAAAAAACAAACAACAACAAAATAAAACTCAAATTGCACCTTGTCAGAGATGTTATGAATAACTTACATTTCCATTTTTCACTGCAGGGTTTTTCCAGACAGTAAAAGCTAGTTACCGCACACACACAAACACAAACACACACAGACCACAGACTGCAGGTCCTAATATGCCCTGTCTGTCATTATGGCGTTGACACAGATACTATTAGACTATGACAAGAAACTGAAATAAATGTTCCGGCACATTCAGAGTCATCACTGCTTTTGTCATTAGCATTGTCGCCCGTAGGCTGCGGTTCATACGTTCACTTATAAAATTTTATTTTAAAGGCTCAGTATTATCGTTTTGCATTTCTTTGTAATGTAGCAGAGTTTGCAATGTTACGTATTAACTTAAAACTAATTTTTTATTCTCCCAAAATATATATTTAATCAAATTAACAAAATTTAAGTGGGACTATTGGCTTGAACTGAGGACTATTAGTCGACCAGGAGAATCTCTGCTTAGGGGCAGCCTTAGTCCTATATCCACCTGTGTTGAACTGGAACCCAACAGACTTTGCTTGGCTGGTTTTGTTGTTCAAACTTCCTCGTACCTAACACGTGGCATCTGTCCAGACATTTTTTTTCTCTCCAAAAACTGGGTTCAGTGTCTTATCAATAACCACATGGGTTGCCGAAGGGTGTAGTAAAATTTTAACTGAGAACCTCTTACACAATACCCATTATTTTTTATTCACTCGTGTAAGTGTCAAATATGCAGTTGCCTTTGGCTATGGCCGAGAAAAGGCTACTTTATGAATTTAATTCAAGCTATTGTCTCCATAGCTGTGAAGCACGATGACTCAGTATGAATCACAGCATCTTGGAAGGGAATGACCGGATGTTCACTCTGAATTTGAGAGAGAACAAACCTCTGACAATGACCTCTTCAATAGGAGGGGACTCTGGGTTGAGATTCAAGCATTTAGGCCAAGTATGAAAATTCCCTGAGATGAAATGATAGGATTCAACAATTCTAAAGAGCCTCTCTGACCTCAACACATCGACCACGTAGGTCTCATATTTTACATTGCTCAACTGAACAGCTATATTAACTCTGATTGGTCAAGTTCAAAAACACAAAAGTGCTGCAGGGGAAATTCAAATCTGACAATTTCATAATAATAATGACAAAAATATAGCCGCAAGCGGCAATAAACATGATCCAAGCAAATTGTAAGCAGTAGAAGACAAGAGGCTAACAAAAGTAAACCACATGCACACATTGCTGCCCAGTTGTCCCTGTCCACTATTGGATTTGATTCATGCATCTTCGGGGCAATAGAGATGTTGACTTAAAGACTGCGCCACCGGTGAGTCATGCATTTTCACAACCATATCGTAACTTGAGGGAAAGATTTTACATGTGCGGAAAAAAATGACATCATTCTGATGATGTCAGGTGTATTGTAGTAAAGTTAGCAGCATGGTGGTGCAGTGGTCAGCAGCAAAGGGATCAAGCTCTGCTGGAGGCTTTTCTCCGTGAAGTTGGATCAAATGTTTTGGGCAATTCAAAATGTTGTGCACACAGTACATATTACAAGAAGATATAGAATATCATTATGGGCTCACCTTTTGACCAAACTGAACCCCTTTGAAAGTGACATCTCGTCTCCAAAGAATGTCCGTCAGTTTTGGTGGCATTTGAATAAAGATTTGTGGAGTTATACATGTTGAGTGTGACAAATACAGTGACGGACTTCTGAATTGACCATAGTTTGCAGTGAGTCAAAGTTTTGTCACAATGCAGAGGATGTCCTGAAAAAAAATTCTGTGAAAGTTTTTATATCTGACAACCTTGTAGAACTTACTGTTAGAGGTTAGCACATCACATACATCTTAATAAACAGGGTCAGACACAAACTAAAGTCTGCTCAGCCCTTGCTATAATATTGGGGGTATAGCCAAAGGCTTGTGTGAGTGTGTGGTAATAACTTTGCCCACAGCAACATGAAACCCACTTAATCTCCATCTAGTAGTTTGCTTGCTGTCCTCAGAGCTAAGAGATTAAAACATCTTCACTGCACTCACTGAACCTTGAACACATGGCCTTGCAGTGGTGTAAGCAGTGTCCTCGCACACGATGGGATCCACAAACCAATTTTTCACAGTTATGGAAGAACTGAGTACACGTCATGGTTGCAGGCTAAGATGGAGTGCATTTATCATCATAACTCAAACAAAGAAGCGACAAATAAACACACACAGGAGCATGAAGGGAAGCGGCTGTCTTCTTGACAAACACCACAAGAGAGGGAGAAAGTTGCATTACATCCTACTCAACACTTAAGTTTTGTCATGCTTCTATAAACCACGAGTCCTACTGAACTCTGAGAGCGCTAAAGTTTATCCCATTACATACATTACCAATCAATTAATCAATCTGACTTTATTTGCAAAACACTTTTCACACAAATGGCATGTGACACCAAGTGCTTTACAGTGAAAACAACCCCCCCCTCCCACACACACACACACACACACACACACACACACACACACACACACACACACACACACACACGCAATTAATAAATACATTGTAGCGAACACACCCAGTGATGTTCCCAGAGGAACTCATGAAATGCTATCTGTCACAGATCTGTAATGAGGAAACACCAGAGGCAGGGGTTAGAGTTCAATAAAATACTAAAATAAAGTACACAGTTATGCCGACTGATAAAACCAACGAAAATGCGTAAATAAATAGTCAAATAAATCACCAAAATTCACTTAAAAGTTAAATAAAATACTAAAACTACTACTACTAAGGTTTAATGTGTGAATAGATATTTGAATGAATACATAAAATAGATACAATTCAAGTAAAGGTCCGACCAAAAAGGCATGGTCCTGAGTTTACATTACAATGTACATACATGATGCAAACAAAAGCCAACTGCTTTGAAAAAAACAGCATTATTTGACACTTCTGTGGATGCTGAAGAGCTGTTTCTCGAAACTTGAAATTGCTCATCATGGCACCAGAACCAACAAAGTGACATGAATATAGCTACCATCAGCTGTCCATCTTTCCCCACTCCAACCCTTTAAAAAATACTACTGTCAGATTTATGGTGTTGAACAGAGACTTTTACAAGCGTCTTTTATTTGGTTCCACTATTCTTTTTCCACTGCTACTGAAGCGCTGGACACGAGTTGTCTGTATGTCTTTCAGTCTTTTCCTCTTCCTTAAATGTGAAATCACTGAATTTTTTAATATTGGCTATGCTTCGTGCCCTATATGTCTCCTGTTGGTGGTCTTTTGTGGATCATTCTCAACGAAATAGCTCTTCAGTTCACAACAAGGTCATAGTTTTATGTGAACTTCAGTTTTCCTTTCACTCTCTGTTCATGCTAATATTTAGATTGAATCCAGCATCCAGTGCATCTGGAGTATATGTCTGAGCTGAAGTAGTGCATAAAGGGAAGGTTTTACCTTTTGATAGAGCAGAGTAATCAGGGCATCATCAGAGTAATCAGAAGTCATTATCTGTGGACAAACATGTGTAACATAACAATCTATTCTACAACTACGACACACACTATTAAAAAACAAACTGACTGACTTACATTGCCACAGAACCAATAACCAGCTGCCTGGACATGTAACTTTCTTTGGATTGACAATGGTTAATCGCCCTCTCCAAAACTGGCAGCTGGGAAACCCCACTGGTGGGATAGGAGTCGGCCCGATTCAGTGGAGTTCAGTCAGAGCTACTCACAGACCTCTGACTAAACATCAAATGGAAAACATTGTTCAAGATCAGTCCTGCACATGAAGCAGTCCAGTTCAATAATGGAACAGTAACAACCACATGGGTCAAATTTGACAGTGGTGGAGTGAAAAACGCCAACAGGCATTGACTGACCTGCAGCTTTTCTTTGGCTTTTTTTTTTTTTTTTTTTTTTTTTTTTTTTACTTTAAAGTCTAAACTAATGCTAATGATTGAAATAAATCATAAAATTTGTTAATGAAACTTTGAAAAATGCAACAGACACAGTGTTGAGTTGTGTTTCAAACAGGTTTATTGTATTGAAGATTCTATCCGACTGTTTCTGACTCAAACTTGTGATGCATGTTTCCATGCTGAAAAACACAGCCAAGTAGCTTTTTTTTTTTTTTTTCCATTTTTCAAAAGTAGGTTTTGTTTCTCCATCTCTCCATTGCTCCCCTGGGCTCCTCTCCCTCAATGATAGGTTAAACAGCTGAAGGCTGCGAGTGTTTTCGCTGTGGTTTAGATTCATCTTGGGAGTAGCAGTTAGAATGGGAGAGAAGGAGGACGTGGGAGGAGGATGTTTAGAGTGTGCAAAGGTCTAGCAAGGAAACGTGAAGGGAGAGGGAAAGACAAAAGACGGACTAAACGCAACAAAGTTTTAAGCTCATATTTTCCACAGGTCATTTATTTGCATGCTCATAAAGCGCTGAAGTCTGTCCCCTTGTTCTTGTTATCTTCCAGCAAATGTCTGCAGCTCGATTGATTTTTTTTTTTTTTAAATAGACTTCCTTGTATCGATATTTCAGAGGAACAAAAATATGAGTCTCCATGACTGCATGAACACCACAGCAACCATGATTGTCCATCTTTGGCTGCTTTGTTTTTCCTCGAGAAATGAATGGTTGGAGGAGATCATTGAGTATGAAGACAACATTAAGTTAAAGAAAGCTGCAGCTATTTTCAGTAACAAATGCCAAAGCCACTTTTAAACCTATGCCTTATGCCAAGTCCAAGGTTCTTGATTCAGGGGACATGTTGAGAGAAATTTGTATGTACTGTGTTTGTTTAAAAGCTGAGGCGGTATTAAAAGTTTACAAGGAACAGTATACAAATAATGTATTTATTTACCCAGAAAAAACTAAGGAACATGTTTTAGCTCTTCAGAGAGCCTGATAAAAGAAACCATGAATAATAAAACACATATTTCTAAAACTTCACATGTGAGAAAAAGTGGAAATCTTAAGTGAAATCTGATCCGCAGACACTGTACATAAACTACTGCTCACTGATTTAGCAGATCAACAACTAAGCAGGCATCCAGACTATAGACAGCATATAAAAGTGGGCGTAGCTTTAAAAAAATTACAGACTTCAAATACAATGTCACCAGTGGCACCAGCCTCTGGAGCTGGGGATTGTGGGTTCAAGTCCTGCCTGGGTGGTTCTTTAGATTTCTTTCATGAAATACAAAGTGAAGTTGTTATGGTGTCATTCGCTAAAGTCAATTAGCTTTTTATTTTCTGAGCGGTCCATCTGAAGGGGGCTCCTTCAGGGGGCAGTCAGGTGTCTGCTATCGGTGGGCGCCACTGGTTCCTCACACAGGTCCTTCTGGTCACTTCTGGCTCCAAGCTTACAAGATTTGCGCTTGCTGAAACAGGATTGTTGACCGGTGGAATTGGTTGATCCTAGAAGCATGACATAATACAAACTCAGGGCTCTGCGACCCAGGTGGGACTTGAACCCACAATCCCCAGCTCCGGAGGCTGGTGCCTTATCCATTAGGCCACTGGGCCGCTGAAGTGGTTATGTGTCTTGGGTGTTACGGTCACAAATGGACAGAGCTGTGTACACCTGTTCACACATTGAACAGGTGTACACATTGATCATGGGTCTCCAAATGTGTTCCAAGTCACCAGGGGTCATCTTCCCCGGTTTATATGCAAATAAATATGTACATTATGTAAAGAAACAAGTGAGTAAAGAGGAGTAGAGAAGAGTTGAAGTATTTCTGAGAAACATTTGGAGGATCCTTTCATGTCAGACAACCTTGTCAAGATGAGGACATTTTCAGCCTTGAGGTGAAGGACAGTCTATAGCCCCTGAAACAGGAAGCAGTGTGTTTGTGTAGGTTCAGTTTAAAGAGTCTCATTTTGCAACTCTCTTTTCCTTACTTGACATGATGCTATTTAATTTTCTATTTTCCTTTTTATTTAAAAGAAAAAAAGGTGGACAACATGGACATTAGAGCACCAGCTTGAATAGATGTGTGCCACAGTATGCAGTATTGGTGCATGTGTGTTTATAGGTAACACGTCAGTCAGAGAGTAAAAAAAGAGAAAGCAGTGTAGCTGAAAGGGCAATGACAATAGAACATGAAGGTGATTTCATTGAGAGTCTTGAGGTATGTGTGTGTGTCCTGAGCAAAACCAAAACGCAAAACCAAAATTTGCCAGAGAGAAATCATAGGAAATCTAAACATTAAAAAACTCAGCAGCACACAAGCATAGATCAAGCATCATAAAACCTTGACTGTGATCTTGTTTGTGTGCAGCAGTGACAGACAGAAATTTGAAGTAGTTTAATAAACACCTTTTATATTGTTCAGGGTTAATTAAAGAAATACTTTTTTTTTCTAATTTATAAGAGCAAGAATCATTGTAGCATTTTTCATTTGTTTTCTACAAATTTGTTGTCCTCTTGGAAGAACACCTAGATTTTCTACAACGTAGATTTTTTTACATTATTTTTGCGAGGTTGTGTCCATCTTATCTTGGTGCATTTACAAAATAATTTTTGGTCATTTTAATTTCTCTGAAGAGGTTTTACAAAAAAAAAAGAGAAGAAAAAAGATATTGGCTGTTAAAAACTTTTCAAAAGTAAGTTTTTCACATCCCTAAAATATTGGATTTAACAGGATGAAGATTACAGAAAGACGGGAGTTACGAGCTCATGAAAAATATGGTATTGGAATAGGAAGAAGATGAGGGTTTTGATAATGTTGAGTGTTCACATTAGAAAAATGGCAAAATTAAGCACACTGAAAGATGTTTGAGTTTGGTGTGGATGAGAATTCTTGTTTTACAATCCAGTGCCCAATGAATGAAGACGGGAGATTATCAGGAGCGGAAACAAATTGTTTAACTAATGACAGTTTGACTTAGACATTTTTTGGTGGACAATGAGGCTATCTCATTGTCTATTCAGACATGGGAGATTCAGAGAGCGATTCGTAGAGTGATGTCCCAGATAGATGTTGGAGATGGGGCAGGAGCCCCTGGATCCTACAGACGCTGGTGGTGTTGGAGTTGCCTATGCAGATTTCAAAATTTGTGTTTATGTAGCGCAGAATCACAACATCTCAGGGTACTTAAGACAGGAAACCAACAAATCCCAAATAAGTAACAGCTGGAGGGAAAAACTCCCTTTTAACATCATTTTACATTTTACAACATTTTATCTGCTTCGACCGGTTGTGGATCGGAGATCGGAGATGACCAACTGTATCAAGTGCATCAGCAGGTCTGAAAGGCAGAATGATAGAATTACAATAATATATAAGGAACAGTGAAACTGATTTGTTCAAAAGTACAGGCATAGGATCATTGGGCAATTATGGGGACGACAAGATTGTGAATGAGTGATGAGAAAGCAGAAGTGACGGAGAAGATAGCACAGCAGGATTAATTGACTGAGGTGCAAATGAACCATGATGTGAGGTCACAGATCTTCCTCCCTGACATTACGTATACACTTCATTTAAAAGTCATGAGTGAGTCTCAAAGCTATAATTTCATCATGTTAACATACTGTATGTGCAATTAGCATAGTGAATATGCTCAACTTTCTTGTACCTGCTGTAAAATTATTTCACTTTGGACCCAACAGACAGTAGCCAGATCGACCCATTGAGGATTGTACCCAGTTTCTGCCTCCTAATGGGCGTAGACCTTGGCTTAATTTGGAAACTTTTGGAGCAGCTTTTAACCAATCAGCACTGACCACCATATCGTTATATGGACAGAAGCTCTTCCACCGCCACCATCTACTTCAACTTTATTGCAACCCCACTGGTCGCTTTTCAGAGTGGCTGAGCAAACATTAATGCAAACAGAGTTGTCAGACTGTAATCGCAGCAAAAAAAACTGAAGCCGTGAGCAACAGCTGGGCAGAGCCAGGCTGAACTGACAGTAGTCTACAAAAAAACTGCAACAGATCTGATTACCTCACACTCTAATCCGACATGTTGCAGTAATCAGACCAAATAGAAGAGATGCGTTTTTTCCATGAGCATGCAGGAGTCCTTTACGAGTCAGAAATGAATCTGGAATTTGTCATTGACCATCATTTATGTACAGTGAAGCAGTGAAGCTCTAAGTGTAACTTTTGTGAAAAGGTCACCACAATGACTGAACAGCTGACATCACCACCCACCACAAAATTATGATTTATACTGTGAAAAGACGCACAGACGTTTATGTGTCCCAATTTTACATCGGCAGAAGGTTTTTAAAATCAGCAGTTTTACTCCAGTTAATACTGTACATTAATCTCTTGCAAATGCCAGAACAGTATATGAGATGAGTATGAGATTGGTATGAGTATGTATGATGGAAATGGGTCAGAAGATAGGAGTTCGCTGGGGAATAGGAAAAATGACATAAAGAAGAAGCTGAGGGAACAGTAATATGAAATATCAGAAAACGACTAGAAAGAGGAGGAGATGGCAGAGCAACAAGAGGGAGAGGGCAGATAGGACACAAAAAGAGAATACAAAGAGGGAAATGTGAGAGAAAGGAGACAGAGGGTGAGGAAAAAGGGTTCAAAGTTACTTTAAAAAAAAAGATGAAAAATTAGGAATATAGGAGGAGGATATGGAAATTAAACAGACAGACAAAAAATGACCCCAAAGCCACGGGATGGAAAGCTCTATAAAGGCAAGCTCCAATCAAATTGACAGCATGACGGGGAGATGAAAAGAACTAAATGATGTGAGGGAGTGGGCGTGGAGAGCGAAGAGGACAGGAGATGACAGACGGAGGGAAGAGGAGAAAATTGGATTGAAAGAGTGAGGGAGATATTCGCGTGAAAACAGGAGAGAGGAAGAAAAATGGTGGGCGCAGCAAGATAAAGAATGAGGGGGTGTTACATGCAGTAAAGTCCAGTGAGATCTCTGAATAGTCAGACACAAGATACATGATAGTTTGAACAACTATTCCAGACAATATGACTCCAGAAGCGTGCATTTGAATGCAGCTTTTCAGTCACTGCAACACAAGTGATAAAATTATTTTGAACAGGTTATTAAGTCCAGATCTAATAAAATACCAAATATATTTAGAAGAAAAACAAAAGAAAACATTCAGTATTTTCTTATTAGACGACAAATTACATTTACTGTCTCCAAATAGAATTTGTCTTCACTTAAAGGAAGATGTTTTGATAAAAATCAGTAAAACATGGCTTATATAAAAATCTTTTTACTTTAAGCATTAAAAAAAAAAAAGTCATCCCTGAAGTCATCGCCATCGACTTTATATCAAAAAAGAGAAGTAATGGAGCATTTTCTTCGTCATTATGTGATTTGTAGAGCCGCAGGATGTTTAGTGAATACAATATTGTGGTCACTTCTTTCTTCATCACTTTCCTGAAGTCAGTTGTACAAAGATGTTTTGATATTTGTCTTTTATGGAGGGATGTTTTTTTTTTTTTTTTTTAAATGTCTCACCCTTAATGTCTGATTCTTAACCTTACCAGAATGTTTTGGTAATGAAAAGATATTGTTGTATTTAATAAATTGGTTCATACAGTCTCTGACAGTGTTTGCATTAAATAGCTGTGTATCAGTGGCAGAAAGTAAAGCTAAAGTAAACACACTGGTAAAATGTTGTCCCTCCTGGCTGATCCTACAGAAATGAGCTCAATTACACTGCTTTTATGATTTTATTGGTTCTATATGTGCAGGTGAGTGTAACAGATCTGTGTTTTTGGAGCTTTCAGTGTTTTTGTGTCAGAGTGGAGTTGATTCAGCTCTCTGGTCATTGACGTTTTAATGTCTTCGTATTATTTGTATTTAGTAGTGCTGCCGTGTTAGACCTTTATTTTACTCTAAGGTATCCGAGCGATCACTCCTGTTTACATGCTTAAAGGAGACACAATACTTTAAAAGCTGCAGTCTCGTGCATTAAACTAAATTAAAGTTCAATAAGATGCAACTAAATATAGTAGATAGGATTAATTGCTAAACAATTTTTACAGTGATCATGTATTTGATTACATCTAATTTGACAGGTTTACCTAATAAACTACTTTACATCCCTGTTGCTTAGCCTCCACTGACATAAACATAATTCGGTTTCACCTTCCCACTGCAGTGCTTGGATTACAGTCTAATTAACAAGCAAATGGGTAAAACGGCTGTTTATAAAAGCGTAAAAAGGTTTTGGGCACTAAAAGCAAAAATTCTTTCAGCAACGATGCCTTGATTTGGCATCAAGTCAATGTTTGGTGTAAGCACCACATCTCCTCGGTACACTTGCACACTGTATGTACACCTCTTCACCTACAGGAAGTGACACATCTCAACTAAATTAATTGAAAGACTCCCTGCCTCTGTGAAGCCCACTAATTTGCTCTCCTCTCAGTTTTCACGATGAACCAATCAGCTCGTCACATGACAGACCAACAAAGTCACAGGAAGTCACATCTGCGGCCAAGTCATGGAGCCCTCTGATCCCTCTGTTCATGGTAACTATGAACACACGCAGAAGAAAGAAAAATGAAGAACATTTTGTGCCAAGTCAGGGCAATAGATTTAGAGTGAGTGATACAAGACTTCCCTCTTTCAGTAATCAACATTAAGATGCTTTTAGGAAACGCACTCTAACACTGTGCCCCAGTTCTTCTGATGTTTTTATGTCTTTTGTCATTTTTGAATCATCCCCAGTG
Organism: Embiotoca jacksoni; assembly: GCF_022577435.1. Taxonomy (NCBI): domain Eukaryota; kingdom Metazoa; phylum Chordata; class Actinopteri; family Embiotocidae; genus Embiotoca; species Embiotoca jacksoni. The sequence continues at coordinate 19,655,900 of NW_027185392.1, forward strand.
GAGCTGTAGCTCGGACACAAAAAAGCGTCTCAAGTTCAAAGAGTTTTGTCACTAATTGAATTCCATAACTGAGTGTTTATGTCAGAACTGAATAAAATTCAATTATAAAAGTTAGAAAGGATAGTTTCATTATTTTTTCATCGAAAGAAAATAAAAAAGCATCAAAAATTCATCTGCTTGAAACGACCCAGCACATATGTCTTTGTTTACATTAACCATTTATTATGTCAAGCAATGTTTTATGCTCACCTATTAACCCAAAAAAAGAGGAATATTCAGATTGCCTATCATCTGTTTGTCAGCAGGACCACTCTAAAGACTCACTGTGATCGATGCCCTTGTTTCAGTCGAACCCTGATGATGCGAATGCCACAATCGCCCCTAAAGACGTACCTCATTCATCGTAAATGTGGTTGCCTCTGAAGATGACTCAATATATGTTTCAACCTCAAATAAGAGTTTATATAAATAATAAGACACTCCTAAACCCGCCGAGTCTCCCCAGGAGCCTATGTTGGGAAGAACAGGAAAAGGCAACTACAAACTGAACCAAATAAAACACATTCTCAAGTTCTGCCAACCTGCTCGATGGTGACGGACAGACTGAACTTCATGTTGTCTCCACTTTATGTTGAATATTTCTTGTGTTGTTGTGTAACAATATGGGGTTTATTTTTTATTCAACGAAGCAAAACATTTTTGATGGGGAACAATTTCCATTTTATTTGCCCACTCAGGGTCAGGGAGCCACGTATTGTACAACGCAATCCCACACAGTCAGGATCATTACTGCATGGGTCAGTTGTATTGTGTTATTAAGTTTAGCTGAAGGCTAAATCCATGTTGTTTACAAGGTCTCCTCAAAGGTCTACCTCCCAGTGAGAGAAATGTCAATCAATATTATACTGCTGTGTGTGTGTAATACGAACCAAACAGCAGGTAGGTGTAGAGTTACTTAAACTCTGCACAGAATGCACTCACCTTAAATCATATACCCGACCCGATAACACCAGCTTAAACCTGATCCTGATTCCAGTCATTACGCTTCTACCACCAACAGATTTCAGGCTCACTCAAACTGGACATCAACATCTCAACCCAAACTAGAATTTTCACTGCAAACCCTGACAGAAAGAAATATATAAATCCAGAGTCCCCTAACCTCATGAATTTATAATAAAAAGAAATTGAGTGAGAGTTAAAATTCAAACAGTAAGGGCAAATTGCGCCAAGGATCAAAGCAGACCTTCTCTTCACCAGGATTTAAGCAAAGCGGGTAATGTAATGAACAAAACTCCAATAATCTGTCGCCAAAAGCATTGCATAATGTTGGCCTTCCCTCTGCAGGATAATATCATATCTCATAAGAGGGGTGATGAAAAAGTATAGAGACCCATCTTTCATGCTTTGCCTGAAGGCAATTTGCAAATGCACGATAGAACTCGAATGTTGATAATCTGACCCTGTGGGACGAATTCAAGGCGCCCAACCCCGCGAATGCCAAAGAAAACCTAGCTGGTTGGGCTGCTGACACTCTGCCCTTGTTGAAATGTCCCTCAGAACAACTCGCCCGGCTCAATGCTTCATTGCCGTTGGCTTTCTGAAGCCTTTCAAGAGTCTGTTGTTGATTTCCTAATTTTGACACAAGATTTTAGGTGAGCCCTCTGCTGAAGTCTGTGGTGAAATCACACCCGCGCACTTACCAATGTCACAAAAACGAATTTAATACAAGTGCTGATGTCTATAAAGCTTGAAATACTTACAAAAGTTATTGCTTCCTAATGCTAAATTATTGCTGCAGTCCGTCTGTGAGCAACAGGAACAATCTCTGAACTCTTTGATCCACACTACTATGTGGATTTATAAGATCGTACATTAATTCCATGAGAAGTCTAGCTGCAGAAATAGTAGATAGTAAGAAGAACTTTCACATCTTTCATGCTTTGTTTGGACATTTTGTCTGGAGGCTCCCAACACAGAATTCATTCTTCTTCCACATGTACAGTATTTGCTCTATTTTGTCCTGTCCCCTCTTGGCCTAATATTCATCCCCAAGCTGAGCAGGCTGACATGAAACAGAACAAGCAGAACACAGCCAAAACCTTGAGAGCGAAAAGGAAAGCCTGGGTGATGGATAGCAAGACAGAGGAGAGGGAGGGAGGGCTTTGAAACTAGGTTTCAAGATATAGATCATGGGAAATTTGGTGTAAACTAAGATAAGAGATGCTGTTTATAGACAAAAAAAAAGATAAACAATGTTAGACTTTTGGTTAATGCCCACCCCCCAAAACCCAGGACAGTACCCCAAAAGTCTGTCAGGTGGCTGGACTTGGTGTTTCTGACCTTGTACTGAGGCACGCAGGAGCTCAGTGGGGCAGCGAGTTGGTAAAGTGCAGCTTTATGAGGCATCACAGGGTGTGCAGGCCATATAATTAGCTGTTTTTACCATCACATCTATCCTTCCATGTCGGTCGACCAATGAGAGTGCCAAGCACGAGATGGCTCCACTCCAAGGCCGCTAAAAAGTGACTTTGTCCCAGTTTGACTCCGATTACAAAAGTTTTCTTTTAAGATGGAATTTCCCTCTCAGTTGATCTTACACTAAAACATATCATCAGGAGGTATTTTCTGATTTGTGGTGGGTTTTTTTTCTTTGCAGATGATTCCCACAGCACCCCTCTCTACTGCAGCTTTTGAAATACCTTCTAAGATCACATTTCAGCAGACCTCAGATTTGTCAGAGGAAGTTGTTGCCATCCTCTTTGAGGTTTTTGTTTTCAGTCATGAATGTAAGAAGAAAACAAAACAACACAGACAGCGTGTTGGAAGACGGTGCCCCATTCATTGCAAATGAAGCTCCTCACTGGGTGCATACACTGGAGCAGATTTTCAGGTTAAAAAAAAAGAGACACTGCTGCCATTTTAACAGAATAAATAATGATAAACTTCTCAAACTTTGTTTGTTTGTGGGTCTTAATGGATTCAATTCTGACAACACAGAGTCATTTCAAGCTATCAGTCCCCTTTAGAAAAGCATTTCTTTTGGTAATGGTTGAGATCTAGAACAAGTTTTGTTTGCATTTCATATAACAACAAAATTCTATACACTAAGTACCAACCTACCCTTGAGAAAAACACAAGTTTCCTATGTTTTCCACATGTATGACACATGTTTACCACATGTTGCAACATCTGATAACAAAGGGAAAATATGTGGAAAGGTTTTCACACGAGAATCTACACAGGTTTCACACATTCCACCATGAAATGTCCCTAATCACATGTTTACCATGGGCAATATACATGTTTCACATGTCCACAATCACGTGTATGTGGTCACATGAGTTTTTTTACATGTGAAATGTGCGTGGTATCTCTGTGACTTAATACTGTTTATATTTTTTTAGCTTCATGCCCATGAATGGGGCCACTGGGCAACCAGGATACCCACATGTTAGATACGGCCATGTCTTCTGACTTTACTGTCCTGCACATCTGAATAAGGGCAGCATATCTTTATAGAAAAAAAAAAAATCAGAGAGGAAAATAAAAGTTCTGTAATTAGTATCTGATTCACTTTATCTGTATCACTCTACAAGCACATTTATCTTGCTTTTTATCTCCTTAACTAAATTATTTTGACACCACAACTGGGTCTTTTACACAGAGAGGCAGGATAAGATCAAATAAGGTGACAGGCTGTGTGCTGGAAATGCTTTTCCACAGTGTTACCGAAGAACTACAGAGAGGGAGTTTATGAGAGGTGATATAATGTGGTTATTTTTAGAAGGCAAAACTGGAATAACAAATTAAAAGAGTTGTTGCAGTCGAGAATCTGAGTCATGGACACAGGAAATAAAAATGTGGACTGAGGAGAGAGGGAGAGAAACTACCTATATTTCTGTTTGGGTGGTGACGGCTCCCCTGTGCCACTTTTAGCTCTCTGTTAGAAAACGTAAGGATGGAGGTACAGCAGCCCTGACTCTCTCAAGCAAGGATATAAGGAGAGAAGGGGGAAGGTATACAGGAGGTAATCACAGGAGGAAGTGAGGGAGACAGACGGACTGGTGTTTGATGACGGAGGGAGTAACAGTGTGTGTGTCCTTTGTGAGTGTATAGAAAGGAAGGGAGGGAGGGAGGGAGAGAGAGAGAGAGAGAGAGAGAGAGGTCTCTCCTTCCTACTCTCAATCTGACACCAGCAGTCTGTTTTCCCTCCTCGGCTGTGGTGAAACTCCACCAGGTAAGAAAAGCGACCACGCACACTCTGACACCATGTGACAACAACTTTATGACAATCGGCCGACACGACTCTGCAGAGGAATCTTCCAGAGATTTAGAAAGAAAAAAAAAAAAATAGAGAAGAGAACGAAACACCCGGCGGCGCGTTTGCGTGCTTACACATACGTGCAGGATTGCAGAAGTTATTAACAAGTCGCCAACTCAGCAGTCGTTGTCTTTTCTGAAAAGTTGTCCCTGCTGTAACATCGCACGTTCTTACACGCCGGCTCACCGCCCGGCTTCCTGTGTGTGTGTTTTCAGTTGTGTGTGTGTGTGTGTGTGTGTGTGTGTGTGTGTGTTATCCGGACTGCAGCTGCGTGCCAAACTGATGCTCTGGCGCTGTAGACGTGGCTTCTTAAATGAATTCATTATGAGTGCTGCATGTGTGTTACGATTGAGTCAGTATCGAGCAGTGTGCGTTCAGTTTACTGAAGCTGCTGGGTGTCGTGGTCATGGTGCAAATTAAGCACACGTTTATGGACGGGGGGGGGGGGGGGGGGGGTGTTGCTGATGGTCTGTTGGCTCCAGGAGGAGGGAGGTGGAGTAGAAGTGAAATTGTGATGGGATCAATTTAGTTCTAAAGGCGTGGGGATATTAAAGCTTCTATAAAAAAAAAAAAAAAAAAAAAAAAATGCTTTTAAGCCTTTCTATTTTTTACAGTTGCATAACTGTTATTGGGGCGTTACATTTTTTTATTCCTCAAAGCAGAGTTCATCTTGGGTCAAATTACTGACAAAGTACTTGGGCAGATCAGTGTTATATCAGCACATTGCATTATACTCGTTATATGAATATAAGGACATGATGTGTCATACTGAATGTTTGATGGCAATCAACAGGACTAGTGACCTATATTATTTCCTCCACATTTCCACTTTAATGTCTTAACCCTAAAGAAAACTATGTACAGTCCCACCATGCTATAGCCCTTGATGGCTGATTGAGTAAAGCAATCATTTCATAATATATGGCCGTGATATAAAGCTTATTAATGACAGATGGAGACTTCATGATGTGAGGCTGACTTAAACAAGACCTAAAGTCTACAGCCAGCTTAAGATTCGTCCTCCAGGTGCCATTGATATTTTTATGGTCATGATGCATGCTCAATATCAGTTAGACAAATTCAAAGATGTAGAAATTGTGCATCTTGATCCACAATTTAGTCGGAAAAGTTTTTTATTCACTCATCCTAAAGAGGCTACCAGTCTTAGCACAGTTGAATAACAATGAAACCAGTGATTAGTTTCTCAAATGTCTATGAGCATTTATTACAATGGTCACGTGTACTATTCACAGAAGCATTGGGAATAGCTACAATCACGGCACTGTAAAATGGCATAAGATGTGCTCTTAGATCCCCTCTTCGGTTCAGGGATGATTGTTCCTGGTCACATAGATGGCCTCTTTGACTGCCCGCTCAAACCAGCGTTCATCTCTATTAAGGATGTGCACATCCTCATCCCTAAAAGAGTGCAAGTCAAGTCCATTAAAATATAGTAAGTATTACAAAATATTGCAAACCTCAAGATGAATTTCTTCCTCTCGCTGACTGAAGGGCTGCATTGCAACATTGCGCAGATTTATTATAAAATGCAGTATGCCAAGAAAACCAGGACTTTGTGATGCATCCGGTCTTAATTTGCCGTATGCAGGTCAGCATGTTGGCTCAGTCGGTAGAGTGGGTTGCACACTAATCGGAAGGTTGGTGGTTCAATCCCCAGCTCCTCCTGTCCACATGCCTAAGTGTCCTTGAGCAAGACACTGAACCCCAAGTTGCTCCTGATGGTGAACCATCAGTGTGTGAATGTGCTCCTGATGGCAGCACCTTGCATGGTGATCTGTCTCATTAGTGTTTGAATGGAAAAACCATGTTAAAGTGCTTTGAGACTGGAAGGTGATAAAGTACGATACAAGTACAGACCATTTAGCATGCTTCTCTGGCGGTTCTGACCCACAATCCTCTGCACAGCGGAAGATACGTCACATCGACTGAGCAGCCGAGAGTTGGTGGCGCTAATGCTTTGCCTGGTTCCAATTTACAAAAGGATGAAGAAATTGCATCCTTTTTCCTTTTACTTCAAATGTCACGCTGCAGATCGCAACAGATATGACCAAGAGGGTCAAAGTTCAAGGCGCACTTCTATGACAAAGAGGTGCCTCCTGCCACCAAAGAAACATTAGTGTTGATTGGTTAGTGTTGATCATTGTCTCCAGCTCACCTCTTCCACCAGTTTATCTGTCTGTGAATAGCTGCCTACATTTCCACATCTGTGTAGCAGGCACAAAGGAGTGCAGGTTTTTCTAACCAGATTTCACTCATCAGGGGAGCAGAGGTGATTTTCTGAACAATATAATACACATGAATGTTGTATGTTTTCCTTCCCTATGCTGGATTCAAGTGATGTAAGATTTACTGTAAAGATAAATTACCCACTTGGGAAAACTGTGGTCAATGCACAAGTGTATCAGTAGCATGTGTAATTCTTTGAATCCTCCAAAATAACATTTTTTAGTGTCACTAAAGGGAATCTTGTCAGCTTTCCAATAAAGCAATCCAAATAATCACTTTGATTTTTGAGACGAGCTAAATTTTCCAGGAACTATTTCCCGGCTGCACCATCTACCCTGTTCATATGATTATGACAAAAATGCAGCTTTTGTTTGGATAGTTTTTGAACGGTTTGTAAGCTCTTGTAAGGAGCAGGAGTATGAAGCAGATGACCAAAATAGAAATTAATGTGATAAATCTGAACAAATTTGTCAAACATGCTGCAGAAGTGAGCAGAGACTGACATCTGACTGGTTGTAACAGTGAAGCAGATAATAACTTTTATGGTCATATTTTACTATCAGTAGTCAGATAAAAATGTTGAGGCTGAGCTCCAGTCATTTCATTTTCTCACAGTCAGGCTCCATCCATCATCTCAAATCCTGTTAGCATTCATCCATCACTGTAAAGACCCCCGGGAACCTCTCTGTTATTTCTCTCATCTGTCTCTTCGCTGTTTATTTTATTTCCTCCATTTTTCTCAGACATTATCCTCCAATTTTTGGTTTTCTTTTTTTCCTTCATCCTTTTTCTGAGGACTTTATAGGTGAAAAGTGGGGATGGATCAAGAAGTAGATGGAAACAGAAGAGAGGGAAGAAGAGCAATAACAAGATGGGAACTGAGATCTATTGTAGACCGACAAAGACAATGAATGGGAACAGTGGTCAGGACAGAATAGAGAGACTTAGTTGTACTTTTCTCAGGAGTTGGTGAAAATAAAAGTACATCGTAAAAGGAAATAATGTTGGATTAACCTTTGTCAGATGATCAGTAATCAAAACACTGCTGATATACCTCAATTTGAAAATTGTATCATACTTTAATATTTCAGGACTGTTGTATGTTATCTTCATGTATGTAGTCAGTTTAGCAAAAGGCACGCTTTGTATAGGTCCATATATTTTGTGTTACTGTAACACGAACACAGACTGATGGACTACTTATTTTATGTCATCTTTTTTTTTTCTTAAAGTTTCATAAATGTGCCCTTTGATATTGCCATGGAGAATACATTTTTGTACTTGTTTCTATTGGTGGACATTTAGTTTAGAGAGATCAAAGAGAGTGAAACTGTTGCCAGTTGTAGAAAAGGTGCCAAAGATGCCAGGTACACCTTGGAAATACAAATAAAAGAGCATGAAATCTAAGAATATCAAATCACTGCTCATTTTTTCACATCCACCCGAGTCCACATGTATCCATGTGTACTTAGAGCCACATAGCTCCCTCCTTCCATTTTCAATCTATAAATTCCCCCTGGGCTTACTGTGTGTTCCTCGATCCAAAACCTCTGGATCCCATATGATAATTCATATCACAAGATCATCTCATCTGTGACTTTGACCTTCAGAGAACAGTATGTCCTTGAAAGTTAGGCCTGGAACACAATGGCTGTGTGACGTGTGCGTCACCTTAGACGTGCGTCGCGGCTGCGGCTTGCTTGCGTGTGTGTATACACACCGGCGCTGTCAGCTGCGGTGCCGCGGCTGCAGGTTCTGCCATTGACTCAGTGAGTTTATCTCTGATAATGGTCATTTATATAGATGTTTTGAGGTCTGACAAGTCATGAGTTTTAACCAAAAAGAAGGCATTTGGTTTATATTTACCCTCGCTCCGAGGTAAGACAGAAGTACTCACTTACACAGAGGAGAGTGCAGTGAAAAAAAAAACGCCCCTCACTTGGTGGAGTACCGTCATGATATATTTAGAGCCCACACTGTGGTTCTGCTCTGATCATACAGTACAAATGTGATCACAGATCGTTTCCCTGTATATTTTAGCTGGGAATCGCGCGTGGCAAAATTAGGCGTCAGGTCTATTTTATAGACACAACGAGATGCACGTCTCAGTGGGAGTGTGGATGCTCTAATCCGTTCATATGAACGCTGAAATAAAATGACGCCACGCAGCAACAGGTACTGAACATGCCACTCAGACAGTATGTTCCAGGCCTTAAAGGAAACTTCCCCCCTCAAATATGTATTTTGTCATCTGTTATTGTCAAAGAAATTTCTTAACACTTGGCCAGTTACTCACAGGGATATGAAACATATAGTGCACCACCAACCAACAAAACTGACCAGAATTGTTGTTAATGAGGTAATGGTTTTTCACTTTGCTGCACTTTTTAGAAGTTCCTCTGAAGAAGAAATGAAGTGTTGGATGATGGTTTTTAAGTCATAGATCCAGAAACATCGTACTATGCAATGACTTGACATGGACACACAATTTATCATCCATTTAATAATGCCCCCTTGTTGTTCTTTCCACTCTCAGGTTGTGACAGCCATGCTGACAGTGTGTTTGAGGCTCCTGTTGCTCCTTCCCTTGGTTTGCTGTGTCTCCTCCCCCTCCAGACCTCCTTCCAGACTCTGCAGAAGGTGCTGTGACCAGCTGGACCCATTAGCAACCACGGCTCAGTATCAAATGCCGGAAGTCCGAACCGTCATAAACATGACCATCCTCAAAGGTACAATAGCCTTGATCAGGTTCTATTAATTATACTCTGCCCAAACTATGTTCAGTCAAAGAAGTACCAGTCAAGGTGTAAGTCAGCTGATTCAGTTTGCAACATTTTGAGAATTGTCTGTAAGCTTCACAGCTTTAGTACATTCAGCAAGTAATACAGTGTTTCCATGTTGAGTTACCAAAACTTTCCATTCTTGAACATCTTTGATACGATCTCTTTGTTTTAAGCTCCTCCACTTCTGCTTCGCTATATGCCTGAATGTCTGACAAAGGTTGTACTTAATCAGGAGAGTTATGATATATATTATAACAGAACAGTGATGCTGAATTGTAGCCATTCATGGATGGTTGAGTGGAAGTGGAAAAAACATAAGAGCGTCTGTCTTTGAAAAGAAAATTAGGTACTCCACCTTTTGAGGAAACCTGGAAACTCTTTGAAAATCAAACTCCCTTCAGCATTTTGTGAAGGAACCAGACATCCAAACACCAATGACTTTTAATAGCTTTTGACTGTATGAAAAGTCTATATCAACTTTATTAATGTCAGCCATGAGGTGAATAATTAATTTAAAGATGAATGACATTTTGCTTTGTAAAATCTGTCCACAAACCATTTAAAAGCACAAACCGAATCATTTTATCTGTTTCAAAGAAGCATGCGACTATGTCTGTATCAGCATGATATCTTAGATGGTGGAGGTATGGAAGTCAATAAATGCTGAACAAGCATTTGTTGCCGGAGGTCTTTACAGGTTTTAAGTTTTGGACTTGATCTTGAATGGATCCAAAATAAACCTAACATTTATTGGATGACTTGGTCTGAAGCTGACATGAACATAATGACCCCTGATCTGGAGCCAACCCAACCTGGCCCTCATAGAGAGATAACACCAATTCTAGCAGCAGCTAGATTCACCTGGATCATTATTGGAATACCAACTGGACAAAGCTGGCAGTGGTAGTAGAGCCTGAGACCCTCAGTGGGCCATAGAGGTCCCGACTGTTGAGTGTGGCAGTTATTACTAGTAATTATTATACATTATGCATGTTTTGCCTATAACTTTTAAATGCTTGTTTATAATTTTCTTTCTGATTTTCTCTGGTCCATGTTCAGTGTGCTGCATACAAGGATACCAAACAGCAGAGTAACCACTTTTTTTTTTCTTTTTTTTTTTTTTATTGAAATAGGCTGAATGACTGATTACAAGATTGAAGATCTCTGTGATACTAATTTAATTTGGAATATCAGTATAATCAAATTTGTATCATCTTTTCCTGGAGTACGAGCAAATCTGCCGGGGACATTTCAGAATATATTTGGAAAAGAAGCAATAATTTATCGTTTGTCATATTTTATAACATACCAAAAACACATAGACATATATCAGAGAATTGCTTTAAATTTCATCACTTTTCTTCAGGAATGAGGCATTGGCTCAATGAGCTGTTAAGGGTACCGACACGTTTATTCCCAGATGTATAAGCCTGGGGGAAACATACAAAAAGAAGTGTGACAAGAGAGAGGGATTAAAAGGAAAAGGATTTCCCCATGCAAGAACTGTCCAATAAGAGCTGCAGAGAGATTTGTGAGAACATGTGTATCTAATATCAGATGCTACACGGCCAACTTAACTAGAGCAGTCCAAACGATGTGTCATCACTCTGGTGTTATAGCTGTTGGTTTTTTGATCACTGGACAAGCCAAGTCTGTTCTGACCCGCGATCAACCCCCAAACCCCAACTATTGAAGTATCACAAAGAAACATTATATTTCTCTCTCTCGTCTCTCATACACAAGCAAACTGGCAGCTTTCGGCATTTTAGACACTTCTAACACTGGTATATTTTTCTTTCAAACAATGTCCATTTTTTAATTCTTGGACATAGTTGCTGCCCCAAAATCCCTGCGACAGAAGCAACACTTTCCGCTGCAAGACAAACTGACTTACTGCAGTATCAAAACGTGTTGTTTGGCACAGAGATAGAGACAGAGATAGGTAGACATTCACAATGGACCATGTAAGATGCAGGTTGATGAGGTTGAAGTAGGACCTGCACCTTAAAGCTCTATCCACACCTTTATTGAATTTTTAATTATTCACTTAAACTGTTGTTATTTAGCATTCAGGTCAGATGTTCATTAGGGAGTCGGTGAGAGATTGTGTACTTGACACAGGCACAACACAAACAGATTGTTTTTATTATTATAAAGTAATACCACTGAGGTTATGTACAAATGTAGTTACATATACACAAACAATATACACAACCAATACATACAGACACCCTTTTCTTTTGGCTAAGATAAAGTAGGCTTTGAGCATGTGTGATGACTTAGACTTTATTAATCCCACAGTGGGGAAATTTAGTCGTTACAGCAGCATAGAAACACAAAAAGGTGCACACAATAAGACAAAAAATTACAAATACGTATACAATAAAATAAGATAGATAAAAATAATAAATTTATAAAAAAATAAGACCAATGAATAAATACATACACACAAACTATATACACAAAAACAAATAAAATAAATAAATAAATACAGCTTGGGATGGATGGAAAGTGTCAGGTGCTATGAAAATAAATGAAATGAAATAAAATACAGTGCAACGTTATTTTAGGGTGGTGTTGAAAGGTCTGACAGCCGTCGGGACAACGACCTGCGGTAGCGCTCTTTCCTGCTGACGGTGCAGCAGTCTGAGCTGAAGGAGCTGCTTAAAGCTCCTACAGTCTCATGGAGGGCTGAGAGGTGTTGTCCATGATCGATGTCAGCTTGGCTAACATCACCCAGTCCAGAGGACTGTCCAGGACAGAGCCCGCCCTTTTGACCAGCTTGTTCAGTCTCCTCCTGTCCCTCTCTGTACCTGCACAGCTCCAGCAGACCACTGCATAAAAGATGGCCGACGCCACCACAGAGTCGTAGAATGTCCTCAGCAGAGTCCTGCAGACTCCGAAGGACCTCGGTCTTCTCAGCAGATGGAGTCGACTCTGGCCCTTCTTGAAGAGGACATCCAGTCCAGTTTATTGTTGAGGTGAACACAGGAATTTATAAGTGTCCACAATGTCAATGTCCAATCCCTGGATGTTCACCGGTGTAGTTCGTGTTGCCCTCCTGCGGAAATCAATCACCATCTCCTGCGTCTTGCTGGTGTTAATCCGGAGGTGATTGAGATCACACCAGTGGACGAAGTCAGCGTTGACCTCCCTGTACTCCAGATCGTTCCCTTCTGATACCCGTCCAACGATGGCTGTATCATCAGAGAACTTGTGGATGTGGCAGCAGTCAGTGTTGTACCTGAAGTCTGACGTGTACAGGGAGAACAGGAAGGGGGAGAGCACCGTGCCCTGCAGACCACCACATCAGACACACAGCTGTGAAGCCTCACATACTGCGGTCTGTTGGTGAGGTAGTCGATGGTCCATGCAGTCAGACGGCCGTCGACTCCAGCTCCCTCCAGCTTCCCCCCGAGCAATGATGAATGAATGGTGTTGAACGAGCTGGAGAAGTCAAAGAACATGACCCTCACATGATCTGTAATGTGCTTCATTTTGCATTTTCATGTTGTTTAGTTGTGCGCACTAGTGTGTGCTGTTGGGTTTACTCCCACAAAGCTGCGGTGAGCGGATTCAAACAATCAGTTAGTCAGCCAATCTCAATTTGAGAGAACAGCCAGCCAAATTTCTCCAAAGAAAACCAGAACCCTCAGTCATGTACGAAGACGATTCCTCTTCCACACGTTTTTGACACTTCATACTTTAATCGGATGAAATTACATTTAACACATATTGATATATTCAGGAGGTTCAAGGTCGCGTAACTTCACATTTGCATAATCTCAAATGTAGTTTGAGATTTTTCCTTTGCAGTTATGTTAATCAGAAGGGGTCTCTGGATCTCATAATATATTGATTCTAAAGGATGCCATTTACATCTATTAATATCTTATTATCCTTTTGGGTTAGTTTTAAATCATAATGATTTAGAATCCGATGTTTTTTGGTGATATTTGGACCTGTTTTAACTTGGAGTATAAAGTTCAGCGGTTAATTCTGATTTTTAACACTTAAAGTAAGATGTCAGTTTGTCTTCAATGTCAGTCAACCGATGAGTTTCAATCCACCTTTTTAAAATTCACAGAACAGCAATATTAGTGCCGGCGCTCTTTGGTCATGTGACCCTCTTCTTGCACATGCATTTGCTGAAGTTGTTTCTTCTGTATCAATCTCTATAAACAGTGATGTTTTTGGAGGCTTTTGCTGCAATACTTTTTATTTGATTAAAATTGAAGCCCAAGTTGAACTCTTTATTAATTTGCTTCTCGTTTTGAGAAATAAAAATGATTAGTCGTACACAGGTTAGTACTGTCTCCTCATAGCAAGAAGGTCCTTTGTTTAAATCACTGATAGATGGAATGAATGGAATAGCTGAATGTTTGTTGAACTGATTTATGTTTAGTCTGCTATCTAAAAGGAAAGTTTGGACCTTGAGCCCATTTAGAAACACGTTATGTATACAATGTAAAAAAACACTGTCTAATTGTTTAAAGGTCCACTTACAACCTTTTTAGGGAGCATTCGAGTTCATCTGGCAGTTTCTTTGAACAATGAAACTGTCCAAACTGTCCTCACGTGACCGAAGTTCATGAATGATGTGTTCCATAGTGTAAGATAGTTTGGCTAGAGATTGCAACTCTTGTTCCCAGATGGTCTCTGGCATTGGAAGTAAATGGCATGCCCAGTATTTTTCTCCAGATGTCCACTGGCTTCTGAATAAGGAATATACCTTTTTTTAGTCTGGTGTTCACTTCACAGAGAGCTGATTTTGTCTGTTTAGTCTCTTGTTCAGGGTCCTTGACGCATGATTTTCCACACCATCAGTCTGCCTCTGTGGAGGAAATGTATGAATGGACTGTGTTGTGCAACAGTTTTAGGCACTTGAGACATTTCTTATCTGTCTGATAACAAAAAGCTGTTAACTTTTAAGAGCCAGGGCTTATAGACTAAGTATTTTTGCAGCAAAATAAACAACAGTACAACGCATAAAGTCCACTTTTCCAAAATGAAAGGACAGGAAACTATAGCTCCATTAGCCATAGAAACGGTAGGTTGAGGGTAAAGTAGTAAACCATTAAAGTAACTCCCAATTATGCTCCTGGTATTTATTAAACATGCAGAGTTACAAGTGAGCATGAAGAGAGTGTTTGACTTCAGCTTGACTGATGAGCACCACAGGTCATCAAGTGCGGAGTTGCTGCAAAGCTTATGTTTGTGGAAACTACTGTAACTCTCCTCAGGACTTTTTGTGTTGGCACTGGCAGCTGCAGAGGATGAGCAGTGTTGACCTCCACAGGAAGTGTTGGTCATGGTGAGCGAGGGCAGCATCTCTGTTGCTGCTTCCTGTGGTTTATTCAGCCCAGAGGTATTTAACTCATGACTAGGTCAGGACCCGCGGAAAGGGAGAAAGGAACATCCTACAAACAGCACAGCAGGATTCAACGACAATAAATTATTCAGAGATTTACGTTATACAAGCCTGAGAGCCTTGCATATATGTATACACATATATTTACATATTAGCATTTCAATGAAGCTGTAAAACCGCAGTCGGCACACGAACATTTCATCCCTCAACTGAATGTAGAAAATACTAAAACTGTCACCAACCTTTCATCTGACAGTTTCGATTAGCTCTACTGTTTCTCAGTTCATTTGCTTCTGTTTATAGATGAGGGAGTGTTTTTGTAGTTCACAGGTCTTTTTTTCTTTATTTTTTTTTAACAGCTGCTTCATGGTGATATGGTGATGACATTTATAAAGGTCTAGCGTACAAGCAGTGTCACTTGATTTCATAGCAAATAGGTTTTTGTGCTCTGGAAACAATAGCAACACTCAAAATGTTCACCTCACCAGAGACATTTCAGTCAGGCAGCAGTCAGCGTATACATAAGCTCATTTATCATTTTCAGAGCGTGTCGTTGCATAAACAACGTGAATTTCAAAGTGTTGGGATGTGCTACAGAATCCAACAAAGCCGAATGTAAGCATGTGTAGAGAAATTTGATAAAGATACATCCAATTAGCACGTGTGAAGTGGAGTCAAATAGTTTGGACAATTAGGGTTTGTATTTACAGAAAGGAGACAAATAAAGGAAACACCAGAAGCAACCAGGTATCATGACAAAGCTTGTAAGACACCTGTCACATTTTGCTTAGCTAAGGCCTGAAAAGTAAAGTGCATCAGATGTTGTATGTTCAATACTTTACGCTATGGTTGTAACTTAGTTATGATACTTAAAAGAAGTGTATGCTTTTGTCATCTCGGAGAGTCAAACACTCGTCTCCCAGGTGAAAGTCTACAGGACTTTGTTGCACATTGTTGTCACTTTTGCGGTGTGGTCATACGTATGTGCATTGGTTTTTTTTTTTTACAATGAATTAAGATAACCTGAATCATTGGGGTTCTGACATTCAGGTTCCTGTTCTTGTACTCACTTACTTGTATATTTTCATGAAGTAGCCTGCATGTTCATTTGCTTACAGAGCGGGGGAAGTGAGATCCGATCTCAAGTGGTCACCCAGGACGCATGTTGATGCAAGTTGGAAACACTCGGCCTAAAGCTGGCCACTCATGAGCCGATCACAGCCAGGCCAGTATGTCTGGATTGACAAAGCCAAATGGAAACAGCCTAACTGACACAGTACCCTCTAGTGGACACATATTACATGCTTTGGCATGATAATTATAATTCTTAATTATTTTCTTGTCTGACTTTAACACACAACAAACTGTCCTGATCTTGTGAATGCAGCCCTGGTTTCCAGTTTCTTTGCTGCAGCTCCGTCTCGTACTATACAGAGTGAAAGCATTTGTTCAGGGACTCACACTTAACAAAATCTTCATTAAATGTGTTTCTTTTTTTTCTTTCAGTCAGGTGCTTTCAGTCGGACATTCAAAAGCTGACCGTTATCCTTTTTTCGCTTTTAACTATAACTTTAGGAAGAAGAAAAAAGTAAAACAGTTATTACACTTTCCACTGGTCTTCAGTAGAGATAAAAAAAAAAAGGCAATACATTTCATAAAAATTGGATCATCCAAAATTTGTAGCTTCTAAAACCAGCTGCCATTTTTTATCCTTAAATACTTCTGTTTGAACATTTTGCTTTAAAGTCCACCAGGAGTTTAAATCAAGATATGCACCAAAACAACTCCTTCAAATTTATTAGCAGGATTTGAAATGTCAAATATAAAAGCCTCCTCGGATCTTTTCTCCATTTATGGATTTGTAACCCTTATGAAAGATAGAAATATGCTCAACACTAATGTGTGCATGACTTCACTGCACTAAGACCTGTGATAAAGTCTCTAACCTGTTGCTTATTTTGTAAGAGCTGCACTTTGTTTAATTGCAAGATCACTTCTCTAAATCTGGGCTCATCATGCTCTTGAAAAATGTGTCTGGTCCAGCCAGGAATAGTATCATTAGGTCTGGACCTGGATCAACCTTTACTGTTAGTGGGTAAGATGAGGACTAATTTACATCTCAACTAACAAAACAAAATTCCACGGTGTTACCTCAGGGAGCAATAGAAAACCTTTTTCCTGTGAAAATACTTGTATTAAGAGCTAATTGTTTTAAATTATCCATATATTCCACAATTTTATGTCAAAATCACTTACCTGTGTTTCATCGTGTCCCTCCAGGTGATAAAGGGGACAAAGGAGACAGAGGTACACCTGGAAAACCGGGTCTGGAGGGCCCTTCTGGCTCCCGAGGACCCATGGGCTCCAGAGGCAGCAAAGGCCAGGCGGGCGCCCCGGGAGACGCCTGCAAGATCCCTTACTCCTCCTTCTCGGTGGGACGTCGCAAGGCCCTGCACAGCGTGGACTACTACCAGGCGCTGGTGTTCGACACGGTCTTCGTCAACCTCCACGAGCACTTCAACATGTTCAAAGGCAAGTTCTACTGCTACGTGCCTGGGATCTACTTCTTCAACATCAACATCCATACCTGGAACTTTAAGGAAACCTACCTCCACCTGATGCACAACGACAAGGAGCAGGTGATCCTGTACGCTCAGCCCAGCGAGAGGTCCATCATGCAGAGTCAGAGCGTCATGCTGGATCTGGCTCTGAATGATGAGGTCTGGGTCCGACTCTACAAAAGGGAGAGGGAGAACGCCATTTACAGTGACGACGTGGATGTTTACATCACATTCAATGGATACCTGGTGGCACCCAGCATCCAGTGAAAACATGACAAAGGGATTAATGACAGGATTGGCAGGATGTCTGGGGCGGATTATTTAGTCTTTTCTGCCTTGGATACTGCTTTGTGCCAAGAAAGAAGAATTAAGTAGAGAACATTGTACGTTTGGTGCTTATTAAATAATCCTTTCAGTCTGGAAAGGAAAATGTTGTTTCTTCTTAAATGAGAATCAACCCAAACTTTTACAATCAAAAGCAACATTAATAAGAGAGTGAGATAGCTCAGCACACAATTAGGACAAAATGATGAAACACTTCCTTTGCACTAGAAAAAAAAAACTATTTTGTACAAAGTAAATAATTTTTTCCTACTTCTGTGCTGTGCACTCTCCTCTTGGATCACTCCGTTCAGGGACTTTGTGGAAAAACACATGTATTACTTCAGGAATTATATATCTGTGCAATGGGTCTTTTACAGCATTTCTGTTTCTTAATACAGACAGAGTATCTGCCAGATTGAAGTGTTTCTTTGGACTGACTGTTGTCAAACCTTTAATAAATGTTTCCTTGGTGCTTTCCAGAGGAACACTTTAAAAGGTCGGTTCATCCAAATCACACAAAAAAAACGGTTATACTCTGATGGGATGTAGCCATGCTAACAGTTAAAGGTCCCTTATTGTTTAGATACAGATTAGATTCCATGTCCTTTGTTCATCCAGTAAGCCGTGGTGTTATGTAACTGCTGTGAAAGTGTCAAAATTCTCAGTTCAAGGATAAATGCACACAGCCAATCAGAAGACAGTCATTGATATCAATGCGTAAAGACACAGACACAAAACAGCCTGTTCTTTGTAAAGCTCCAAAGAGTTGTAAAGCTTTTTTGAGATGGCTTTTGGTACTTGTAACCACAAAAAAACATGTTTGACATATTTCAAGAGTGATAATAGAGTACTGGAAAAGTGAAAAATATAGGACCTTTGAAATTGTACTTGTTGAAGTGAAGAGATCCACTTGTTTTATTTGATTATATTGTACAGTGAGACATTTAGCTAAAAAATGATTACCCACGTTCACCAAACGTGCCTTCGAGATTCGTAGATGTCTTCATAAGTCCATGACACAGTCAAAACTATACTCAGGGTTAGAGTAAGTTTGTCTTATAATCAAGTGGAAGCAAATGGATCTCAGCTTGTTCACTTAGTTCTGATTTTGTTTAGAAATTTCCTTCAGCCCAATTAGCAACAACATGTTTACATGTTGATGCGGGAGATAAAAATAGGAGATTACTATATTTCTACCAGTTATATGATGGTAATCACATGTTAAGTGATGGTGGACCAAATTTTTGAACAACTGTAGTTTGAAACAATTCTGTATGAACTGATGCTCCTTTTAGACCGTGTCTCTTTTTTCATTGAATTTGTACACATTGGTTTTGGAAGTGGTCTTCTACTATTTGTATCAGTCCAATATTTTGAACCAGTGAAGACCTCAGGAGCTTTGCTTGTTGTCAGTTTGGCTTGAGAATATTCGAATTTGTCTCATACTGTGAGGACAGTGTCCCAACCTGTTGGAGAAAGGTTTGTCTTTGGCCAGCCCAGTCTTTTCTAGGTGTACTTAGTGGCAGATTAAGTTGAACTTTATGATTTAAGGAACATCACTAAGCTTGTTTGTTACAATGTTTACAAGTTCAGTATCTCATCATCTCTGTTCCTCCTTGTCATGTTGAATTGATCACAAGTCAAATCCTGCTGCACGTATGGAACTTCATTTCTGACCCATGAATCTCTTCCTTCATCTGCGCGCATCAAAATGAGCTGAATTTTGTTGGTAGTGTTGACATTGAAAATTATGTTTTAAAAGCTCATCAGCAGTGCCTCCTCTCAGAAACAATGGTTTGGTTACTCAAGTAAATCACTCATATTGTTTGTATTGGGAATGCTGACGACTAAAGAAAACTGCCAACTGTAAAACCTAAAAAAAATGTCTTCAAGCACAACCAAAATGACCTGCATAGGTTTAAAGTGGGAAGTATTGTGTTTTTGGTCATTTTGGTAAACTGACCATTCAAACATATTCCAACATATCAAAATAAATGTGTAAGATGCTTGGTAAAAAATGCAGGGACACATAAAGGTTTTGATGATTAAATATCACAACATGGTATCAAGTGTGTAATACCCTGTCAGTGTCACGTTTTGCCTTGCCTATACATTAAAAGTAAGCAGCCTAATTTTTAGGCACAAAAAACAACGGTTAAGGAAAAGACCATGGTTTGGGTTAAAATAATTAATTTTACATAGGTAGCGCTACATAAGTCATATAAGTTCCTTAATAAATACATTACATTATGTAAGCAACTTAATTGAATGACCTAAAAGAAACCCACGTCCACTTTTACTTTGTCTCAGATTCAAATGCAGGTCTCAAAGCAATGTATTTGTTCTGTTTAACCATCCTGACCTCCTCTTACTTGGAGTTTACTCTTTGTAACATTACCACCTTCTTAAACCACATGTGTGTACCTTTTATGCCTTGGTGAGGCAAAACGTGACACTGACACGCAATCCTCGAGTGAGTGACGGCTGAATATCATTCAGCCATCAGTATTCAGAGACTTCGAACTGCAGAGCAGTTTATGTAAATAGCTGTATATTATCTGTCTGTAATAGCTTGACTACGCTACCACTTATGTTGCAGGGGCTGGACTGTGTATGTGTGTTTTTACTGGTAAACAGCATTTCTTCTCTCACTAACCAAGTCTTTGCTTGTTCTGTATTACTGAGCAACAAAAAGTTGCTTGAGTAAAATGAATTAAAAGTTTTCATAGTTTCACATTGAATCAGGAGTCTGTATATTCCATTAATATGTGAAAATATCACTTTTTTTTTTGTTGTTGTTTTTGTTTTTTTTAATACCACAAAGCACATGCACATTTTCATCACATTTCACATTTCTGCAGGGAAATTATCCTCACCCATCTAATTATTTACAAATGACACTGTCCAGTTTGGAACTTGGCACACAATTAAACCACTCAACCCTATGAGGGAATTGGCATTTGAGATTTTAACCCCCAAAATTGGCCAGCTCTCCAAAATAAACAAGCTAGCAAACAAAAACCCATCGCAAACTCTCAGAGACGATGGACTAGTCTGCAACATGCCAGCTCCATCTGTTTTGCCATATCTCTCCCATTAGCCGTAATGTTGTCCTCAGGGAAGCTTTGCTAGAGGAAAAGCAGACTGCCGCATTGTAAATACTTTAAGCCTGCAGTGGAGATCTGAAAGGCTCTTTTGGGAAACAAGGCAGGACATCTTTCCTGGATCATCAGCCCACATTAGTGAGGGCTGTTCCAACATGCACAGCAGACAAGCTGTTAGTTAGAATGGGCACTTAAGGTGTGTAATTTGGCCTAGTTTGGGTTTACTGAAATTAGTTCTGCTACTCAAGCAAGAATACTTACTCACTTGTGACATGACGAGGTTAAAATGTCAAAGGTAAAAACATTTTTTTAAAAAATGAAATGCAACAGGAGAGATAAGCTGTTGGAAAAGACAAGACAAAATAATTATACATGTTAAATAGGTTCCTTTTTGAGGTTGTTACATTTGTCTTGTTATTGAGTATATTGGGTTCATTTTCCAGTTAAATGAAGCAGTTTTCTTTCTCAAGCGGCACACTGCCTAATCATTATGAAACCATTTGTTCTGCAGATAGATAAGAAGTAAAGGGATAAAGTAACTACATTACAATTTCTGTATTTAAAATTCGAATCAGCATGTGACTTACCTGGAGATAAAAATATAAAAAGACACATCAAAAACTTCATAATGGAACTTTCTTGAGATTTCTTGGAGGTGTGCAGGACAGATTAAGTAGAAGTGTATGAAGACCAAGGAGCAGTGACGTGTGGAAATTGTCTAGAAACAGACCACTAGGCTTTATGTACAGTCAAATATATTAAAAGTTTCACATGCCATGTAGAGATTCTTTAATATACCTATTCCATTGCTGATTTAACTTTATCCTTATTTAATTGCACTGCCATCCTAAGCACTGGATGTGCTGAAAAGACCTGTGTGACTGTGCTCATACTTGACATGGAGCCAAGTGAAAGTCAATTTGTGTAGCAGTAATATATCTTGTCATGTTTTGTCACATGAATGATTTCCTGACAAACAAATGACTCTGGAAATGTCCTGTGGGTGAAGACCCAGAATCTCTTAAGTGGTCTGATATTGACATTTTGACCTGTGAGCAGTTCTTATGATGGATGTTTGTGATTTGACAGGTTGTAGATCATGCTCCAGGCTTTACTTAAATGTGTGCAGTGGACATATTTCTCATTCATATCTGTTTTGTGTTACACAGTTTTGATAAGCTGACACACTAAAGCTCCTAGAAAAGGCTAAACCAGCAATTGTCATCAACAAAGGAATATGAAAATAGTCAAGGTTTTTTTTGGCCACATTGAACATAATAAGTTGTTAAATTGCCTTTATTCAGACTGCCCGCCTAAATCAGCTTTTTGTCACATAAAGATTGTATCCGGATTGATTTTTGAAAGTTTGGACTGCAAAAAAAATGCTCAAATCACATTTCAAAACACTTTTGGAGGTGATTTGAAATGCATTTACAATCACATTTTTTACAGACACATCTCAGTCTGGACGCTGTGGTGGCTCAGATAGGACTTTTTGCATCACTCACAACGGGACACACAATACCAACATTATTTTCAGAGTGACAGAATGAGTAGGATATATGCTACAAGCAGAGCTATCAGAGAGTGTCGATTTTGGCCCTATAGAGGACAACAACAACAACAGTCTGTGGACAAATGCTGCAATAAATTGTCTGCTTTGCTTCTGTGTTGGAGTTACATCACCAGCATAGCTAAGCATACATCAACCCATGCTGATAGGTTGGTGATGTCTGGACAAACCAAATCTGACCCGCTCTTTTGCAAATAACAGTGATTTGAGAATCAAATCCGACTTGCCTGCAGATTCTCAGTTGTCCATTTCTTTGCACCTGAATAACTATCCAACACAAACATTTCCCCACACTTGGATCCATTGAAGGACTGTGTCTGTCTTCCTGAAGGTGGTTCTCACTTCGTTAACACGGGACTAAAGCGCAACTCTTGTCATAACGACAAACTTACAGAAATGTTTTTTTGAGGGCTGGAGAAATTCCCAAAGAATTAACCTGGATAAGAAGAACCACATGCAGAGTGGAGTGAAGAACATTTTAAACAGTCCTGGAGATCCTGGACGAAGTAACACCAGGGAAGAGGGCACCATGACCTCTGATATTCTCTTGTGATCCAGACCAATAATATTCCTCTGTAAAAAATAATATAGGATTGGATCACAAGATTGTCAATGAATGAGGCCTACAGCATGCCTGCTTCTCTGTTGTTCTGCAGTTATGTAACTGACCAGGCAAAGTGTAAACTGGAGGGTGGAGCTGGTGTGGTGGGGGGAGGGTTTTGATAAATGTTATTAGACTATGAAGAGAGGTTAAAGACAGTTTTATTTAAGTCAGGGAGTTTGAAGGCTGAGCCCGAGGCTAACAGCTGTTTTCAGGGCTGACTGAGCTGCAGCCTACTCTCCCGCAGATTATAAACAGGAAACGGGGCCGGGTGCCGAGGCAGCGCTCTCCTAATTACAACCACATGACCTCTGACCACACTCATCTGTCAGAGGGAGACAGGACTGATAGACAGGGGGGAGAAAAAGGAGCTGGGAGGAGGGAGAGGAAAACAGGTAGGAGCAAACGAGCAGCTGGGAGCTTCATGGAAAGAAAACATATTGAAAGTGGAAATCGAATGAAAATATGTATGACAGATCAAAAGACACAACCTAGTTCCCGACATATTCTTGAAATCACAAAATTACGACTGTTTAAAATAGAAAATACCAAGCTATAAATCTCCTAAATCTACAGTTTCTAGATCTACAGTCTCCCATTGCAGCAGACAGGAAGGCATGCTGAGAGAGCCAACTAACCTTTCACACACCCTCCAAAGTAAGCAACATAATTTCTAAGCATTGGAGAGTTATATCCCTTTTAGATGGAGCGCACATACCAGTGAGCTACAGTGTGTGTGTGTGTGTGTGTGTGTGTGTGTGTGTGTGTGTGTGTGTGTGTGTGTGTGTGTGTGTGTGTGTGTGTGTGTGTGTGTGTGTTACTTAATGGAGACCCACGAGGTCATTTGGAGTTTTATGTTGGTACCAGTCTGCATCTCCTTTCTTTTTCTTTCTTTCTTTCTTTCTTTCTTTCTTTCTTTCTCTCTTTCTTTCTTTCTTTCTTTCTTTCTTTCTTTCTTCCTTCCTTCCTTCCTCCCTTTTGGTTTGGTTTGTTTTTTATCATGGCGCACAAATGCTTGTAGCACACTTTGAAGGTTTTCACAAAACTTGCACAAGAACTATGAATTCCATTAAAAGCAGTCAAGATGTTAGAAAATAATTACACAGAATAAAATACAAGTAGCTGACAGCTCTGTGTATCTGTCCTGAGGGTAGCCATGCTTATTAACAGCATACTTATATGTTCTCGGTAGCAAAGATCACCACATTGATATTGACTTTTTAAGCGCCCTTGACAGGACCGATACATCTTCACTCCTAAACGACACAACAGGTAATTTCACTTTTCAAAGCTGTTTTCTTGGCCTGTTCTTTTCTGTTGTCCTGCATCCATGTCAAGTAACTGTCCAACAAATACCGCTGATGCCTCAGACAAATGCACAGGTGCCTTAAGGTTTGGGCACCAAAAGTACATGGGTTTAGGAAACGATTCTGCTTTGGGTTATATGTGACACAGTGGTGGTCTGGTTAGGTGAATAATAACTACATTACTTTGGCAAGAAACATTACATACACAAGTTACTTAAAAAAAGGTCTGTATATATTTCTGCCTTAATGGACTCAAACAGCAGCCTACTGGTTAAAGTCCTGTGTTTGATCCACCCAGCCATCACCAACCTCCTGCCCGTATACACTGTCCTTCTTTATACTCCATCACAAGACTTTCTTCTACGGAAACCCAGTCTCAAACGTAGGCATCTCACAATTTTAGAGCTGTAATTTTGAAACTAATATATTTTGTGGTGTGGACCAACATAGCTATTACACATTGGGCTAGAAAAGGTTGTCATTGTAAACAGTTTCTATGACTCCCATGTGCATGCTGTTGTACAGCACATACCTAAATAACTGTCTATTCAGTTCAGAGGACCAAAAAGCATGAGTTGACAAACAAGAAAAAGCAAAATCGAGCTTAACTTGAAAGAAATTAGTTTAAAAGTTACAAAATCTAAATACTGGAAAGCAGAAGCCCAAACAACAAAGGCATCATGAGCTGAGGTGATAAATACTGCAGGAGCTGATGAGTGAAGTAAATGCAGGTAAGTGGAGAATAGAGGAAAGTCAGGTGACTCTACAGGAAGAAAAAAAAAAGGAAAGTTGGGATTGACAAGGTCTGCAATGATAGGACAGATAGATCATGAGATTAAAACAACCAGAATGAATAAATTAAGTACCGTGACAATAACACATTATCACACATGTAGAGTGAGTCATTAAAATGTCTATAAGCCTTCAATAATGTCTTACAGCCAAGTAAGTATGCTGTATGACAAGCATTGCAAAGGCTGGTATTTATTCTGGTTATTTACTTCAGCATCAGTTTGTTATTCACCACCATAATGTCTTAGAAGCAGGATTGTGGTACTGTGTACCCGAGGAAGGATAAAAACATCAAAGTGTTTGTTGACACTAAAACCACAGCCCATATTCAGGGCCTTGAAAAATGATAGCATTCAAAGTGGAAGCTCAAGCACCACCATGTTTCAAACACCTCATAACCTCTTATGTAAAAGGAACAGATCCTTTAAGACTGTGTTCTTCTGGAATGATAGTGATACTTGAGCTTACAGTTTCAAACTATTATGATCCTGGTTGTTGATTATAATTATCATAAGACATCCCAATGCATTTTGAGGGCTTTCATAAATTCTTAATGTACATTATACAATACTACGATACTTCTGGCTCTGTCTAAATCTGACTAAAACACAATTATGATGGAAATCATAGCAACTGAAACCATCTCATTAATTACTTATTTAAGGAGTTAGTCTCGAGAGGGCACAGTTCAAATAAACTTTTCTTTTGTGAAAAACAGGAATGTAGTTGTATAAAAACAGACTCTGCAATCAAACTGCATTTCTATTTCTGACTAATCAGACAAGTGTCTGTTTTCATTCAAGTGAATTTATCCTTCAAGATGCACCAGTGAATAAAGTATTCCAGGGTCTAACTGTTGTCTCATTGTTTCCTTTTAACCTTTTCCATTGCAGTGTATCTCTGTCTCTCCATCCTCTCTCACTGCCTCTCTGTTTCCCTTGTAAAAGCCACACTACCTAATAATTGGGTAATGGCTCTTAAGAGAGCGCTGCCAGAATGCTGCCGCGTGAGTCTGATACGATGGAGGGGAGGAGGTACATGGCAGTGCCAGACTCAACTCCATGCTCTGTTGCCTTTATTTTATCTTGCTGTGAAGGTCATAAATTGAGCAAAGACAAGCAGATTCAGGTCTGTGCAAATTATGTAAAATCTTGTCTTGAGCCAGCAGAGCAGGCCAGTCAATGGAGGACAGACGCAGGGAGAGTTGTTCAGAACAGGATTTAAACTTCTGATGTCGAAATCTGGAGTCCGCTCACATTCAGTGAAACTGCTGCAGAGTCGATACTATTTGGTCCATATGTGTAAGACAAGCAGGAATATTATGAGGAACACAGTGATGACATTTCCAGGGGTGAATGGGTTCAGTCTGTCCCTGTCGAGCTCTCCTTTATATTTCTCGGTTCTATAACGATACCCGGATGTTGTCAGGTTAGTAACTCCAACTCCTTGATGGAATTCTTCTAACTGGGCACAAACATTTATTTGGTACAAAGGATGAACTGATTAGGGCCACAGTGACCTCACATCCTCCTGTTCTCCTGAATATGTTATCTCAGGAACGCCTTGATTGAGTCTCTTCACATTTGGCGCAAATGTTGACTTGAAATAAAATGAAGACATTTACTTTACAAAGGTCAAGTTCACTGTGCCGTCACATCTGTTCAATACATTTTTCAATTTTTTTTTTGTGTGAACGTGTTACCTCAGAAATGTCTTCAAAGGAATGTTCAATTGGACTCAAGGATTAGATTTCGGTTCAATTTTGGTGGTCAAAGGTCAAGGTCACCATGACCTCCCATCCATCTGATTCTTGTCAACATTATATCTCAGAAACCCCTTGAGGGAATTTCACCAAATTTGCCACAAATGTTCACTTGGACTCAAAGATGAATGGATTTGATTTTGGTGGTCAAAGGTCAAGATCACCTCACATCTATCCCATTTTTGTGAACAGAATGCCGTAATAGAGGAAAAGAAGGGGAAACTGTGACTGAATTATTGACACTAGTCATTGGTGGCCACCTGAAAACTGTATCGATAGATCTTTTGAGCTGTCGGGCTAAAGATGTGTGTGAAGCTTCCATGATTTCAGAACTTGTAGCATCTTTGCAGCAACATCCATATTTGAAGCATTGTCAACTGTCATGGCTACAACTTTGTGCTCTATCAAAATCAGCATTATTAACCAAATTCCATCAATGTCTACATACAATATATGAGTCAGGACAAACGTAGAGGTAAACTGCAACTTGACTGGTTGGTGGAGGTATAACACTGCGAGGAACTAATTCTAGTTTCTTGTAGTTTTTTGCTGATGAGTTTCTGTAAATTACTTTCCCTAATAAGTTATGGTTTATATCTGTAGGATTCTAATGCTGTTATCAGAAACAATGCGGTAGTAAGTGAGCTGAATTTCTGAAGCCACATCAAAGTGTTATGTAAAAAGGGATTGAATGACATTTGAAAGTTTTACTTACTTTTTGAATCCTAATCCTATTGAATCCCATATCAAACACCTTTAGCTTTCTACATTTGCAAAGAAATACAGTTTTAGAAATATTAAAATCTGAAAGATGTCATCTCTATTTGACTGAAATGCTATAGTTTTTAGTGGCAGCTGGATTTATGATCACAACCTGATAAAACATTAACAAAATCTAACCAACACATTCAGTTTACAGCTGTGGTGTACCAAAACAAGTGTTTTTCCCCACAGATTACTTGTTGTTACTTGAAAAAGAATAAATGTAAATATGTAAATGTATAAATATTCATTAAAATGTTACAAAGTAGTAATACTAGTAAACATATATATATATGTGTATTATTATTTTTCAACTAACAACAAGTAATCTGACTTTACTAGTATGACTACTTTGTAACATTTTAATGACATCATACTTTTTTTATTTGAATTGCTGCACTGTCAGTATTTCTCTGAAATCTCGTCTCCGTGAAAAGAAGGCAAAGGTTTTCAGGAGGACATAGGGTTCTCCCTGGGCAGATGTACAGCCTCTTCGCTCTGACTTATCTCTCTATCAGAGGCTAATTTACTCGTTTGGTTTTGTGAGCCAGAGAAGGCAGCTGACAGGGCAATCCTCGAGGAGATGAATAAGGTTTCTCCTGTGATGCCGGCCTTGAAGTGCCCCAGTGCTCTCTCTGGACTAAAGAACAAAATACCGACTCCTAAACACAGGCCCCAGATCAGAGCTCTTATCTACTCTCTGCATAGTGTGTGGTGTAGAGTTTGGAAAGAGAAAGCTGATTCTCCGGTTAACACACAGACTTCTTCTGTGACGCAGCATGCTTTTGGGTATGAACATGTATGTAGCACTGTTAAAGAGTACCACAGTAAATGTGGGTCATATGAGGATACTTATGGTTGAACAAGTTAAGAGTTGCCTTTTTCAAAAACTAAAGGACTGTTTGTACAGATTTAGTCTCTTCTGGGGTTATTTGCATTCATTTGCATTCTTAAAGCTGGAGCCTTTACCAGGTATCACTTTCTTTACTTAACAACATATTTAAAGAAGGAGCATCAGAGGAGTTCACCCATTTACCACAGCCTCTCTAACGCCATGTCACAATGGCAAATGGATAAACTTGGTAGCCCAGAAGTCCCTGTTAGTGACAACCTTTTGTTCTTTTTGGGGCATCCTGAGCTGTCCTGTTGCCATATGGGATATAGCACGTTGTCCTACCAGTATGTTTTGGGTCTTCCTGATGCTCATAGGGATGACCAAATGACTTAATTACCTCAGCTAGATGGACATAGAGCTGTGCAGCTTCACCTAGATGTCCACAATCTTCACCCAAGCTTATGTCAGTTAAGGTTTAAGTAAGCTTCTGCAAATGAAAAGAAATAATTGCAAACATTACAGCCTAATTCTACAACAGCTCAAGGTGGACTAACTATTTTCTGCACACGACATGAGTCTGAATCCATTAAAATATCATGAATATATTTCATTTACATGATCGCCAGATCAAATTCCTGTATACGTCTCTTTCAGAGTGCGAAACTGTGTTGAATCCATCCCCCAATCTCCTTGAAGAAAAACAAAAGTTGTCCTAAAAAAAACAATAAAAGAAAGCATTGCATTAATGAGTCTTAAGGTGAATGACTACAATAAGTCTGGACTGCTATTTTACTTGATTCCAACAGAGGGCGCATTGCTGCAGGCAGTGCCAGTTTACAGCAAATTAACTAGACAGTTCACACTGCTGCAATTTATCCCGGCAATGTTCTCGAACAGTTTTGCCTCGTTCCAATATATTAGATTTGAACTGTGCTTAATGGTCAATATAACATTTTGATAAGTGTAAAAACAAATAGTCTATTGTAAAGCCTATTGCAGTTCAGCACTATGCGTTTCATGTTTCAATTAATCTGTCCAATGTGTGGCCTTTCGCTTACTGACGTATTTTAAAAGTAAATCAAATTTAATCTAAATTTACAGGAAGCAGCTTTTCTCCTTCAGGCAGCCCAGCAAGCTTCAGGTGGCTACAAGTCTGTCATGACCAGGCAATTTACAACCAAGACAGACATCTGGTAAACTGTCACGGTGCTGTTGCTTTAGGGCTGAAAGGTGGTGATCAATGGAAAGACAGAGCTGCAAACAATTACTTTTTTCAGAAAACGTGGGGCAAAGCCATATTCTATCATACAGAGAAGAGCTCTTGCTCATTCATTACAAAAACACTCACTTGGCATGAGGTGTAGGCTTATTCGCTCTCTAGCCCTCTTCTTTCATAATCAGCACTTCAAGGTAAAAGCATCAGGCACTGACTGAATCACATGGAAAAACAAAGCAACACTGATGTTGGTTGTGACCAAACTCAAAATCCTGTGTGCTACGATAGTGCAAGAAAAAAGGACAGGGGTCAAAACTTTTACAATTCATCCACAGGGGAACATTCATTTCTGTAACAAAGTTCACTTCAGTCTATTGTTGTCAAGGTCTAAATAAAAAAAACAAATTGTAAACATGCTGATGGTGGTAGACGGTCAGTGAGGCCGATAGTCTGGGAACCCTGAGTGTACAATTCTGTGTCACTCCTTCGAGTTTGAACCTCTGATGTCGCCTGAAGAAAAGTCTTTAGGATCCCTCAGAACCACAAATGTCAGGAAAACCAAAGTCAATAACATTCATCCTCTTAAGAGCATGAAGATCAGTACAAAATTCAGTCAAAAAACAAATCTGTCCATCTAACAGTTGAGATCTTTCAGTCTGGACCAATGCAGGCCGCTGCCTGGACAAGGATTCATTGTATTCATTCCAAACGGTTTGATATGCGACGTTGGGTTTAGTATGAGACCATGTGATCCAAACAGGGACTGTCAGAAGTCTGTTAATGTCCATGTACTTCCAGAAAAATTAAAAAAAAATAGAAAAAATCCAAAAAGCAATTTCCATCTGCCAACATTGCGGCAGTGCACTGTGTTGTCCATCAGCATGCTAGCAGGGTTAGCCTTGAAAGCTAAGCGGGCATTGTGCAAAAACATACAGTGTTACGTACAATGTTTGTGTACAGGTTTAATTGTCCTTCCTGCATTGTCAGAACCTACGATTTCTCTTTTCACAGTGTGCTGTTCAACCGACCTGCAGAACACCAGGCCCCAACTTGATCCGGTGACGACTCAAATAAAGATTTTACAAACCAGATGGCGGTGTCCCTGTTTTATCCAGATCCTTATCCTCTCAACAATCACCTGAAGTCTGATTCCTGTCTTAGGTCGGAGTAACTCAGTGTGCTCTGTCTGGTGCAGCACAGGCACTCTACTCTGCCCAGATGTTCTGCTGATGCTGTCGCTGAACTTTCCACTGCATGTGTCAAGAGTACACACACACACACACACACACACACACACACACACACACACACACACAAGCCCACAGGTACTCATTTAATCATGCAAACACTTGTACGCACATGCACACACAAAATGACAGGCCGTCTGGCTCAATTTTTGGGGTTAGAAATTACAGACTTATTTGGCCTACTTAGCTTGACCCCGCCCTGTGCTTTTCTTTTTTGAGAAGAAGCCACACACACACACACACACACACACACACACACACACACACACACACACACACAGCACTACGCAATAGAGGAGCAATACTTATCCATTCAGCCCGAGGCCTTCTGTAATCTCTGCCATCCAGCGCCACCACAGCTATTCACAGTTTTCCATCTGCAGGAGGTTCATATGAGTTATTATCATTAACGCTGACACACGGGGCCTCAAGTTATATCCAGTTTGATTTTTTTGTAATTATTGTGGCAGTTCTGTGGCATGTTATAGACCAAGTGTAACATGCTGTATGATGTGTAACATGTGTTATGTCACAATTTTTCTGAAGAATGTAAGTGAATCCCTTCTCTATCAACGTGACATTGACCGGGAGTGTAACAAATGACAGGACTTGGAAGTTGAAGCATTGCATCCAAATTAGGCCAGAATTCAACCCCTACCCCCCAAAAATATGGAAAAAAAAACTATGCAATGGTGAGACATTTTATTTTTTTCCAGATGTGAATAAAAATGTCAGCAGAGAAGATCATTAGTATTGCAGTAAATCATTTATATAACCCTTACCTCCAAGATTACAGATACAAAGATGTCTCAGACAATGTCACATAAAGTATCATGAAAAGGTGAAAGCTTTTCATTTACACAGCGCTTACTAACAAGCAGTCAACTCACTATTGTTGGAAATGCTAACATGCACAAGAACAAGTGAGAAGTGAAAGAGACGGTGTTGCACAATTTGTTGACTTCAAGTGTGAAGAATTAGTTTAGGCTTTATTTCATTATAGACATTACTGTTGGCTCTGTATAATCACTTACCTGTGCTCCATTCAAATTTGAATTAAAAAGAATTGTTGAAAAGTGTATATGTAAACATATGAGATATCTTTCATTTTGTATTTATTCATGAATGTACCCCTGATCAAATAGAAGTACAAACCAGCTTTATCCTGTTGTTGCCTTCTATATCCTCCCTTCCCTGTGTCACTTACCAGTAGCTCATCTTTAGAGCACACTGAGAGCCTCAGGTGGCACATTTTTAAACCCAGGATCAAGTGAAACTATTAGGCTGGGCGAGATATTAAATAAAATACAAATATGTATATATATATATATATATATATATATATATACTTTTTTTTTGCCGATGTGAAAAATATAAATATTTCAATATTGACATGCGCTTTATCAGCTGTGTCAGTCAACACCAGTGCTCGTAGTGAGAAACAGTTTTACCGTTTCCTTGGAGATACCTGCACATATGGGCTTTGCCAATCAAACAGACTTTAAAGAATCAGCCTGGTATCACGGCAAAGTGTGTAAATTCGTCCACTTATGAATACTGTATCCATGTCGCATTTTGCATGCCTATAGATGTAAAAATTAAGTTGCCTTGGGTTTAGCCACCAAACACCACATTGAGTATGGAAAAAAAAATAGTACCTGGTTAAGGTTAGGAAAGGATTTCTCAAAATGATGCTTTCTCATGGACTAAAACCGTAGTCTTAATTCTGGATTTAAACCCATCCAATCACACCCGACGTACTTCCACTTCTGTAGCAAGACATCCTCTTCAGCACAGAGAGCCTCAGGTTATCCTGAAGTGACAAGAACTTATGACGCAGGACACCACTGATCTACAAATAAACCCCAAAAAGCTTTCATGTCATAAAACTCACCAGGCCGAATAAACATTTTCTCCCCTTTCGGCTTGGGTTTGACTCTGTCTCATGCTGTGAACCAGCTGACCTCTGACCTTCCGTCAGCCCTACAAGGTGAATCTATCCAGATCACTGATGTCTGCTGCCCTGTGGTTGAACATTTTTACAACTCCACAATGACAAACTCAGTATTCAGGCTGAAACTATAATGCACATAATGTTTTATTCTGTGTTTGTTTCTCATGCAAATGAATAACACTTGTACATATCATTGATGTTTATTAACCTTGCTTATATAGTAAATCTGCAGACTCTCTGCCTGTCTTTAGTTACTCATATTGGCTAACAATATAAACTTGTATTAAGTATTTGTGTAAGTGATATCAACAGGTGTCGTCATGGTGGACGAATAATTAACTTTTATTCTTAGCTGTATCAAAAATAATATTTAGACTTTTCTTAAAGGAAGCCTTCTCCCTGTTTTCAGAGCAGGCTCAGTGAGTGGTCATCTGACACTTGACCCCTCCTCCAACCTGGCCACTCATAAAACAGTAGACCTCAGACTGAACAAGGGCTTTTTCTCTTCCAATGATAAACCTTAATATTGATCATTAGGTCGTCTCTGTTAATCTCACACTTTCTGATCATTTTAGAGTTACCACGCTCTATATTTTTAACCCCAAGCAGACTTTAAGCCAAATGAAGAATGTACGTTTAATCATCTCTCAACCTGTACCTGTAGTTGGGTAGTGGTTTGATCCATTTTGCCAAAGCTGACAGCTGTTGCATCACTGCACCCTGGTCGTCGAGACCCAACGGTACCGGCAGAAGAAGCCTGGACGGGACGCCAGCTGCAGGAATCAACACCCACAGCAGGACGCCAGACTCCAGACTCCAGACCCTGACATCTGCACGGAGGTCCGCAATAAAGAGGCTTGTCTGGAAGACTGGGACCACCCTCCAGTAAAGCTGGGACCACCCTCGAGTAAAGCTGGGACCACCCTCCAGTAAAGAAGGGACCACCCTCCAGTAAAGAAGGGACCACCCTCCAGTAAAGAAGGGACCACCCTCCAGTAAAACTGGGACCACCCTCCTGTGGGCACAATCAATCTGAGTACTTTGATCCATTGGGTTGATGTCGGATAGCTGATTTATCCAATTCTAAATTACTTAAATCTCTCATTTATATCAGGAACTAGCTCAGTTTTTAATAACCTAACTATTATTCGTTCCCACCATCACCCCTCTATATTTTAGAAATCCTATTCATCACATCCATGATCCATAACTACAATATATATTCACATAGTTTATTCTTGGTGTAAATAATGTTCAATAAATATCCTTATAGACCAAGCGCTTGTTTTTGTGTATTTCCTGGAGGATATTGAAAGAAATCCCTAAATGCAGAAATCACAGTTCAGACTATGTTGACTGATCACTTGTATATGAGCCTATACAGCCTATTAAAATTAAATCTTGATTCTTTCTGCAAGACAGAAAGTGGTGCCCCGAATATGAATCTAATCCGCTAATCACATGACTTCCTTCTTAGATCCTTTTCATACACGTATGATGGCTAAGGGAGGCAAATTGTAATACTGACACAATCGTCTCGTGGACTGTGTGTCTTATATGGTTTGTCAGGATATGGGGCTGGAATAATGGGCAGCAATAATTGACAACAACGATATAACACAGAAGAAAGACTTCCGATATGACTTCAATGATATGGAAATAGTTTGGTAAGCCTGGTGTGAAACTGACCGCAGTGCTGTGTAAAGTTTGTAAAAATTCTGATTCTGGCAGCAGGGCAAACCTGATCCTGCACCTGAGACCACATCAGCAGGGGAATGGAAGCAGTGTTTGTCTTTTTGAGGTTCAGATGCTGACACCTGTCTCACTTCGAAAACAGCTGTTTACATTAGCTGCATCCCTTGGCAGAAAATACTCCATCCGAAGTAAGAACCATCCGATTGCAAATGGTAGCATTGCTTTATTTGCCTGTATTTGTTGTACAGCTGCTCCTCCTGGTGAATTGTTTACATTATGAAAGAGGATATTATCCTTGCTAGCAGTGCTTTTCTTCTGTTTGTCTTGTACACACACCCCTCGTTACTGGAGAAAGATGTACAGTTTTAATAAACAAAGCTATTTTTCCATCATGTCTTTTCTTCTGTTTATGTAGAAAGAAAAAAGGGCCATATGCCCCTGAGTAAAACTGGCTTTTCATAAAGCATGTCATATTTAACTTTGAATGTTTATAATGTGTATTTATCACTTGAAAAACTGCCTATGGGTATTTCAGCCCACTCAATCTAGACATTCGTATGAAATGTGGAACATGTGTCAGTGCTTTGTAACTTGGATCACCTTTCAAATGTGTAGATCATTTACATAAAGCTGGTTGCTATGTGCGATACAGTTTATATTCTATTCTATAACACAGAAATGCCTCAAGGCAAAAATTTGTGGTCATTTGTTAATTGAAAATGACTGATTCACAACTTAGCCCCAATGTACCAAGAATGTTACATGCTGTTGTGCGCTGATCAACCACAGCCATTCATCACTCCTGCAGAAAAAACTCTTTCTGTTTCTGTTTTTTTCTTTGTCGCTTTGGAGCCATTTCCTGCTTCATAATTCAATTTTGCACAACAGTACATTTAATTATCGGTCTCTGTTCCATACATGGCATAGTTACTGTTAATTTCAGTGAAAAACATCTTAATTGAAGGGTCATTAGCTGCTGTGATGGTGCTGTTACTCAGCAATTAGGAAAAAAACTAAAGGGATTTTACAAAGTTTAGAGATGAACTTAATTTAGGGCCTGCTAATGTAGGCTAATGCAAGTATGCGAATGTAAATACGTAATTAAAAAGAAAGGAGAACAAATGCAAAGTTTAAGGATATGATTAATATAGTGTATTTATTATGCTAATATGGTTATTTTTTTCTAAAAGACACATTTAGATTTTAAATCTTAAATATTTACAGTTTCTTGATCCATTGCAAAAAGCATGATTTGCATCAAGGTGGAAATGTGAATCAGTAAAGATGTGATGTGACTACAAAACCAGAAAAGAGCTGTACCGTTACTGTACGAGGCACAATCAGCCCTGTCCCGACTCCAACAATAAATGTGAATCATAATTCATATATCAATTTTAATAATGCATAATGCACCATTGATTCCTGCTTTCATTCAAATGCTAATCTACAAAGAAACTTGTGGTCGGTTATCAATTTTACTACCATGAAGAAACAGCAAGTCTCAGGAGGCAGCGCAGCTGAATACTGCATGATGGATGATAGGTTCTGCCTGATGAGGATATCTGTCAGTGGTGTGTTTGATAGTCCCGATGGAGCTTTTCAATCTGAACAGACCCCTGAGGTTTTTAAAGAATGTAATGTGACTGTGATTTATAGAGTACACCTCACGACATAAGTACAGAAGGAACTTAAAAAAGGTGCTGTTTATCTAACTACAGACCTTGGATCAAATACCAGGCATTTAACGAGAAGGTCCTATTCAGAACTGAACAGAAATCACTGTTGTGTACATCAGTGTCATAAAGGCGCGAGCAGCTTTGTTGTAAACTCCAAAAGGACTGCATAAAAAAAGGAACAGTTTTAATCAGTTTGTGGATTTGGTAATCCAGTCTCATTTAGTGAAATTGATTTATCCACTGGGGATGTAAATAATACTGTTACAGTGAAAATGTAATGAACGAAAAAACAGGTTGCATGTTAAAGTTTGATGTAGTTTGACATTTAAGGATCTGTATATAACCCACAAGGAAGATTCGAAAGCATTTGAAAGAAGGTGTAAAACAAACATTAGCATTCAGATATCATTTATGTTCATATCACTAACTTGTTCAGAAACAGCTCTCAATTTAAGGTGCTTTCTGGATAGTTTAGACTTCTGGATCAATTACAGGAAATTATGGCAGCATAACAATTATTGTCATTAACAATTAAAAAAAAAGAAGTAAAGCTGCAGTGGCATACTGGGACAAAATAATAAAACTTGACTAAACTTGAAAAACGCATTAAAACGACAAAAGTTCTAAAATAAGTCATAAAATAATAATGATATAGCCTAGTGGCAACAAAATTAATATGTTCATTCATTTTTCTCCATTCAAATGTAAAAGGCTACCTGGTGAACTGACAACGCGCCGATGTCATGCACACTCTACAAACCAATTCATGTCAAGTGCAGGGACGTAGGTGTGTCATGCAACGTTATTAAGTGCACTTGCAAAATTGCAATATGAAACCAAGAAGAACTGGATTAAATGTTAAGAACGTGAGGACCTCTGTCTGGACTTTCAGGTGTGAAAACACCTTTAGATATTGAGTGGATCATTCAATCAGAGTAGAGTAGCAACCTGAAAGTAATATCAATATTCCCTCCCTCTTTTGGTCTCTGCTGACTCGGGAAATATCTGGGCTTTGGCTGATAAATGCTCCACTATGAGCACTGACATCAGTTGCCAACCCTCTGTCTGCTGTTTGGTGATCAGAAAGTAGTGTACAGTGGGTTTTTAGGGCTTTATCGATGAAAACATTTGTATTTTGTTGTGGAGGTGATGAGAGTGAAACAAATTGCAGGACAAAAACCTAAAACAGTGAGCTGAAAGATGATAAAATGCTCCATGGATCTGAAGAGGGACTGTATAGTTGGCTAACTATACTTGTCACTTGCCATACAAGTGACTTCATTCGCATCATTTGATTTATTGTTTGAAGGCCACAAGAAATCCCACAATGAGCCAGAAACTCTGAAGCATCGAGGTGGAAACATTCGGCTTCGGGGTCGCGTGGCAGTCAGTGGTTTGTGCCTTTAATGGGGGAAAGAAGCAACCTGTTTATTCTACACTGGTATTTGTTGCTTTTTCATGATTACATGCAGCACAAATATTCACACTTGTCCTTGTCAGTGTGTATTTTCATGCTTTCTGCTGGCTGCCTGTATCTGTGTATTTGCTATGTCTGTACTGTACAGGCAGCCGTCGGCTCTCTGTGTCTTCAGATATTTAAAGGCCTTTTGTTTGTGGCTCATTGTCTTTGTTTCAGACTGAGAAAAACAACAGCAGTACATTCCTCGGTCTGTGTGGCTGGGCTGGGAGCTGTTACACCCTTGGACCACTGTGGCTCATCTGGCACTTCAGCTGGACATTAACTGGATGTTTAGACATAAAGTCGCTGCCTCCTCCCCACTAGATGTGTCATGGTGGTGTCATGGTGGTGTCATGGTGGTGTCATGGCCTCAGTTTTTGTTTTGAGTGTTGAGAAGAAAAGCTTGACTGATGTGGTTAAATATGGAGACATTTTGGGTCAGTGTGTTTGTGTGGTTTTTTTCTCCATGTTGGTTTAACAAAGTCATAGTCTTTACTACAGGTGGTCTCCAACCGTAGATCGCACACAAAAAAATGGACGTAACCTCAGTTCTGTCACCCAAAAGTCTCTTGAAGAGTGGTTTTGAGCACCTTTGGCAGTGCCGGTCTCGGCCTTACTTCCAGATCCTCCAAAAATGATCAAAGAGGTGGTGCATGTGTGGAGGCGGACCGAATGAAGCCCAGTTGCTGACACCTGCAGGCAAACCAGCCGGCTGTCATGGCATCCTCCTGTCACTTAAAGCCCTTAATTATGCACAACTTAAAGCCTAAACAGGTTAGTTATATAACAGTTCACCTCCATGCAGTTGTCATGAACGGGGAAATTATGGAGACCAAAACTGTTTTTGTACCAGGCTGCAAAACATGTTTATTTATGGTGTAAAATTGGACATTTTTACATGTGGTCTGTGGGGAACGACTCACTTTTGGAGCCACCCTTGAGTGGCCATTCTAGCAACTGCAGCTGTAGCCTGCAACTGGTACAAATTTAACTCAATCTCAAAGACGTCTGTTCTGTTCTCTTTGGCAGCACCTATAGTGATAACGTCACCCGTCACCGTTTTTAAATTCAAATCCCCCAGATCATTACTATAATTTTATTGATGAGTCTCAATCACCAACCTGCCAAAGTGAACAGCTACTAAAGGGGTCGCTAAAAGCCGAGGTTGACCGTATTGCAGGTTCCTTTTGGGAGGATGATTGAAGACATTTTTAGTTTCACATGTTGGACAATCGTCTTTTTTCTTTCAATGAGTTATACGAGATGATAGTTCGATAACACTCTTGAGTCTAAATTGACAGGTTTGCAGTTTTCCAGACTTACCTCAAGAAACCATTTCTCGGCTTATAAACAATCAATGGAGACTCGAAAACGTCACGACACGAAGTCAGTAGTCAAATACTTATTTCATGAATTGAGTTTATTGTCTCAGCTACACTTGATGTTTCCCCGTTTCAAATCTTTGTGTTTGGCCAAGCTAACAGTTCTCTGTTCGACAGATGTGAGCGTAGTTCAGATTCTCACCAACAATCACGGTCCGGCATTTATTTACAGTGTTCTGTTGCCCTTGTCTTAATGAGGGGACCGCGTCAAAATCTCTTATTTCATTTTCCTCACTCAATTATTTATAAGGTAATTATTTGATCGAACTGTCTCAGTTACTGACACATGTTGGCAGTTCAATTTAGTCCATCACAGAAGTGCACAAAGCATTAAGGATCGGAGGATTCTCAAAAGGGGGCAATCGACAATTTTGAGCCTAACATGTTAGCCGGGATGAGAATTTGTGTTTCAGTGCTGCAAATCTGGTCAGAGTTGCTGAAATGTAGAACACCGTTCACTCTGCAAAAATGAATTAAAAAGTCATCAATATTCCCTGTAATAACCGCACACATTACATGTTTATTTTCAATTTGTAATGCATAATTATGCTGGTGTTTTGTAGGCAAGCACAGCATGTAATCAAATAAAATACCTCTCTTTCCATTAGGATTTTTAAACATTAGAAGGTTTCTTATGAAAAATGTTTCCAAAACAATGCAACGTTTGCACTGATGGATCTTAATGAGATGCAATGATGTGTGTTTCAGTGCTGCCCTCTAGTGAGATGAAAGATAGATGATGCAAATCACCGCAATCTACACACACACACACACACACACAATCACACACACACGTCATCACCGACACCTCCACAGATTATTCGAACTCAGAAACCCGCAGACAGCACTATTAAAATTTTAAAATTAATTTATTATATGTCTTTGTCATAGAACTCATTACTTTTTGTTCATGGTTAACATACAGCCATTCATATAGAGAACAAATGAGCTTCTTTATTCATCATTTTCAATTAACTTAGAAATTTACACTCTTCTTTGTGACCCCGCAGAGGAGAAAAATATCCTTTTTTTCAAAAGTATCTTCTCTCGTTTACATTTTTTATGTTTGTATTCCCCCTGAGGGGAAAAGGCCCTCTTCCTTCTCCTCTTCCTCCTCCTGTTCTCTTTCTCTTCATTTGGATGAATGGATGTGGAGGCAAGGGAACACCTGAACACACTGGCACATTGATGAACACAGGCAGAGGGCTGATGTGCACTGGGAGCTGAACACGGAGCCACTAAACAAACACGCCCATTCTCTCTCTCTCTGTTCTCCCACACATGAAGCTACAGTACATACACACATACACACATACACACATACACACACTCTCGCGCACACACGTACACTTTCCCACGAAGACTCATTGAACGGTTTCAAAATATCAGCATCAAATTAAAAAAAAAAAAAAACTAAAACAAAAACTACCCTAGAATCAAAAAGAAGCCCCAACAATGATATAAAAAAATAAAACTATGCAACCATTTACAATCATTATCAGTGCATGGGGACAGAGGGAGGCAGGGGATACAGGTTGTGGTATTGTACAATATCACAATATGCTGTAGCGTACGCTCATATGTAGCTGTTGTGTCAAAAATAAAATTAAAAAAAAAGGAATTTCTTTGCTTTTTTCCAGCTTTTGCAAACATTAATTTAAATGAAATTGAAAAGGAGTGACTTGTTTCTAGATAAAATTTTAATTTTTAAAAAAAAAAAGTGCTGCAACCCCACTCAATTTCACCCGAAAATTAAACACCCGAACGACTACCCTATTTTCATTTTCCCTCTTATATTGCAAACTGTATTAAACCTTTTTTTTTTTTCCTTTTAACACACACAAAAACAAAAACAAAAAACGTCTGTGTAAAGATGGAGGGCTAATTCTGGCAAACCGGTGGGGGTGGGGGGGTGGAGAGGATTAGGTGGCTATGGACCTGGCAAACAGCCCTGTTGGTTAATTGGCTGCAGACAGCACTCTGCCCCAGGGACATGAGACCGGGTGGCAGCACCATGCCGAGCGCCAGTCATCTGCCAAGGCTGTACTGTTGATGAGTATGTGTCTGAACAACATGTCAGTGTTATTTGTCCTTTTGCAAGGACAAGATGGACGGAAGGCGGAGGCAGTGTTTGTATATGTGTGGTATGAGACGGGACAACAGGAACGCCCCCTAGTGGTCACTGTGTAAAGACAGGCCAGTGTGTGTGTGTGTGTAAGTAGATGCAGATGATGCTTCACTAAGCAGCAGCGATGACATTTGTCCATCTTACAACAATGTTTTCATTCAAGGGAGAAGTAGCTGGTTTTAAGATTTATTCCATAAAAGTTGTTGGATGAACGCTTCATTTATTCGTGTCTTTTATCAAAGAATGAAAGAACACAGATCTATGGAGTGAAACTTTTTTTTAAAACAAGTATCACAATCCATTTATGGAAATCTTTTTGCATGCACACCAGCCTCTGACTCATTTCCTGATGCTGCTGAGTGAAGCCGTCCTACAACAAAGAACAGTGACTGAATCAGTTGTAATGAAACCTGGAATTAACAACCATAAAAAATAATAACCCTGTTTAAAATACATACATTGCCTGATTAGCTAATAGTTACATATTTTATCAAAATTAGAAATGAAAA
Organism: Embiotoca jacksoni; assembly: GCF_022577435.1. Taxonomy (NCBI): domain Eukaryota; kingdom Metazoa; phylum Chordata; class Actinopteri; family Embiotocidae; genus Embiotoca; species Embiotoca jacksoni. The sequence goes on from NW_027185392.1 coordinate 19,697,512, forward strand.
AACTGTGTACATCCCCCATATATATATATATATATATGTATGTATGCATAAAAAAAAAACCACAAAACCACCCTCCAATAAGGTGCTATTCATAGTTTTACAGGCAGAAGTACGATCTGTATTTCAGCATGCAACTCAAATAAAAAGCTTTTTTCCAAATAATTATTATTTTTTAGTTTTTTGACATCTTTTGTCTATTTGGAGGAAGGACAACACAAAGAAAACACAAAAAAGCATCGAACCAGCACCACTTTGCTTTGTGATAGACAAAAAACAAAAAAAGATGAGGGCAGAAATGGCAGTGTCTTTTTTTTTTCTGTCTGTATCCTGGGTTGTGCTCAGGTCAGGACTCAAGCCCAAACCGGTTCTGAGTGGCTGAGCGACGACAAAAATGTTTTTTGGTCACACAATGGCAAGCCTTCATAGCGATCACATAACAGCGAGGGCATAAACAGAGCGCCTACAGTAGTCTTACTGTTTGACCAGCAGAAGACACGGCCACAATCAGACCACAGTAAAAAACAGAGGCTGTACTGTGTGTGTGTGTGTGTGTGTGTGTGTGTGTGTGTGTGTGTGTGTCTTTGTGAGCATGTGTGTATATGTGTGTATGTGCGGTAGCTATCTGAGAGTGTATCTGCCGTGTGTATATAAACCGGTCAAAGAACAGCAACATAAAGAAAAGAAAACAAAAAAGCAACACATAAATCAAGTGGTTTTGTGATGCTGTTAAGGTCGTGAGGAAAAGATGATGTCATCAAAAAAAAAAAAAAAAAAAAAAAACAGTCCCAGAGAGCAAATAAGATGGCCGCCACAGTATGAAGTCCCCTTTGCGGCATCAAAGGAGGTAAAAGATCTGCAAGGTGGAGTGGACGTCTATTTTAGCGGTAGGCTAAGACAGTGATTATGAGCATAACACATACACATTCACTCACACACACACACACACACACACACACACACGCTGCCTTAAAAGACATTAAATATCAAGCTGCCAAGTGGATGAAGTTACAAAAAAAGTACAAAAACAAAGTTAAATAGAAAAACAGAGACACTCATCACCTATCCCTCTCTGTTCCTCCGACTTCCACCAGGAACAATATTCAAACTTTTTAAAACAAAAACCCCAGACGGAAAGACACATCGATTGACTTCACATAAAAGCATAAGTGCAAACCAAAATTAAAAAATGGGTAGAGACAATACATGTGGAAAGCCTGTGATTGTACGGATCGTCCCCTCCCTCTTTCCTTCTCTGTCTCTGTTTCTGATTCTCATTGTGGGGGAATTCAAACCCCTCTGGAGGCTCGCACTCACCCTCTTTCCCCCTCAACTCTTCCCTCCCCTCCGTTTGCCTTTTTCTAACCCCGTCGCTTTGCTTTCTGTCTCTCTCTCTCTGCCTCAGCGCAGGTCAGGGCTGCTAAGGAGCTGCAAGTTTCTGAGAATTGGAGGGAGACTCGAGTTACAAAGTAGATCACACACAAGCCACTCGAAAAGGAACGAACACACACTACATGGACGTGTATGCGGACACCCAAGCACCACGCCTCGGTGTGTGTGGATTCATCTCCTGCTGTAACTCAGCAGTCAAATATATCACATTCAAGGCCAATCACCTTCTTTAAGAGAATGATGGGAATATGGGCGCAATATTTTCTGACAAAGTTAGCACGCCACTGGAGATTTCTGTTTTTCCACTTTTCTTGGTAATCGATCTGAAGTGGGCAGGACTGCGGTAGAAAAAAGTGACGTCATATTTCTGTGCACCAGTCGGAATTTAGACTCGGGGAGTCGGATCGAACCAAACCGACACCTTATAAGCACCTGGGGATATGGTTTAGTTTGCTTCCTGCATAATTAGTCATGAATATTTAATATTGTTTGGGAATATGTACGGCAAAATATGAATTCAAGTTTTCAGGAGCTTTACGATTTTCCATAAGTGAGCCTTACCCAAACTGTGACAACCGCCCACCCACCAACACCACGCGCAAACGCAGTGGCAAGCGTGTCCGTATACTTTTGGCCACATAATCTGCCACGCAAACACATCCGCTCATCCCTCCCCGCCGATTTCTTTTGGCATTTGATCTGTAGCCAGGTGTCGGCCTGTCTGCCCGCGCGACTTCTCGTGCACGTATGTGTCACCTCGTCCATCTGTCTCCGCGCCGCCGCGCTGACTTTCATCTGTTTGATCTGCCGTGTCACAACATATGGACTCCGGGACCAGAGTCGGCCCACGCCCACCCTGAAGCCAACAATCTGTCCTGTAACACATACAAGTGTTATGACTCCTGACTTACACACACACACGCACACGCACACACACACACACACACACACCTCTACCATAAATCCCATACACATTCATATGATAAAACCTGACATGTTTACAGAGGCGGACTTCCCCAGTCATCATTACAAACGTTTCCACTATTTCATATTCAATACTGCTTTTAAACTGCAGCTAATTTAATGTGTTTCTTTGCTGCGGTGACGCTCACTTCATCGTGTGATAGAGCAAATTAGTTCCCAGGCCCCCTTTTTTACACGAGTTGGCAGCTTTTCTGAACATAACCTGACTGCAGCCAATTGATTTACTCACTAACAAGGCCGTAAACAAAAGGAAGGTTTTACTTCTCTGTGGAAGAAAAACTTTCTACTGCTTTAAGGGGTTAGCTCATCCAAATTTCCCCGCTGTGGGATTAATAAAAGTCTAAAAATATCCTCACTTTAGGTCTTTACGCACTGGGGGCGTTTTTTCATGCGATTAATTTAGCATTATTTATTTTACGAGGGAGGTCTATTTTTCTGGGTTTTCCCACTGCAAATAAAAGCATCAACCAATCACATTGTGTGGAAGTGGAACCGTATGAATAATTTTGAAGCGACATATTCACAGCCGAGTTTTAATCGTCACGTCCCCAGTGTGTTAAGGCCTTTAGCCTTCGAGGTATCCAGCCATGTTGATGTTTAAATAGATGTTGGCCAGGTCTGGAGATATCACATCGCATCTATATAACTGAGGTGACTGGAATATTTTGTGTAGGTTTCAAAGCAACAGAAATTCAACAGCAAACATCTCCCTCCAAAAACAGTTTCTGTGACTCCAGATAATCAAAAAAAAACACACCGTCAGTAGTTGTCTTAAGAAGTATGTCTTCAGTAGACAGTATTTATGAGAAAGACTGGTTCTGGTGACAGAAACCTCAAAAATGAATATCCCAAATTCACGGCAAATTTACAGAAGCACTGGAGAAAGGTTGGGAAAATGTTCCCTTTTTTTGTTGTTATTTGACTGCATTGACCCTTTAACACTACTGACATGTATTCATAATTAGTGTAATATTACCAAACCCAACTAAGCACAAAGAAGGAGCTGAGAGACCTGCACTTGTTTGGGTGCGGTGCTTGTGGTTAGACTGAATATGTTCCAATCAGTGGTGACACATCGATGCAGCTGTCGGAGGAGACGTGATTGCTCAGTTTGCGGCGTGCTCTCCGTCGCTTACATAAAGAGAATAATAACATGTTTACAGCTAAGATGACAGCCTGATGAGAGGCTGGTTCCTATTTCAGAATTGTTTTTTTAAGAACTGATTTTTTTTAATTTTTTTTTTAATTTGATTCCGGGCCTCAAGTGTTTATCCTGATTTAGCCGTGATGTTCTTCACATTTTGGAATATTATGAGCTGAAAAGTCAAGAAGGGGAAAGAGATGTTCTGTACCAAGGCGGTGCACCTTTCATGTGCACGTTTCCAAAGAAGGAGCCATCACAAAGAAACAGAAGAAAGAATAACTTGAACAACAAGGTCAAACAGGGACCCCAGTAAAATGGGCCCTCCTTTTCTTTGCACCCCCACACCCTCCTCGCTTTGATTTCCGGTCTGCCTGCCTGCCGCTAACGTTTCTTGGAAAAGATCAATGGGTGGAAGCCCCGGGGCTGGCGGGGGTCCAGAGCCGTGAAGGCATGTGAAGCCCCGTGGAGGGGCAGCCAGTCAGCTACTCTGCGAACAACAGATGGGGGGTGACGGCGGTGGTGGGGTGACACGGCCCTGCAGGAACACATCTGTGCAGGATACACACAAACATGTGTTGATGGTTAGTGAGCGTGTGCTGAGGAAAGGGCTGGACCGACAGTGGGAGGGTTTGAAGGCCGATGGAGATCTATTGAGACGGATGTTTCCTACGTTTGTACATTGTCCAGTCTTAATGTACATTAAAGGGCCACTTCACCTGTTTAATGGAGACAACTGAGTCTATAGTTGTGGTTCATCTTATTCAGGCTGTGGTGACGTAATGGTTGTTTTGTTTTTTTCTGTGCCTTTGGAGGAGCATTTTTAAACTAGAGAAAAAAAACCTGATGGTATCGTGGTGAGATCATCGAGGTTATCTCAGCTCGGGCTTGGAGACTTTCATTTATAATTTCTAACAAAAAACTGGTGACGTGAAGTTTTAAAGACATGAATATTTAAACAGGCAGGGAAGATGTGGCAACAAGATGCTACCGAGTTGCATTGTGGGAAATGTTCCAGTGTTTGGAGGACACGAGCATTTGCTGCACAAATTACATGTCTTGGAATGGAAATGCAAAACTGCATCAAACAACTGAAATACATTCAAAACTTTTCTAAAATCAGAGAACTGGCTGATATCCAAGAGTTGACTCGACACTGATAGCGACTTGAGGAACTGAAGTATAGAAGACAACCAGCAACCACGGTGATGTAAATATTTCTGCAGTAAAGCACACACATCCAAAGTCCACACCACTCCAGTTTCAAACATAAAGCTTCCAAACGGTTCTCCCGTGTTGCTAATATTAATAACTGAAAGCAAGTAAAGCCGACAGCGAGCTGTTTCCTAGCAACACAACTCCAAACCTGTCTGCAGCGTCATCGCTCTGTCCAGACGGTTTTGCATTTTACACTCAATTTATTCCCTCTGTTGCAAACGGCTGAAGCACGCAGCCACGTTTACTGCATGCGATTTGTTGGCGGACTGCCCGAGACCAAACCATCAAATGAAACGCCAAAGATTTGGTGAAACATTTGAAATGGCTCGGGCCGTTTTGTGGGTGTTGTTATGACCAGGGCTCCAGCGGTCAAATAAAAGGTTGGTGAAGGCTACCTTGACTGAGCCACTCTATCAAAAGCCCGCATGATCACTGACAACGGAACCAACTGAAGACCAATCTCTAATCAGAACAGCATGGCCCTGTGTTTAAACCATTGGGTCATCTTTTAATTGACCATTTCACTGCTGCGTCTGCAAACCTTGCAAATGTAAACACCTGCTCAACAGCGGAGGGAGACCATAAATGGAGTTGTTAAGTCTCTTTATTTTTCATTTAATAACAAGTTCAATTCTTGTGCTTGGTTGGATTTAGTCCTGAAATATCAATCATTTACACCGTAATCATTTCTTGCGCTCTCTTTCCATTGAATTCCTAAGTTCCTCCCTCTCTCCTCATCCCTTCACTCACTCTGAACTAAAAAGGCTTCTTTTTCACAACACTCCATCAAGCAGTGATCAAACTTGCCTCCAGCAGCTGTGGATTGACGACTTCATGTTGCGTGACTACAGGTTAGGAGCTGCAGAGTTACTTTCAAGCTAAATTAAACTGTTTAGCCGCAGGGAAGCTGATGAATTGAATGGTTAATAAGTGCTGTGTAAAAATAACCACTTAACAGCTTCTTACTTTGTGCTCTTTCATTTGACAGGTTGCTATTTCTTGAGAAACCTGTCACACACCCTTTGCTCTGAACTCCAATTCCTGCCGTGCCCATGAAAGTGGCTCCTGTATGTAAAACAACAATGAACTTTGAAAGAAGGAACTACATTTTACCGCACCAATAAATTACACATTTATGTTCATTTTACCTCCACTAGCCCTGGTTTTTTTTATTTCTAGGTTTAGGTGTGATCATGACAAAAGGGTGATATCAAGCAACAGACCAGAGCTGCGATTAGATCGTCCACTAACATAACTGTAAATGTCTCAATGCTTAGTGACCAGAATCTGCTCAAAGTGTCCTTGAGCAAGACCGACTCTCCTATTTGGATATGAGCCCCTTTAAATCCATTGCAAGCCCGGCGAGGCGGCGCAGATGCCGCTCCAGTCTTTCAACATCACAGCCTCATCTTCACTTAAACTGTCACTGGTTTATAGATTTTCTTTTACGGGGCTGATGAGCTGCTCCCTTCATTTGGACGGTTTTCATTTCATCGCCGCGATGACTCTCCCTCATCAAAGTGAAAAATCAAAGCTGTGCGGTCAAGCTTATTACCCTCCCTCCTCCCCCCTCCCCCCCGTGTCATAACCACGCTTCATCCAATAAGACTGTCACTGGGAACAGAGGTGGAAGGATTATTTCCAAAATGTCTCTCTCTGGATTGCAGTCTTCATTCATCAAGCGCTGACTTTGATGCAAGCGCTGACTTTGTATGAAAAAAGGGCTGCTTCTTGTTTTCTTGTTTTGCTGTTTCAACTAGGTCCAAAAAAAAAACAAAAAACAAAAAAAGTTCCCTTCATCTTTTATTCCTGGCTCAGGCTTAAAAAAAACAACTGTTTTTCCTGTCTACCTTTTCTGCTCCTCATGCAAATTGTCTGCATACTGTGATGAGCCAGTCAAATCAAAGACAACACAAACAAAAGGTAGAACAAAAAAAAAAAGAGGTGTTTTCTGGGTAATTGCGTACACTGAGTGTGTGTGTGTGTGTGTGTGTGTGTGTGTGTGTGTGTGTGTGTGTGTGTGTGTGTGTGTGTGTGTGTGTGTGTGTGTGTGTGTGTGTGTGTGACAATTCTCGGCTCAGCACTGCTGTGACATTTACTGAAAATGATTGAGGTTTTGCATTTTTCACTCAGGTCAGGTTCCATAGCTGGAAAACTGTTCTGTGATTTCTCCAATCGCATGCCCTCTGCACTGCCTCACCTCTTCTCCCATTGGCCTGCTTTCTTAGCTGATGACTTCAGGCTGTTGGGGATCTTAGGAACTCATCAAGGGGATCGTTGCCATGGCGATAAAGGGGCAACAAGCCAAGGGAAGTAACCCTGGCTTGTCTTTCGGAGGGCCAGACACCCTTATCTGGCAGGAGTCGCTGTCTGTTGCACACATCCACATCCACAGACACGCACAAATGATTTGAAAAGTGCACAGTGTGCACGCACGGCGTTCACCAGATGTGCAGCCTGATTGCAGCAGGCTGAGAGCTGGGAGTTTAACTTGAGTTAAATGCCTCTTAGCAGAGCAGTAACACACACACACACACACACACACACACACACACACACACACACACACACACACACACACACATACCAGTTCTGGACGGGATCGAACGGTCACCCCTGTGGTCACATTTCTGAGATGGCATTTAAAGCACAACGTTCTTGTTTGTTCTTTGTTCTTTGGGCAAAATGGCAGCATGCAGTTGTGTCACTTTTTTTTTACCACAAAGACAGACAGAGGGAGGCTTGCACATGGCTGTGGTTTAAGACCTTCAAGTCAAAGTCAAAGATTTTGTTTTGTGTAAATCAAATTAGATACTTTGGACAGTTTCATGTTAACTGAAATGAGAAAACATCCATCAACAGTATTTTCCTAGAAAAGCTCAAAAATAATTCACTAATTCAGCAGTGGACGCACTTCAAACTGTATTTTTTTTTTTTTTTAACTCCCAAGCTTGGATACTTTCCACAAAATTAAAAACAATTTGAGCAAATAAAAATGAAGTGCTTCAATGTAAAATGGCCCCATGCCTGAATTCATGATTTATCATCTCTAAATCATGCAAGCCCCCTCTGTTTAAGTGCTAACACATGATCCAAGTTGCCTCCCTTTAAAATTAATCGTCTGTTTCGGTTTTGTTTCATCCATCACAATCAATCATTACCTCTCCAAAAGGCAGCAAATCTAATTCAGAAACAAAAACCCTCACATCTACCATTGTCGTCGCCTCCTCTGCTGCTGTCCCGTGTCAAATCCTATTTAAAGCTCATTTCTCTGCAGCCCTTCTGGATTTTGGATGCGAGTCTGGCTCTCACCACCAACTCCAAACCCCTAACAGCTGCCGCCGCCGCAGACCCCGCTGCCATCGAGGCAGCAGCACAGGCCCGACACAACTGTCAGAGGCCTGTTGGCTAATCTCATTTTCCCACCATGAGTTTACAGCCATGACGAGGCAGCATGGCGATGACCCGAGGGAAAGAAATGCTTCACAAGGTAAGCTTTGTTACCGATTATTAACCGTCATTTGCCTGAGGCTTTTTAAGGATTTTAGTGGTCTCGATGACAAGAAGGGAGTTGAAGTTCTACGGCTGACTCGAGGACTTTTTTTTTTTTAAAAAAGGTGAAAAAGGTTGGGGAAAAAAAAGTCACTCTTTTGTCAACTTTTACCTTTAAATATGTTTCCTATCCTCGCCCCTGAGGAACTGATCGACTTCTCTCCCTAAAACTTTTGTTTCCTCTCGAGGAACTCCTCACCTTGAAACAGTATCGTGCCTGAAGCTGACGTAAACAGTATCTGTGAAGCCCAGACAGGCCTTGAAGAAGCAGATGGTGGATACAGTCAATCTGCGGTTAAAAGAAAAATCAATGTGTTCTTTGATCGGTACTTATCTGTCCCTTGAAGAGCTTTCTGAACTGCATTGTAGCAACGTAAATATTGCTACTGTATTCGATTTCCTTGCCCTTGACAAGCTTCCCACCAGCGTCAACCCACATCACACACACCCACTAACAAAAGTATGCTTCCCAAATAGTCCACACCATCACCAACTTTTGCCAAATGATTTGGGGTTGAGATTTAGGAATCCAGCAACACTGACACACATATACAGTATATGTATATGAATATATTTGTTGTTTGTTTGTTTTTTAGTTGGAATAAGAGAAAGAAAAAGCTTGGAAGACTCATTCTGACGCTTGGCAGCTGAATAGAAAACAGAATATTTAATCGGGAAAACTTACAGTCAGGGCTGACCTCGTCTGAACACTGCAGCGCCTCACCTGACGTGAACCCACCCACTCATCTCAACAACACCCATCTCGTCTCCCTTTTTCACATACTTTAGTTTCCAAGGTAACAAAGTTATCGCAGCTGGTGAGACGAGAGAGACGAAAACTGACAACTTCCCCCGACTGGTTCTCTCATTCGCGCTGTTTTCCAAATCTCAAAGTCTTCCTTGCCCCCTCTCCCCCCGATGTTTCTCTCTCGCTTTTTATTTCCTCTTTCTGATCTTGTCCCTGCTTCACAGCCCAAAACGTCACAACATGACACAAAGACAGACCACGCACACTTTTTGAGAAACACACAGACAGGTCTAAGGTGCATGTAGATGGATGTGAGTATTCGGTATGTACTGGATGATTTGAAACACCTCCGCTGAGTCATTCCTTTTCATTTGGTGGTAAATATTTAAGCTGGGGTTAAAGAGGATTTACAATTTTTCTACTGAGACCAAAGAATAAATTAATATCTGAACACAAGTCTGTTTCTGAGAAGGAGGTCGCCAAATATGACAGGAAGACATCTGAAGGTGGAGAATGAAGCGGGAACATCAGCCGGTCTGTAAACTTTAGTAAACACAGACAGAAACAAAATAGTCCTTCACGTCCAAGTTTCTCATCTCCACAGGTTGAACACGCCTGCGAATTATCCCTGGCTTTTCTCTGAAGTTGCCCCTTTCTCTCGGAGAACAGGCGTGTTGAATTGGCGGGCGAAGGAAGGGAGGACATGGGCCGAGTGACAAAAAGAGCGATAGTTTGGCCTCACCCTCACAAAGGGAGGGAGGAGGAAATCTATGGTTCTGTTTATCCAGTGGTTTCATCCCCTCAATGCTCTTTCTGTAAATCCATGGTGGAAGTGATTCAGTGTTCCCTTTTTTGACCCCAAAATAATAATTTTTAAGAGATTTGAAATCCCAGCAACATCAGTGCTGCCTGGTGGAGATACATGTAGTTCAGCTCCAATGAGAGATGAAGTTCATCAGTACCGTTCCATCCCCGAACTCAGTGCCGAGGCCTCTCTCCGGCCCTACTAGTTATGTCACGAATGTTTTCCCGGCGGAATTCCTACCCCTCGCTAAGTCTGGAAACTTTGTTGTAAGGGTTCTCCAGGAGGTAGCGGAACCTGTCGTAGTGCTCCAGCATGTACTTTGGCGCGTACATGTGCTCTTTGGGCTCCACGGGAGGATATTCCTGCAGGGAGCCATCAAACCAGCCCCCTGTCCGGATCAGATCGCGGATATAGCTGAGGTCGCGTTTGTCCTCGTAGTCGCCCCACCGCGGGAAGTCTCCGTTCTGCGCCGATACCAGCTTGAAGTAGATCCCCTCGGGCGAGAAGCACCAGGAGCAGTGCCACCCGGCGAAGTGGAAGGGGCTGCCCACCGACCACTGCACCAGGATGTGGCCAGTGTCGTTCTCGTACTTGCGGAAGCCCGGCATGGTGTAGTACTCGCGGCGGCGCAGTTTGATGCCGTCGCCGTCGTAGACGTCGCGGAGCATCCCCAACGTGCATCCCGACACCACCTCCAGAGAACCGAACTGCTTCCAGAAAAAGCCGTACAGCGACTGCACGCGCAGAGAGAAGAGAGCGGTTAAGTTGCTGCACGGGTGAATTACTTCATCTTAAATGTTTAAAACGCAACAGAGACAAGATGCTTAATACAACAAAAAGCATCACACACCCACGGTAGTGTTGCCGAAAGATAATTGAACACCCACACACAAGCTGGCATTTTGCTTCTACCTTGCGCATGTGGATGGCGAAAGGTTCCGTCCAGCCATCAAACAGTTTGAGGAAGAGGAGGCCCTCGCGTGCTGGGATTTCATCTGCGTCGTTGATGACGAAGACGTCGTCTGATTTGGCGCCCGCCACCCTAGACAAGCCGTTGTGTGTCAGGAAGGTACGCAAGTAGTCGTCGGCGATCCAGCCGTCCTGCCGACCGCCCTCCGGGAAGTGGTCGAGGAACACGTACAGGATCTTGTGACGTATGTAGTCGTACGTGCCGTTGAGGAGGAGCCGCAGGAAACTGGGGAGGTTACAAACACCGTTAGGGGGATTCTGTCATCCACAGAAACAGTGCGGTGTTTGTTTGTACAATGGTATACGACGGAAAACGTCACATCGCGGGCCGGGGGCCTCATCTGTAACCGTCGCCTCCGGACAGAACGGGGCCTGAAAGATGCGCATGCTGGTCCCCGCGCAAAAGTTGGGATTTATAAAAACACACTGGACGGGAGAATTAGCGCACCCGCATGCAAACTCTGACCCGTGTGTACGTACGTTTTGGAGACTGTGAACTGAAGTTAGATTGTAGAAATGAAATGGTATTGCTGTATGTGTGATGAAGCCTCTCACGCATTTAAGTTCACTTCATATTACAGTCGGGAAAGTCTGACGGCCTTCCCCCATACGAAGCCCTTATCACCACGTTAACCAGGCTAATGGACTAGATGACCATAATTGGTTGTAGAAATTGAAGAACACAGGATCAGTTTTTAAAATTGTCTTCCACCAATATTGTGTAAATACTTTGATGTAGTTTTTGTGTGTAAAAGTGCTGTAGTAAACACGACAGCGCTGTCAGGGTCACGGAGCAGTACAACGGAGACACTGCTATCGTTGCAGCAGCAACACGGTGCCCCTTCGCTACATTTGCTTTTGTATGCAACCTCGGTGCTGTGGCCACCAAACAATATGTGCTTTCTATTCTGCACCTCACCCACAAGCACTTCAATTTCTGTGTCAAAAAAAAGTCCTTTTTGAAGCTTCCCTCTCCACTCCACAATTCACCAAGGAACCACTGAGCAGCATGGCTAATTTTATATGCATCAACGTTTACAGCGTGGTTTGACAATTTATGGTTGAATGTGGCCGTGTAGAGGACTGGATATGAGGCTCATCAATGTGTACACATTTCCACGTGGACTATGATTTATAAGGGCAACACGCAGGTGTGCGTGCGCACGATTTTATATATCTAAATATTTTTACGCATACGTCATTTTCGGATTTGGTGCCTTTAAGTCTGGATCCTACGCAGTGAGGCCCCCGGTCTGATGTATCATAACTACATTTCGAGGTAGCCATTGGTTTCCATTCTTGCATTAGTTAAATACAACTTGACAACTTGCCATTCCTTGACCTTTCAAACCAACTCGCTCTTTAGGCTATCTTGACTAGTTTTTTTTCCCTACTCTTTACTATGGAGCAATATTTTAATACGTGAGTCACAGGTTTTTTTTTTTTTTTATGCACACATGTGGTTCACCCAATCCACACGTGTGTTGGGTTTGTTGCTACTTTTCCACTCGTGAATTGATTTCAAACTTTTGTTTAACTTCATAAACATAATTGTCTTCCATTGTAAGAAAACCCCGGTGGCTATTTTCAAACTGCACTACCATACATTTATACAGTGGCTGAAAAAATAACAGACTTGACTGTAATGGAATCCACAGTTCAACAAGTTTCAAAACGTTGCTAATTCATGTTTTTTTTCCCGAACAGAATGGAAACCAGTGCTGCCTGGAACAATAAGTAAAGTACACACTGTAGAGATTGGGGGGAAAAAAAGTTGCGAAAAGATAAAGAACAAAAGGTCAGACAAGTGCTTGTTTGACAAATGACACCTTTCAGTGCAGAGAACCCACCCGCCATACACCAAACTGAATGCAAGAACAACTCAATTAACCTGATAATATGCAGAGCACAAGACAATGCTCACTGAATGTATCCGCTTTCATGCGGTGTCACATCCTATGATTGAACACACCAATCTCTCCCTTCAAGGCTACATGCAGAGTTAATCGTGTCGCTCTTGTCATAATCTGCTGTAAAATTGCTCTCGAGGCTGAGCATGTTGTTGCCAAAGGAATTGTTATTCAGCACACTAATGTTCAAGAAGCATGCAGGGTGGCTGTAGACAAAAACTGTAAGCTGTAAGCAGTAACCCGTCAGCGCACCTGCAGTGTTTCAACTTCACAAAAACCTGGAGTTTTGGCTGAATTTTGGATCACTGAATATGAAAATGGTGTACAGCATGACCCCAAATGAACTCCTTTATGTATGCCTGCACATAAACATGATATAACCCATCTCATAACTTAATCCAGCTTCAAATTCGCTGAAGATGCAATTCATTGAACAATGCCATAATGTCAGCCACAGAGAGTCATCTACCGATGGCCACGGAGCAGCTCAGTAGAGGATTACACATCTTGCTTAAATACAAACTGACCTCAAGGGCATAGCTTTATAATCTGTCCATAAAGAAATAGCGTTGTACCTCAGAGGTCGTTTCTCTCCATAGGCCGTAAAGTTTGATTCACATACGAGGAACAGATCTACGGCCTGGGCGAGCTCATGGAAGCGCACGTGCAGCAGGTCAAACTCATGGTTCACATTGATGGCATTGATCACCCTCCGTGGGGTCTCCCTGGGTGTCAGTCGCTCCTTGGTTGGCAGATTGGAGTGGTACACCATGGTGGGAACCCCACAGTAAGGTCCGTGCCACCCTGGCCGACAGACGCACTTGACCAGCCGCTTCCCGTTGCCTCTGGCCCTCGCCTTGGCTTTCGGAGGTGCCGAGGGCTGCTGCTGCTGCTGCTGGACCTCCAGAGGTCTTCGTTGCCCTGCAGCCCCAGCTCGACCAACGTCCCCAGCTTCATTAGCCACAGCCCCCCCTGATTTTCCAGAGTACTCCTTCGGGGTAGCCACCTCCGTCCCTTGCCTGAAGCAAAGGGCTCCGGCTTTGGTGCGGACAAAGTAAGATGTTTTGTCATCTTGAAGCTGGTGAGTGCGGGTATTGAGGTCTCCCATGGATTCTAAGGGGTCCGGCAATCGTTCCTTGGGGAACACCACGCGGTGGTGCTCTTTTCCCACTACTGGTACCTCTGGGAGGTCCGGCCTGCCCGGCAGGGCTGGGTGGCTGGGGTTCCGCAGCTGCTCTTCAGCTCTCCTCTGAGGAAAGAAAAACAACAACAAAAAAAAAACAGTAATGGGAAATGGTTATGGTTGCTGCTCCTCTAAAATAAATTCCAAACATCTGTGGATTTTAGTGTCACTGATTAATTAACTTTACACCAACAAACAGCTTGATATTTACTGGCACCAGCTGATCACATGGACATAATGAAAAGTGGAGGTGGTGACAATTTTGATACTTTGAAACATTTGAATTGATAGTTACATTACAATTGACAAAAATAAAAAATGAAATATAGTGAACTGATGAATTCAATTAATACTGAGTTAACATGAACTATTGCCTACTATTTAAAATAACAGACATCTTAGCTGGTACATAGTTGCTGACCCCTTGTAATGACTTCTAAATGTTTATATCAAAAGCAATCAACTGTATTTGAGGCTTTTTTTTTTGTCTTGTAACAGTTGCTGTGAAATGTCGACGTGCTCTTGGCACTTTGAGAGCAATTTCAAAGATGAGCCGATGTGACAAAGAAAAATAAAGGATAGCGTAGAAAACAAGACAAAGGCTAGGGATACACCTCAGGTTTCAACCCTTCTGGAGATCCACAATGGTGGTTTTTAGAAGATGTCAGTGCCAAAAAAAAAATCACCTCCCAAGGCTCCCAGGAAACTCAAAGACTAATCTGACTCCCCTTGTTTCAAAGACACATGCGTGAACAATGCAAAGTGTTTAAATGTGTCATGAACGCAGGCACATTTCTATACCAAAAATCAAGCAACAGCCAAAGGGAACAGGATTTGAATTAAAACAGTAAAACAGAAATATCACATTTGAATTGTATATTAGGATAACAATGAATTTAGTTGTGCTTAAGGGCTGAACTTGAACTAGAAACCGGTGACCTACAATCTCAGCTTTACCCAAGCTTGTCTGTATTTAAGACATCAAATTCTGCCCTTTTATACTCCCACTATATTAATACATGTTGCCTAAACATGTATATATTAAACATGTACATTAATGCAAGGTGGACCCATATTAGCTATAATGTATCTTCAAAAGTACAGCTACAATGGCAGCCTCACTGTCAACAACAAGAGTGGGTTGCACACTAATCTGAAGGTTAGTGGTTTGATCCCGGCTCCTCCTGTCCACATGCCTAAGTGTCCTCGAGCAAGACACTGAACCCTACAATTGCTCCCGATGGTGTACCATCGGTGTGTTGTAAGTCGCTTTGGATAAAAGCGTCAGCTAAATGAAATGTAATGTAACTTTGAACGGGTTACTGGGTAACCTTGCCACTGGTATTAAACAAGATCAAAAGTAGGTGAGTGCAAAAGTCAAACAATCTGCAGTTAATATTTAGAAATACACACTGTTAGCAAACAATAATTAACCCACAACAATGATATCTTATCATTACAACGTTGTTTTGCGGGTAATCATTTCTTGAGACTTTTAGTGTTGATTAACTTTAACTTTACGGCTTCTTACAGTACATCATTGAACACACGTGCACGTGTGCCCTCTGACAGGTGATTACAGAGCAGTTTCCTTTGTCTCCAAGGCTCCAGGAAAGTGAACGTGTAAACTTGCTGAATGTTATAGATCACTCTCACAGAGATACAACACAGTGATAGCAGGGGAAGATGCAAGAGGAGATGAGATCAATAATGTGTGAGGCAGTAGTACATTAGAAGTAGCTCAAAGGCACAGAGGACTTCCTGTTTCATATTTGCATTTTCTTTCGTTAAAATAAAATGCAAGCAAGCAAGGATTTCCTTAATAAGATGACAAATGTCCCAGAGATTTTAAGGCGATATATTTCTGGAGGCTTACCATTTTTTTGAGGGTGGTAAGTAAGCAACATTAACTTCATCACAAAGGACCAGAGTGACATGGCTTTGATTTATAACTAACTTAGTAGTTAGTCATAATTAGCTCTAATTTATAATTGTGCCGATTTATGACTAAGTCTATTAAAGGTGTTTCTTATACTTCAGAAGTTTGTCGATTCTTCTAAGAAGAAGCAAATAGTCCTTGATATGAACAGTGATTGTGCACAGACAGCAGGAAACACAGTCCAATGGAAAGGAGAACAACTTTTATGATTAATGCATAACGTAATAAGTCTCATCAAAAATCCGTAACAGTGTTTTTGCACTGGTGACCCAGGATGTTTGTGCAGATTGTACTTGGGTCAGTGCGATCGCTTTTTCTTTTTTGAGTTCTGGCATCTCCGATTGGCTCTGTGTTAAATCACAGCACCTTGACATGAGCGTGGAGAATTTCCAACCCACCATCCACCTGTGCTACATGGAAATAAAAACAAACCTTTCACCCTCCAAAGGCACAGACTTTGAACAGACAACTTGCTTACAAGTTTAATTAACATCTTATTAGAATTATTGTAATTATCTCCACACAAGTTTACAGAGATCATCTCTGTTTTTTTTTTTTTATTCTATTCTGCAACTCCAAGAGCTGTTTTTTGTTTGTTTATATCTAAATATCAAATTTAAATAGATGAAAGCCTGTTATATTACACGAGCATTCATCCGTCTGTGACACCATTCTCTCCTCTGTCCTCTTTGGTCTCCACCTCAAAGTTCAAATTAAACAAATGTTCTCATACATATCTAATTAAACAACTATGACATAGAATTATTGTTCGATTTGAACTCAAATTAGCATTATAAACACTGTATGGCTGTGTAAACCCTTCTGGATCAGTTCTTTGGAGGGGACAGTGAGTTGACTGCGGGCAGAACATCACACCACATTTCTGCAAGTATGTGCTCAACTTGTTAAACAGGTGTTTGGTAAACTGTTGTACTGCCTCCATTGCTGGATAATTTTGTTGCACATACAGTTAAAAAGCTGTTGTTGCCTTGAGTCTGTCCTCTGTCGTGTGTGTGTGTGTGTGTGTGTGTGTGTGTGTGTGTGTGTGTGTGTGTGTGTGTGTGTGTGTGTACTTGCATGGCTATCTTTATGGGCACCAATTTCAGTTTTCGACCATCACCGTGAGGACATTTTGGAAAAGTGAGGTCTGAACTTTCTCACACCGTTTTAAAAGGTTTGTTTGAGGGTTAGTTTTTAAAATGGGTAGAATTAAGTTTAGGTTAAACCGGGATCAGACTACACAATATAACTGTCTTTCACTATGTCAGATTAGGCAATCTGGCATAAATTCTTGCCACGTCTTTGTTGGGAGACTAGCAACACTCAACATTATAACCTGAACCGAGGCCAAGAAGTTGTCAATCATGGCTCACCAGGTTGCTGAAGTGCCTCTGCTTTTTCTCGCCAACATTTATCCTTTTTACTCTGTCACGATAATCTCTGGAGAAAACGTCAACAAGGCGGAGGGTATTGTTGCCACAGCTCAACGAACCGTTACTCTATTTTGTTGTTCCACCTGACAGAAAAACCTGCAGTGTCCCACTTTCTTTCCTCCGCGTTTACAAATGCACGACAGAGAGCACTCTGTCATTCTGTTGGTCAACGTGAAGGAACAGGATATGTCATACCAGGCAGGACACAAATTCGGACATGGTGGACAATTCACTACGACACTATGGGCCGAATTTGTGTAATTTAAACACTTAGATGTGATAGTTATAGGGAATGCATTCTGTTAATGTACGTCCTCACAACGAATACAAACGTGTGTGTGTGTGTGTGTGTGTGTGTGTGTGTGTGTGTGCTGTGAATCACCACTCAGTATGGGGTTTTATGTGATGTTATTAGTCCACAGCATGCTCCACCTGATTTCATTTTATATTAACTTACTTCGGCTTCCCTCGCCCGACCGCATTAAGATAAAAAAAAAAAAAAAAAGATATAATGCTTCCCAGTACAACCTCATCAGTGTGGAAAGTGCATCACATCTTTCTTGCAGAAAGAGAAAGGTGATAAACAGAGTTACACATCCTATAATACAAGGAGAAAACATGCAGTTCTAACAGAAAGCTGTAGCTTTGAGCCAGGACTGCTGTACATTATATTGGAGAGGTATTTACATTTTCTTATCTTCTCACTGAAAGCAGGATTAAAGTAAAAGTTAACCCATCTCACCTCATTTAGTGCGTTTTCCAGCTGGTTTTCCTCTGGTTTCTCCCAGGGATGAGGAGGCGCCGGCTCCATCTCTATCCCGGCAGGGCCGACGATTCCTGGACCCCCAACCAAGACCCCCTCATTCCCCTGGCCCAACCCTCCCCCACCTCCCACCGAGCCTCTCGCTTTGTTGTCAGATTGGTGGATAACAGGTAGGGGAGGGGCCTCCTCGGGAGAGGCGGGGCTGAGCGGGGTTGCAGCCACGCCCTTCTCCCTCCAGAAGAAGCCGGTGACCATGATGAAGGACTTGATGTTGGGATATGGAGCGGAGAGCTCACGCAGCAGGGAGACGTAGTGGAGGGCCTTGTAGTAGTGGAGGAAGGAGATGACGCACAGGCCCACCGTGCACAGCAAGAACACCCGGTGCCGCCGCATTTTCATCCTGGAAAGGAAGGAAGGAGAGAAATGAAGAAACATGAGTCGGACTGATATATATATACATATATATAAAAAAGAAGCATCTTACGTTTTGAAAAAAAAAATCTCTTTATTCCCATCTGCACCATTGACCTCTGTGGGTGAACCACAATCAACTCAAGTAACGGCCTGTGGAGTTGTTAAACATAAACCACAAGTCCAAATAAAAGGAGAAAGGAGTTAGCCTCAATGGATGCATAGAGTCATGAACTTGCACTTCCTCCTTCAAGCCAGAATTCAAATAATGTTTTTTTTTCACCCAGTCTGCTGTTTTACATGAATATAGCTTTCAGAAAAAAAAAGAAATTGGAAGTATGAAAATGATGCATGCAAATGACAGTTAGCACGACTGGATTATGGATGATATGATGTGAGCCTGGACAAAAGTTTAGATGTAGTTATTGTCATAGAGTAAATCAATATTTTTGTATAAACAATGGATCAAATGCCTGTCAGTAACATACAGACATAGGCCGCTCAAATCAAATGGTGCAATGACACTGTTAGTGAGTTGGTGGTGAACGTCTTTGAGCATAAAGCAGGTAAAGAGACAGTTATCATTGTGAAGAGAGAAATCAAAGCCAAAACAAGAGTGAAAATCTGAATCCTCTTAATCAGTTGGCTGAAAACACGACTTTAATTCAATGTTAGGTTTCAGTCTCAGATGTTGGAAAATGAGATCTTAATTGCACACATCAAATGCATCTTCATGGCAGCGCTGCAGCCTGTCTCTGTGCAGTGAAGTGCTTTATCATGTTGATTAAATTATTTGATTCAGAAACCAACACTAGCTGTTTATTAGGGACGATACAGATAAGAATACGTTGCCGTAATGTACTTCTGTTGATACGCTACGACATGATGTAGTTCACTGACTTTTAATTTTAGAAAATGGATTTAAAACTGGCCTCAAAGCGTCTAACTGCGAGCACCTGTGTTGGCTTCAGTGTGGGATTTCCTCTTTAGGCACAGGCAGCCCGGTCTAAGAACGGGGACAGTCTGTGCTTACGCTGCAAGATTCATTCTTGCACTTGAATCCATCTTCAAATGAATGTTGGACATCTGAACACATTAAACATACAGCAGGGGGATAAAGAACAAAACACTAAAGTAAGGGGGGAGAAAGAGCCAACTCTGCCAGTGACCTCTCAGTAATGCCTCATATGAATCTGAAGCAGCTTCGTCAGCACGACACGGCCCGTTACTGGATGTGAAACAACTGCGAAGAAGGGCGTGGTGGGAGTGAGGCCCAGCTGAAGGTGGGAGGAGGAAGAGGAGGAAGAGGAGGAGAGGTTTGAACCACTGGAATGAGGAGCGCAGTGAACGAGGCCTGATAAGATAGCCCAGAGGAGCAGATGTCAGGAGAGATGAGAAATGAGGAGTGGGAGTGAAGAGCTCTCCGCAGAACGTTTCACATTCATGTGCAGCTTCAACATGACGCCACAAAGGTTCACGTTAGCAGCTGAACACAAACGAATGAGGAGGTTAACCCGAGTGTTACCAGGTTGGTTTCTGGCAACACAACAAACCGGCAAGTAACTTTCAAGGCTGAAGACCTGAGTCGAGTCAGAAATGTCCCCAGAGTCAAGTTCAGGTCAAGAGTGACGCGTCTCAAGCCGAGTTTAAATGCTAAACTGTGTGCTACTCATTACGACCCCATTCACATCTGGTGTTACATCATGCTGTATCTGAATCTGGATAAATTAAGATCTTTACTGCGCGACCACATCATAAAGAAAAAAAATTACGCCCAGAAAGTTAAAATGGTCGTCGACCGTTACTCTGACAAACTAAAGCGAGGCTGATAAAAGCCAGAGGGGAGTTAGCTTGGAGATGAAACAAAGGGAAGCCCACAAAACATCATGGCTTTCCGTGACCTCTTTGACCTCTTTGACCTCAGACGCAGCAGTTAGCCTTACAATAGTCTCCCTGCTGACATGAGATCAAATTGTGGGTATAAAGACAATCAGAATGAACTGTACGACCATGAATAAATGTAATAAATGTAATAACTGTAATAAATGTAAAAACTGTAAAAACTGTAATAACTGTAAAAACTGTAATAACTGTAATAAATGTAATAACTGTAGTAACTGTAATAACTGTAATAACTGTAATAAATGTAAAAACTGTAATAACTGTAAAAACTGTAATAACTGTAATAAATGTAATAACTGTAGTAACTGTAATAACTGTAATAACTGTAATAAATGTAAAAACTGTAATAAATGTAATAACTGTAGTAACTGTAGTAACTGTAATAACTGTAATAACTGTAAAAACTCCCTCACTGGTTGTTGATGTCCTGATGAGCATCTAGTGGAGAATAAAGAGAATAATAAAGAGAATAAAGATAATAAAGATAATAGTCACCTGCCTGGTGATTAAACTGTTATTGCGTCGCATGAAACTGATCTTTCCCGGAAGTCTTCATTCGCGGACTTCGTCTCGTCTGACGTCACGGTGAGCATGTTACGTCACTTCCTGTCTACAAACGGCGCGACTTCTCTCTGCTATTTCAGTTTTGGTACTGCTAGCTCAGCAGTTAGCAATGTCTCCCCCCTCTCCCTCCACCGCTTCGTGTTTGTTTTCCCTGCCCGGTGTGTGACATGTTTTAGTTACGACCCCGTCCCCCCTTCACGGTAACGATACCTGTAATAAATGCGGTGTCGTCAGGGCGCCGGAGGTCGCGGTCTGAATCGCGGCTGTGCGCCATGCTAAACGACCAGCGTGAATGGAGACTCCGTTTACGCGGGGACAGAGTCAGATGTCTTCCCGGGGACAGAGTCAGATGTCTTCCCGGGGACACTGAACCTGCTGACTAATCATAAATCCAGTCAGGTCGTTATTGACGTCGGCGGTAATAAACACGTGGTTTCGTGAATCGGAGATCAATAAAGTTCATGTTGAATCGGTGTGAAACTTTAAAAAAACGTGTCGGACCCTGTAGTTTTCTGTAGTTTCCTGTAGTTTCCTGTAGTTTTCTGTAGTTTCCTGTAGTTTTCTGTAGTTTCCTCTGGACTCCTTCCCGACCGGACCAGTGATGACGTGTTCAGGACGTCTTCCCGCTGGTTGTCCCGCTAACAACGTGGTTGATGATGAGAACACACTCACTCACCCAAAGCCTCCAACATCCTATAGAGCAGGGGTGTCAAACATACGGCCCGCGGGCCGGATCCGGCCCGCCAGGGGGTCCAGCTCGGCCCACCTGATGACTTTACTAAGTGTGAAAATTACAGAAAGACATAATTTCCATTTCTATGAGAATATGGAGGTTTATGAGTACCAACGTTTTGTAATTGTTTTTTTTTTAATCGATCCAGTAATTGCTTCAAAAACAGCGTAAATGCGATTTCTGCTCCGGAGGCAGCAGCGCTCGCTGCTAGGGAATCTGCAGAGGAGAGCCGGGGCAGATAAACAGTGGGCTGATGTCTGAGTTTTTGCTCTTTATGTTTCTAGTTTATTGTAGAAAGACCTTAACATAGGGTTTATCATCCAAAAACCGTCACCAATGATTTAAACATAGAGAAATATTGTCGTTATGAATGCGTTATTATGCTGTGATTTTACTGGTCTGGCCCACTTGAGGTGAAAGTGGGCAGTATGTGGCCCCTTAACTAAAGTGAGTTTGACACCCCTGCGTCTGTAACCAGACCACCTCTATTTAAATAACTCAACAAAAGATGCATCAATACACATTTAATAAAAATGTATCCTACCAAATTAATGGATCAAAAAAAATAAAAAAAATTGACAATTAAAAGCAGACTATTAAATATGCGCTCTCTCTGGTCTGAATCTCTGTTAGTAAATGACTTGATAACTGATCATCAGATTGATTTACTCTGTCTCACAGAGACCTGGCTGCAACAGGAAGAATATGTTAGTATTAATGAAGCAACTCCTCCCAGTCATATTAATTATCATATTCCTGGAGATTCAGGCCGATGAGGAGGAGGAGGAGGAGGAGGAGGAGGAGGAGTGGCAGCAATCTTCCACTCAAGTTTATCAATTAATCCAAAGCCTAAACTTAGCTATAATTCATTTGAGAGTCTGACTCTTTGTCTCTCGCACCCAAACTGGAAAGCAGAGAAACCGATTATATTTGTTGTTGTTGTTGTTTACCTCCCACCTGGTCTTTATTCAGAGTTTCTAACTGAATTCTGACTTTTTATCAGATTTAGTGCTGAGTTCAGATAAAGTGATGATAGTGGGAGACTTTAACATTCATGTTGACGTGGACAACGACAGCCTCAGTTCTACTTTTAGCTCATTATGAGATTTTATAGGCTTTTCTCAGAATATAAATAAACCCCATCACCGTGGTAACCACACCCTCCATCTGGTTCTGTTGTTTTGAAACTGAACATTTAATTGTCTTTCCTCAAAACCCTGTTTTGTCGGACCACTTCTTATTAACATTTGAAGTTACAATAATGGACTACACAGCATGTGGGAATAAATCCCACGACAGTAGATGTCTGTCAGATAATGCCGTGGCCAAGTTTAAGGAAGCAGTTACATGCTTATCCTCTTCGATGCCGTGTGTTAAAGCAGTGGAAGACATCTACGTTGATCTTAGTCCCACACAAGTGGATCATCTGGTAGAAAACACTGCAGCATCTCTGCTACAACTCGAGATGATTTCGCCCCTCTGAAGAAGAGTCATGAACCAGAGGAAGTTGTCTCCGTGGTACAACTCACAGGTGAAATTCTTCTAAATTAGAGCGCTAGGCAGGCGACTAGAAAGCTGGAAAGGAAGTAGCGTTCCACTAATTTAGAAGAATTTCACCTGGACTGGAAGGATCGTCTAATAATATATAAGAAAGCTCTTTGTAAGGCCAGAACTTTATATTATTCATCATTAATAGAGGACAAGAACAACCCCAGGTTTCTTTTCAGCACTGTAGTAGGCTGACGGAGAGTCACAGCTCTATTCCTTCAGCTTTCAGCAGTAATAACTTCATTAACGTATTTACTAATAAAATTCTTACTATTAGGGAGAGAATCGGGCCGACCCTTCCTGACACCATCACTGATGTGATGTTAAGCACAGCAGCCCTGAAAGCAACTGTAGGACCAGATGTAAACTTGGAAAATGTCTCTCCTGTTGAGCTCTCTGAGTTAACTAGAATCATTTCTTCATCTGGATCCTCTAGCTGTCTGTTAGATCTCATCCCAACTAAACTTTTTAAGGACGTCTTCCCTTTAATTAATACTTCCATATTAGATCAGATCAACCTATCTATTATACCCGGCTATGTACCGCAGGCTTTTAAAGTGGCTGTAATTAAACCTTTACTTAAAAAGCCGACTCTTGATCCAGCTGTTTTAGGAAACTAAAGACCAATTTCCAACCTGACGTTTATTTCTAAAATCCTTGAAAAAGTTGTTGCAAATCAACTTTTTGATCATTTACAAAGGAATGATCTGTTTGAAGATTTTCAGTTCGGCTTTAGAGTTCATCATAGCACAGAAACAGCTCTGGTGAAAGTTACTAACAACCTTTTGTTAGCCTCAGATAATGGACTTGTCTCTGTACTTGTTCTTCTGGACCTCAGTGCTGCTTTTAATACGATTGATCATATGATCTTATTTACAGAGATTAGAAGATGTTACAAGGATTAAAGAAACTGCATTAGACTGGTTCAAATCCTACTTATCAGATAGATTCCAGACAAACAAGAGTTAGTTATGGAGTTTCACAAGGCTCAGTGTTTGGCCCAATACTTTTTACTTTGTACATGCTTCCATTAGGAGACGTCATCAGGAAGCACTGCATAAACTTCCATTGTTATGCAGATGACACTCAGCTATATCTTTCTGTAAAACCAGATGAAACTAATCAGTTCGTATAACTTGAAGCCTGTCTAAAAGACATAAAGGCCTGGATGACCAAAAACGTCCTGCTTCTAAATTCAGACAAAACGGAAGTTATTGTACTTGGTCCTAAACACCTCAGAAACTCTTTCTGTAATCACTTAGTTACTCTAGATGACGTTGTCTTGGCCTCCAGCAAAACTGTGAGGAACCTTGGAGTCATCTTTGATGAGGATTTGTCCTTTAGCCACCATATAAAGCAAATCTCCAGAACTGCCTTCTTTCATCTACGTAGTATTAATAAAATCAGGAAAATCCTTCCTCAGCGTGACACAGAAAAACTCATTCATGCATTTGTTACTTCTAGACTAGATTATTGTAATTCCTTGCTGTTAGGATGTCCAAATTACTCATTAAAAACCCTGCAGTTGACCCAAAATGCTGCAGCAAGAGTACTGACGGGATTCAGCAAGAGAGATCATATTTCTCCTGTTTTAGCTTCTCTTCACTGGCTTCCTGTGAAATCAAGAATAGAATTTAAAATTCTCTTGATGACTTACAGAGCTCTACATGACCAGGCTCCATCATATCTTAGAGATCTTATAGAACCATATAATCCTAGCAGAGCACTTTACTCTCAGTACGTTGGTCTACTTGTGGTTCCTCGAGTTTACAGAAGTAGAATGGGAGGCAGCGCTTCAGTTTTCAGGCTCCTCTCCTGTGGAACCAGCTCCCAGTTTGTGTTCGAGGGGCAGAAATTCTCTCTAGCTTTAAGATTAGACTCAAAACGTTCCTTTTTGATAAAGCCTATAGTTAGGGCTGGCTCGGGTAGACCTGAACCAACCCTTAGTTATGCTGTTATAGGTCGAGGCTGCTGGGGGACCTCGTTACATGCTGAGCTTCTTTTCTTTCCTCCTACTCTTTAACTGACTCGTACCTCACCATCTTCTTCTCTCCCATAGTTTCTTATTATTGTCTGTTGTCTCCATTCAGTTCCCTCGCTCGCGTAGTTTCTCTTCTTTCTTTTGCAGATGTCCCACCATGGAGCTGCATGTCTCTGCTCTGCGATCGTCGTCTCCACCAACAGTTCTTCTCTTCTATCTCTATGCTGTCCTTTTCTCTCTCTGCTCTCCTCTCACCCCAACCGGTTGAGGCAGATGTTCTCCACCTCTGAGCCTGGTTCTGTCGGAGATTTCTTCCTGTTAAGAGGGAGTTTTTCCTTCCCTCTGTTGGAGGTTTTTCTCCCTTAAAGAGGAGTTTTTCCCTCCTAGCTTATGTGGGAATTGTTGAATTGTTGGGTTTCTCTGTATAATGTTGTAAAGTCTTGCTGTAAGGACTTTAATGTGTTAAGTGCCAATAAATAACCTGTGCTGTGATTTGGCGCAATGTAAATAAAGTTGAATTGAATTGAATTGAATAGTCAGCACTGTCAATCACTGTCAATTACATTTTTTGTTTGTTTGTTTGTTTGTAATTATTTCAAATCTACAGTTACCAGAACATGCAACTCTAATTAATACCTCTACTAATTTCCTTGATTTTCTATTTACTTAAGTTCAAGGAAGCTAAACCTGTCGGTCCAAATATTGAGCTCAATGAAGAGTAGGCACATGGTGACACTACATTTACTCTATGTAATCATGTGTAACAAGAAGCAAATTATCGACACTACAGTCCCTGAAAATAAACTACTGAAAGAAAAAAGGAAATAAAAAGTATGAAACTATAGCCAATGATATCTAACAAACAACAGACCTTTAAATTTAATAAACAAAAACTATACCATAAATCTAAATCTAATTGACACAATAACTTGAGATATTCTGCTAACTAAACATCAAATGGGACCATAAAGTTATTGATGGCGCTAAGGTAGTAAGTCATATGTGTAAAATATGATCAAATACAGCCGCAGCAATAGCGCATCAAGCACTGAATCTCTAAAAATCATCAACCACCAACTAAACTTATCCCTGAATATCATTTTATAAAAACAAGGTGCTTGAAGCCAATGAGATGTGATTGGTGCTAAAGTGGTTGAGATGTTGGTGCTGTTTACGGAGAGGAGGGGCTGAGAGAGAGGAGGTGGTGAACGCAGGAGGAGGAAGAAGGTGAAGGGGAGATGAGGCGGGAGCCGGTGGTGTTTGGTGTAACAGTGATTCACTGCGCCTCCTCACCTCCCACTGCCACATCCTCTCTTCAACTCTCTCAATTCCCCACTTTATTTGTCATCTCTAATTCCCCTTCACGTTCGCTCTGTGCCTCCGTCACTCCGCTCTCCCGTGTCTCCCGCACGGCTCCCCGTGAAATACAAAGAGGAGGAAGTGAGGAGTGAATACTCATCTCACTTTCTTCCCCCAACACAGAGAAAATTGAAAGAAAAAGTGACAGAAGAGGAAGCGCGAGGAGCTTTTCCTTTGAATAGGATTCAGTCGTGCATATTCTAGATTCCACATGTCAGATTCGGAGATGACTTCATGAGGAGCCACAGAGGGGTGCTCACAAATGAAAAAGCACACCGTATGGTACACACAAAACTCTTCTACCACCTCCTGTAGACTATCACTGTGATACAAAAAGAGCGAGGAGAATGCTACCCAGAGGCTTCGGGGGTGTAGGCAGGGGCCAAATATTTGGGCGGAGATCAAGCGGATTCTAATTAATCAAATCAAAAGCAGACAACAGAATCAAATGTTTAGTGTATATTTAGCAGATTTCTGTCAGGTAAGAAAAGAGGCATAGACCAACATTAAAGGAATAGTTCGACATTTTGGAAAGTGTGCTTGTTAGGATTAATACTGCTCTCCTGTCTCCATGGTTTGTCTTTAGCTTAGCTTAACAACTGGACGCATTCATTTAAGAAAGTATGAAGTCTGTCTTCCTCTCGAGTGTACTGTCAGGGTGTGTCTGTGTGTTAGGGATGGGCCATTATATCATACCCAATGGTTCTACATTTTTTATTAGCGCATGTGACTATCATTCTTCCTTATTTCCCCTGTTTTTACCAGCGCCTGGTTATAATACCTAACTCCCGTTAGGTAATGCACGTAAAAGCTGTCTGCCAACTGCCATTAAACTACATAAATAGAAGAAGGACAGGTTGCTTCTAGGCCCCAGAACTATGCAAGTCAAATTGTGTAGTGCTGTGAGACAGGATGCAAACATGCAAAGATGAGTACAGCCGTAAAAAGGCTTTTTGTGGAACGTCATTAGAGTGAAGCACAGAGCAGGCGGCCCATCCACTGATCTGTAATCAATGGCCAGACGAAGTGAGGTTGATGTTGGACATGCAGAGCAAACAACCGTGCAGTGTAGACTTTCATGCCCAGAAACCCATCTTACTTGGTAATGTTATGCAAAGAAATTGTACTTTTACTTGTGTTGTGACTTGTGCTGAGTTTCTAGGAGAGGTTGTTGTCTGAGGTTTTAGCTTTTCACTTGTCTTGCACAAGCCCCACCTTTTTTTTTTTTTTTTTACTTTGGATTCATGTTTGTATGTTGGTAAAACATGTTTGCATACATATGACATTTATATTAATTTTGATTTGCAAACAAATAGAATAAATCATCTCTGATGCATCATCTTGAGGAACTGTAGATACGTTTGTAAAGTATGACATTGAAACACAGACACATCAAGGTTTTCAACTGTTTTAACAATTTTCAGTTTGGCCTTTTCAAATGGTTTTGGAGTTATTGGCAAAAACATGAGAAATGTTTGTCATAGCCTGATCATCTGATCTTCTTCAGTGTCGGTGTTTGTACAGAGTTAAAACATTAAAGGGAAGTTCAGCTGGCAGATATCTTTACAGACAAGAAAAATAACAAAACAATGATTAATTCAAAAAAGTGACTAAACTTTGTTAATGCATCACATTTTTTTGCTTTTTGAAAAACATTCTCATTTACGGCTGAACAAAATATATTAAATATAAAGAATATAAATATAAGAAAAAAAAAATGCAAAAAATAGGAGCGAGGAGGGAATTTCCAGAGAGTTTAGAAGATTGATTTAGCCCATCACCAATCCACACAGCCCACCACCAATCCATATACAAAGGCACTTACAAACAGAGTAACCGCAGGCATCGTGTGGGTGTTTTCTGCAGATTCAGGGATACCCAGGTACTTCTGAGCCAAGATTTGACTGCAGACATTATTCCAACGCGCTCAGTCGTTGCCAGTCTACTGTTGCAACCTTCCTCTCCCCTGCGAGGCTGCCTGTCAGATAATGCACAGGTTTAAAGTTCACATAGCATCTGCATGTTTTACCTGCAGCTGTAGTAAAAGGCAACACAGGTGGGAGAATTTACAGTATGTTTCAGACAGTTACTTTTGAATTTGAAATACATATGGATGCATGGCTACACAAGCACAATTCTGATGAGTCTTTAAGAAGTGCAACCAGAAAAACGTATTGATAATTGCAGAACAAAAAACATGACGCAAATTAAAGCACCTGTGAAACAACTGACCGAGAGGTCAAAGACTTTTCCAATTATTTAGTATTACACATCAAACAAGTTGGGAGACACGAGGAGGCTGACATAGTCTGACTTTTAGCCTCAGTTTGTAGCAGAAGCTTTCTGATTAGTACATTATATAAGTACACTTCAGTGAATGTGTAATATTAGTGAAGTGTACAGTTAATGAGATTTAAATGTTTTAGGTGTTGTCATTATTTATTAACACAAATCTTGTGAATATGTAAGACATGGGCAGCATCAAACCCCATGAATGTCTGAACATGAGGTCCAACCTGTTGTCCCTCTTCTAACAATGAAAAAGCTGAATAACAAAAGCTTAAGGCAACCAAATGTCAACCAGCAGGACAAAAACACATGCATACCCCAAAGCCATGACCCCATAACACCTTTGTCCTTTCCATCTTTGGTTTCATCTGAATTAAAATTCCTCTCTGCCACACACACACACACACACACACACACACACACACACACACACACACACACACACACACACACACACACAAACAAACAAACAAACAAACAAAACACTGTGACAAACCTGGCAGGGCGACACCCATATCTGCGGCAATAAGCCAGCCAATTCGATTTGGGCAGAAGTTCAGGACTGCAATGCATTGAATTGATGGAAGAGGGCATTTTCAGAAAACTACATTTTGTGTGTTTTCGTTCAGGCCGGCATGAGTTTCTGTGTTTACACAACTGAAAGCTTTTATGCGAGGACACGCTGATATCAGATAAGGTGGAGAGATGGCTGCTCTCCCTCACAACACTGTTTATTTGTTTTAGATTTCAGCGCCCTCCTACAACTGAAATCCCCCCTTTTCTTTTATTTTCTCTGTGCGCCCCAACTCTGCCTCAGTGGGACTCCTTAAAATGTTTTAGGACTGCACCCTTGGAGAGTTTGGAAAAGCCCCGACCGCTGGTTGATGAATGCAGTCCAAACATTTGGTTTGGAGACGTGGAGGCTGATCCAAGTGATAAACTACCACAGAGAGAGTCTACGTGCTGGGAGGAGGAATTCTCCCATTAACTACTCCTAATTTAATCACTGTGCGTGTGCGTGTGCGTGCGCGTGCGCGTGCGCGTGCGTGTGCGTGTGCGTGTGCGTGTGTGTGTGTGTGTGTACTGGCGCTGCTGACCTGTTGAACTAATTTCACATTGAACTTGGTCAGTCTTACAATCTGGAGCTGGCAGAGGGGGGACGGGCTGTCTGTTGTCATGACAGCAGTGGGAGGAGGCTGAAGTGGAAAACTGTGTCTAGTTATCAGATTTAAATTTTCACAGCACTGGTGGATTTATACAGTGATTATTAAAAAAAAAAAAACACAGGGGACAAAAGCATTAACAAAAACATTTTTGAAATTAGAACAAAAACACAGAGTGCAGACACACACCACATGTATTTATTATGTAACTATTTAATTTCCTTTGCTTGGAGGGGAATGGATACTGATTTGCATTTTCCAGCTGTTTTTCACATCCTGTTTCTTTCTCTCTGTAGTTGAAAGCATGTTTTGGTTTGTCAGTGTCAAAAGAGGACCAAACTTATAGTGATCAGTCTTTCGGGGCTTGAGGCATCGCAAACAAAATCATTAAGGATCAAACAACACCCTTTAGAAATATATATTTATACTATATATGACCAACAACAGTGAGCTTATATGTAAATGTAACACAAGAATTAGGATTCTTCGCAGGGCACTTCCCTTACAGTAGCACAAACATACCAGCTCAGTATCACTGCAAAGCGTGTAATACACCCACCCGTCCACCAGGGGAAGCGTGTCCGTGACGCACCTAGCATCGTCAAGACATCTAAAAAATGTTACGTAAACAGAGGAAGGTCACGTGCCCGAGTTCGTGTAAGTCACAAACTTTTACCAATGTTTGGGTCAGGTGACAAACTTTTTTGACAGACTTTGATACGCTTCCCTCTGGTGGACGGGCGGGTGTATTACAGGCTTTTCTGTGATAATGGGTTGAACATACTGTGACTGTACATGTCCACACGGGTCTGAACAAGCTCATGTGTCTTTTTATTTTCTTAAAGGCTCTCTATTACTTGTTCTTAGAATTGTAAAATGTATTACATGTAATATTATCAATTTGTTCCTACAACATACTCCCAGTGTTCCCAGTGGTATTGAAGAGCCACAAGCGGCGATGCAGACTACACACACCCTGAATACGACTGTAGGTGCAACACATACACACACGTACATGGGCAGACACACTGCGACACACACAATCTCACACTCGGCGGTTTGTGGCTTTAAATTTTTTTTTACTATGTCAGCTAAACAGTTTCATAGGTGGAATGAAAAATGATGCAGTGCCTCTTCAAAGTCCTGAAAGTCCTTTGTTTTATAAGAACTTAAGGCGGTAAAGCTCTGCGCTCTGAGAGAAGTGAGACGTCTCATCTCAATCCCTTTTTATTCTCTTGGAGTTCAAAAAAATGATAGAAAAATAAATAACTCTCACAAGCATCTTTCCACATGGGAAAGGCTTTAGTATTGTTTCACCCTGACTACAAAGCGTCTCCTCGGTTAATTCAGCACCACACATAGTCTCTGACCAGTCTGTTGGCTTCGCCTAACAAGCACCCAGGGGGGCGGGGGGGTATCAAAACAAAACAAAGCATCTTGGGTGCAGCAGTTAGTGAGACCAACTTCCAACCAGACCATGAGAAGCTCAGCCCAATCAAAGCCTCCTGAGCTCAGGCCCTGAACTTTAGAAGTGCTTCTCTCACAGACAAATCAAACAAACTCCTAATTAAACTGAACTGAAATCCTCAAACTCATAAATTGTCTCTGGATTTCCTCAGATTCTGTTTACTACCTTCAGTTTGCAGGGGACAGATGGAGAAATGTCAACTAATTTCGAAAGGTCAGGGGGATTTCTAAGGTTATTTGAAATAAAAACCTCTCGTCTTAATGGGTTCCAGTATCAAAAAAAGAGTATCGGTATCAGGTGGAAAGGTGAGGGATAATGCACGGGCTGACATGTCCACAAAAGGGGCGTATACATTCACACCCCCAGCCGGTAATCCTATATCCCTTTACATGCTGAAGGTCAGAAAGAGAATAGCAGGCCATGTAATTGAAAACTGACAGCACATACAGTGTCAGGTTGAGGCGACGAGTCGTCACGCTGACACACTTTAATGTCTTCCACCTGATCGCAGGAAAACACAAAGTCCAACAGATTTATTTTTTTCTAGCCAAGGACATACTGCAAAGATGCATCTGGTCAACATATTCCCACAATAAATACCTGCTTTAGTCATGCAAAACCAATGTGTTTCTCCGTCTTGTGACCGGAACATTACTGAGAGCTGAACGTAAGCTAAGCACTGGCATAAAACTGAAACCAGCTGAGTTTTAAAAAAGAAAATGATTCTCATAAGAAATGTCGAGCATCAAGCAGTAACGGTCTGCTAAGATGGACGAGTTTCAGAACAATACGCTTCAGCCATAAAGTTTTACTGGCCCGATCCTTCCACTTCCAGAGTGTAAATCTCCCAGCATGTGCTGCTGACCACAGTTTCCCCTCTTGTTCCTGCTTTTTTTAATACACGATCTGCTAACTTTCTGATACGTGGTTTCTCCATCAGCAAACAAGTGTGTTTTATTGGAAAGATTTGGAGAAGATGAACTTTCACTCCATCCTGCAGAGTCCCGAGGCACTTTGTTCACGTTATGTCTTCTTTACGTTTCCTCCTTATTTTCCCAAAGAGTGCCAAATGCATGAATGTATCTGTAATATTTTCCAATTGTGCTCTTTTGTTACAGTTCCTAATGCATTCATAAAACAAAAACACACTGTGTGCTTGCTCTTCTGTTCCTCCAGTGGTAATAGGGTTGACTCCTTCGTCTCTTTCAGGATGCAGGACTGTACCAAATATTTCCTCCTCTACTAGCCACACCAGATTCCCAACACTTCCCCCTTCCATCTACTATCAGTATTTTCCAGTAGTTTTTCCCTCCAACCAAACTTAAGCTGAAATAAGCTGAGGTAGGACACGTTTAATATGGTAGAACCTGCAATATTCTACCAACACAAACACTTTGACAACGTGCCAACAGGAAACGTCTCAAAGTGTTTGCTGACAGATGTTAATGAGACTTGTGGTAATGTTAAAGTCATCAATAGAAATCGTGTTAAGCTGTTTTGAATATTTGATGCTCCTGGCTTTTACTTTTGGATGGTTGCCACAAGATATTGATGCCTGAGAGCATAATGTGACTCAACAGCATGCCAACACTGCATGTTGCAGTTGTCTGTCTAACGCTCATCTGACGGAACACCCTTATTTTAAATCAGTACCGCTGTCCGACACATGCAGCATGAATGTCTCGCGTTTTACTTGTGCTACCCTCTTGTAAACACAACCTCATGCGTTTTCCTGTCGTGCACACTCATAACAGTGATCGGGTGTTGGGCTCAGAGCCCTTCCAACATGCAGATGACCTACGACTCAATACTGTGCCTTACTGTCGACTGTACAGAACCACATGGAGCACTTGATTTTGCTGCTGTGCTGCTAACATGCTGCTCAAGCTTTGACTTGTATGTCAACAGGGCTTATTTATACTCAAAACTACACTGCACAAATTTGCGATGTTGACAGCTGCTTTTTTCTTTTGGCTGATCTGTTCAAAAATATATTTCATAAACATCCCAAATAAAACTTGATTTTTGTATTTTTGGGAATATTTTCTTCTAAAACTGCAACTGGCATATTTATCACTTGATACGGTATCAAAGATTCATGCTACTGAAAACTGGGGACTCGGTGCATGTGCGGAAAAACAATTTCTATCACTCATTATTTTCATGCCCGCAACGCAAGTATAATTTCAGTCTTTAGCAGCTCTGGTCTGAACGACTGCCACGCTTGATTGGAGGAAGTTTGAGTCATATTGGCCAAACTGTGTCGGTTCAAACTGTGATAAGTGGTATTTGAATGTATGTGATGCTTTGAGCTGTTACTTCTGGATTAATGCCCCATGGATGGATGCCACACAGCCTTTACAGGCCTGCGTGCATCCTATGACCCAAACTTTACACTTTGGCCACCATACTTACCAGAGGCTTGTTAGATTCTTCTTTTCTTTTAAAGGTTGATTTTCTGGATAAAATCCTTCATAAATAACAAAACCTTCTAATGTGTTTTATCATTTTTTTTTGTACAGTATATTTTGAAGCTGTGACTAGTTCCCATTAGTGTATTTAAGAAAGGATATGACACCCACATATTTCTCATAACTCATGCTCAAACATGATTCGAATAGGTGCATTTCTCTCATTTCACCGTAAACATCAGTTCGTCCCTCGTCTTCCCTCCGCCAGCGTCAGACGCCGGCTCTTCAGTTAGCTGAGCGCAGCACTTCTTCTCTCGTCTATTTCGCAGCTAAAATCCAGCAATTTATCTCTTCTCCTGCGAGCTTGCGGGTCGCTGGTCTGGTGAGTCAGATGTCGGGAGAAAGCCAGCGTGCTAAGTGGGTTTCAATAATGCAGGCATGGTGAGGGCCTCAGAAAAAGTGTGTGCATGTGTGAAACTGTGTTGAGATACAACCCGGGCTTAGGTGTACATGAATATTGGAAAGTGGAGGGCCAGAGCTGCAGTGTGAACGTGTGCTGCCTCTGAGAGACTTGCTGCGTGCAAGGAATATTATTTCGAGTGTAGTAGGAGTGATTTAGTGCACGTGTGTGTGTGTGTGTGCGTGTGTGTGTGTGCGTGTGTGTGTGTGTGTGTGTGTGTGTGTGTGTGTGTGAGAGAGAAAGTGCACAGATTGAGGTGAGAGGATGGGAAAGGCCGGTGGAGTGCCTCCATTCCTCCGACATCATCTATAATTCAGCGCTGTAGCGGTCCGTGAGGTCTTTCTCTCGTCCCCCCCTGTTTGCTCTCTGTACTAAAGGTGGAGACAAGTGTTTCACGGGGCAGCTCACTGTCTCTCCCCATCTACCGCTGCCGCCCCTCGAGAGGCCGAGCAACTGTGAGCAGCAGCTGTGCGAGTTTCACTGAATGGAGTCATTCTGAATAAAGAGAATGTGCTGTGTAGTGGGAAACATCTCAATAGCTTTTGACTTAAACATTTAAGTGTGATTCTGCTTCATTTCCAACCAGCGTATTTCTAACAAATGGATCTGTTGTGTCTCCATGGATTGTGTTAACTTTGCACTCACCACTTCCGTGGCAGAGATTTGGGGAAATGAGGACTCGCGCTAAACAATTTCAGGACAAAACAGCCTCCTGCAGCTTTCCAAATGAACAACTGGAAAATGTACGTGAATCATTTCAAATGCTTGATGCTGAATCAGAATTTGCCTTTTGGATTCAGTAGAAACACTTTTGATTTCCACCAGTGAGGCGCACCAGAGGTTGGCTTCAAAATGCCTATGGCTCCAAAGACTCAACTTTTCTCAAGAAGTACAAAGTCAATAATTTTAAGTTATTATTCAGAAAATTCACTGATTGGTGCTCTGGGGATCCTTCTAAAAAGAATTCCATAATTATTTGGATATTAGGTCTAAAAAAAACAAACAGCAAATTTGGGGGCGTGTCTGGTTTGATTGACATGCCTGTGGTGCAGTCAGGTTTCCACTAGGTGGGTAGGCGTAGCGCTCAGGTTCTCGGTCAGATCCACCACTCATTCCTCCCAGCTCGTCCAAATATGGTCATTTCTGTCTTCAAGAAACCAAGGCTGGAGATAATCTTGTTTTGAACCATCCGTTTGTGTTCATAACCGTTTGCATTGTGAACGTTATCGTTCACATACTTGCCTCTGTACTCTGCGTTGTTCTGGAGGACGCCACCAGAGAAACAATGATACCGTTACAACATTCTCATTTGCCTGCTGCAAACAATAAATAATCACGGCAATCGAGGTCACCACGACTTTACTGATTCCTAGATCAGTTATTTTCAGCACCCCTCCATACTGTCCATACACCGAACTTACTGATCGTGTGTATATTGCATCTTGCGTACGTGTTGCGTTAAATTTATGAGGACGTGCACAACCAACGCTCCTGACAGACGCAGGATATGCGAGGCAGCCATCATGCGTTAGTTTAAATAAGTATATCTCTGGCCTGAGATGATAACGGCCGAAATGCCAAACTTGAGGCATCAGCCGACTCAGCCGTGCTCTTCAGAAGTTTTGATTCAAAAAGATGCCGATGGACCTGTTACATGGGCCCAAAACATAAAACCTTCAGTATCACAGAATACCTGGAAACTGTTGTTGAATGAGGCACCATCTTGTAATCTAGTATCCAGTTCTCAGAATTGAAAGTCAGCGTGCAGTGGGAGTTGAGACATCGTACAAATGTCACGGTGTCTGCACAGCGTTTCAACCAGCTGTTTCTATACGGAAGAATGGAAATAATTGTAATGGTTGTGCAAAGTGATTTTAGTCAGCTCAAATGTGACGGGGATACTCCTCGGTGGAGTTCTCGCTTGAGTGTAATTATGTAGACAAAGACTCGTGACAGGAATTGTTTGGCCTGCAGGGCGTTCCGAACCGAAGATATCTCATAACAAACCAAACGTCACATTTTGCATGTTTTTAGTGCTTTACGGCTTTAATTGGCAACCCAGCCTTGCTTAAAGGTCTGTTATCTCCAAGCGTTAAACAAGATAAGGGTGCCACTTGAGTGAAATTCTCAGGCTTTAAAGCTCCTTAGAAACACAACAGATATAACACAAGCGGTATCCCCATTACTTTGATATGTAAAATCAGTGGAGCGGTAAACACACAAATAAGAGCTGCAGCAGCGACAGCTCTAACAGCACTAATAGTATTACGGACTCGGAGGTACACACATTTTTTTTATTTTTTTTTCCCAGCAGTGTTAGTATTGGTCTGTGCTTTGTTTTTGTACTTTTTTTGTTCTTAAGTGTAAAATCTGCACAGTGAGTGCACCTCCGGGACAACAAAAGCTCGCTCAGCTGAACTCTCCCTTTTCCTCTATTGAGGCTGATTCAGCTGTTCCCTTTGTTCACCTCTTTCCTTCCTTTCAATCCAGCTTTCTCTCGCTGATTCTCAGCTACAACATTCTGAAACGAGCAGTTCACAAAGGCAGTCGAGACACGTTAAGATCCTGATCTCCCCGTCAGCTGCACCAAATAATTCTCTCTGTTAGTAGGTTTTTCTCTGCAGTGTCTCGGTCCTGTGTAGAAGGTGGCTCTTACTGTAATGGCACACTGTCCTCCTCTTCCTTCTCCTACTCACGCTGCTTCCATTTAAAGGTCCAGTGCTCCTGCAGACTGCAGCAATAATGAGGCTGACTGATGCTTTTCAAAAAGATGTCAATTTGTGTCAAGCAATGATTTATTATTAAGCCTGTTATTTTTAGCAGCAGTAATAAATGGAGCTGTGGTAATAATTAGTCAGTGACAGGAGACGCTTTGATGCGGAGGTGATGATGGTTATAGAGCGCGGGTCCATTCTAGGTAGATTTTGTTATGTGATACATCTAATTATCAGACCTGAGCTTTTATATTATTCAATACATAAAATGCTGCACAAATATCACAGCCTCACCAATGAGAAAAAAATAAAAATAAAACTTTGCATATGTGTGTATGTGTGTGTGTGTGTGTGTGTGTGTGTGTGTGTGTGTGTGTGAGATTATTTTGTCAAGTATTTGGTAACTAGTCCATCAAAGAGTGGTAAATCATTCTAATGACTTCAAATGTCTGTTAATATTTGACCCAATTAAATTCACTTTTTTATACAAAAGTATCTGAAAAGTTTCAATGAATAAAAAAAGCAATAAATTGGGTTCCTGCGAGGCTCATAACTGAGAAACTCAACTTCTTTAAATGTTTTGATCACATCTTCAACACCATTATTCTTTAATAATTAAAAACCCTCAGCTGTAACTTAAACTCTGCAGACTCCATTTGCTGATAAAGACCATGAGTAGCAGTTAAAAGCTCTAGAATAAGGATATTGAGCTCTGATTATTTACTAATTCCAAGGTTAATAATGAATTATTAATTCTTAACTACATCAAAACTTGAAACAATCTGAAATACATGGCACACAAAATAAGACTTCCCATAATTCACTTGTGTAACTTTCTCAGCGAGCGTTAGCAGACTTGCATAAAGACATCCTACATATTTTAAGAGGCTGGTCATGATTGAAAAGCAGGGCACCATAAAAGGTTGTATTTCAGGGGTAAAGGGTGTTCGCAAAAGGCATCATGATGAAACAACTAAAATGAAGGAAGTCTGACAGCTGCTTTACGCACAGAGAACTAGATTGTAGTTTGAGGTCCTCCTTTTCAAGACGGGATGAAAACACCAATTCTCTCCCGCCTTCCCGTCCTCATCAAGCATGCTGACTGATCCTCAAACTAAAAAAAGCTCAGCCAGTTATACGTCTGTAACCTATGGGGAAAACCGCCCTCCACTACGACGGCATCAAAGTCCACCTTTCCAATCTCCTGCAGTTCCCCGCGCCGTCGTACATCCGTGGGCAGCTCGGCTTAACGAACGCCGCTCTCTTCGACTCTATTAGAAGCTAAAAGGCCGCAGAGGCTGCGGTTAGCTCGTCACCGCGCCGCATTGATGACTGTCCGGTGGACCGTACGCTGATTTCAAGCTACTGTTTTTGTATACCATCCGCGGTAATGACGGGGCTCAAGCAAATCATCTTGACGGTGCACACGGATGCTTCGCTCGTAGCGGCGCTTCACCCGGGAGCGTCATTATTTTCAAGACGGACGCCTTCCCGTCCTCCGTCTCTTCCTCTCAGATGCCCGCCGAACTGAGAATCGCTCACTGCGACGAGTTTGTGCCCGAAATGCTGAAGTCATTCGTTTGGTTTGTGTGCGTGTTTGTGAGAGCGAGTCGGAGGGGTTGGCCAGTGGTGTCTGCAGTGGATCTGTGTGGGGATGAGCTGAACATACGGTCCTCATTGTGTCTGTCTATGTGTGTGTGTGTGTGTGTGTGTGTGTGTGGGGGGGTGGGGGGGGTGGGGGGGGGGGTGAAACGGTAGCAGACACGAGTGTCTTTTCCTCTGATTCTCCGAGTCGGCTTGTTTACCCGTGTGAATAAACATTCCACCGTGAGACAGCCTTTGTGAAAGGCGCACCTGTTGGCGCTCGCCACATCTTTTCATCTGTTTTTGTTTTTGGTGCCACCTTCAAGCTGCAGCTCCTCTCCAGTTAAAAGCATATTACCAAGTCTGACAGCTGCGTAATAATCCAGTCAATCTGCAAGGTCAAGATACGACTCATCTCCACGCTATCTGCGCTCCCATCAAAATTGCTTACTTGTAAACTGAGCCACACATAGCATGCAGGCGTACACACAAGCATGGGATTAACTAAAGTAGGTCAACACCCAAAAAACATTGGGCTGGAGGATTCACTGACACACTCCTATTGTCTGTGCGGCTGCCATTGTTATTACGGAAACAGGAAGATGGAAGCCATTAGAAAGGTTCCACTTTGGCTCTGGTTAAGCCTTATGGTCTTTGCATTAGTCTACGGTCCAGATGGTAATTGCTGAACGCACAAAATCGGGCCTGATGGACCCACAGAATGGCGCCATTGTTTCCTATATTGTGCTGTGTTATGCATAACAGGATACTCAGTGCTGAAAAGTGGCCATGTTGATTTAAAAGGCATCAAGCCACAGTCATGAAATAGTCAACCATACATTTCATTTTTGCAGCAGTTGCTCAATTTAACTCTTTCCCGTCTCGCAATATGTTCTGCTGCAGCTGCAACTGCAGGACAATTGGTGTCAGGCGCTGCACCTGAACGCAGCTTGGTCAGCCTGGACAACTGTTTTTAATTACAGGTCAATTGAGGCACTTGAGGAAGTCGCTTGATCAGAGAGAGAGGGAGGAGAGGGAGGAGAGGGGGAGGAGAGGGAGGAGAGGGAGGAGAGGGAGGAGAGGGAGGAGGCAGTGATCAGAGCAGCGAAAATGAAAAAAAAAAAATAGCTCCAGGGAGAAAGAGGGGCGGGTTCAAACGAGAGTGAGTGAGAGGAAATAAGAGGAAGGTTAGTGTGAAGGGGGTTGCAGCAGGTGAAGGGGGGTGCAGCAGGAAGCTGTGTGGCTTCAGACTTGTGAGAGAAGGAAGGAGGGAGGAAGAGACGGAAATAGAAGGAAGGAGGGAGGGAGGGAGGGAGCGAGATGTGGGGGAGGAATGCAATGTTAGAGCTGAATAAATAAAGAGCCAGAAGCTGAGTGTGATCGAGATCACAGGGAGACGGAGAGCGATGTACAACAGCAGATTCAACAGAAAGACACCAAACAGTCGGTGCACTGACATGCACACAAACACATTCACTGCTGTGGAGACACAGATTGAGGTTAATAGTTTGATTAAAGGCACAGGTAGATTTTCAGTCACCTTTCATAACAAAAATAAGGCCGACTATGTGAGGGAAGGTTTATTTGTGCTGCTGGTTAGTTGTTTGGTAACTAGTACATTTAGAAACTGGTCAACCAACCTCACCTATATATCTATAGATAGATAGATAGATAGATAGATAGATAGATAGATAGATAGATAGATAGATAGATAGATAGATAGATAGATAGATAGATAGATAGATAGATAGATAGATAGATAGATAGATAGATAGATAGATAGATAGATAGATAGATAGATAGATAGATAGATAGATAGATAGATAGATAGATAGATAGATAGATATCTAACTATCTATCTCTCTCTCTCTCTCTCTCTATATATATATATATATATATATATAGTATATTGTATTGGAAAAACAGTGCAACACCAAATAAGACTTCCCATAATTCACTTGTGTAGCCTTGTCAGCTAGTGTCTGAAGTTTTTTTTTTTTATAAAACATCTTGCATATTTTAAGAAGCTGGTTGTGATTGAAAAGCCAAGAACTGTAAAATATGTTTTTGTCTCTGTGTGTGTGTGTGTGTGTGTGTGTGTGGTTGGTACATTTACATGACCACGAATAAATTCGCCACAGATTAAAGATAATAGTTTGATTAAGGACACAGCAAGATTTTCAGTCACCTGAAGTTAATAGTAATAATATCACGGGTCGGTGATACTGGATTTTCAGGCCAATATGAATAATTCTATTTTAGAGTTTAACATTAAATAATTGGATAGCAACCAATTTCTCCATTAAAAACATTTTAAATATCCCTCAAAAATAATAATTGTGACTGATATATTGTAGCTGAATGGGGACATTTTGTATAACGACCAATTTAATGAGAAATTGCAATTAAACAACAATATGGAGCAATACGGAGTACTTATGAACATTAACACAAGCTCAGTTCATTACAGTGTTAAAAACAGGGCTGGTTTGCTGTTACCCCACAAAAAGCGCAGCATCTTTTCCATGGCTGCAAGCAATGATATATTTTTTTTTATTACACAGAAGAAAATCACTAAGCTGTATATGTGCCAAGAGGAATTTGAGTAATCCAGCTGGGTTAATCGAGTTCTGCTTCTGCGATTACAACCTTAATGTGAGCAAGATAACTCTGAAGGGGTTTATCTGACAGTTGCAATATTACCCAACTGGCTCTAATCAAATTATTATAATGCATGTAAACACAGAGGAGAAGAGGGTGAGGGAAGGATGGAGGCAGAGTGGTGCATCATGAAAGTGAAGTTCAAAAAGTGATGCCGGCAAAAGAGAGATGAAAGAGAATCAGGTGATTCCTGTCAGCTGTGTGAGCATTAAAATACAGACAGTTGGAGTGAATCGGCTATCAGGCCTGTACTCTGATGTCATCTGCTGTTCACTTACCGAGAGGACGACCAGTGAGAAGCCTGAAAGCACTCAGCGCACACTCGCTGTCCTTTCAGATGTGCTCTCAGACAAAACACTCACGAGACGTGAATGTTTCATATAAAAGGGGGACGCAGGGAGGAGGAAAATGGGGAGATACATAATGTGACGTGGAAAGCAGGTAACAATAGACAACACGGTCCACAAAAAAAACGTCTCTTTTTCTATCCACTAACTCTTCATGAAAGTCTAGCAATTCACACTTCCTTCCTTTTAGGGATTTGTGAGGTTTCCATCTTGTGTTTTTGGACAAACAAAAGAGGTTTAGTTCGTTTGGAATCGACAGAAGCAGCATGAGCACCGAAAGCTCAGCGCCATCATGGGATGAACCCCCCCGACCTCCATCAACCAAGAGCCAAACATACGTAGCGCTGAGCACACAAGGACATACAG
The DNA here is from genome assembly GCF_022577435.1 of Embiotoca jacksoni. Lineage (NCBI taxonomy): Eukaryota > Metazoa > Chordata > Actinopteri > Embiotocidae > Embiotoca > Embiotoca jacksoni. The sequence goes on from NW_027185392.1 coordinate 19,739,507, forward strand.
TAAACGATGATGAAAATGTAACAGATTCTCAGAATTAGCTGAAAGCTTGAAGCTCCATTTGGGAAATGATGTCACAATACGTCAACGCTTGATGTAAAAATAAAGCCAGAATTAACCAGCAAGATACTGCAGCAGGATCTCAAATACCCTCCGAAAAAAACAACACACGAAGCTCACATGTAAAAACTTTTGAAACATGTTTATGGTGTAACGTGTGATGACCGTGTAGATTCCCATGTGAAAACCTCTCCACATATTTTCCCCATGTTATCAGATGTTGCAACATGTGCTAAACAAGTGTGGTACACGTGATCGCATATGTTCCATGTGGAAAAATGTTGTTAATTATGCACGTATAAATATATCTTACTTTACCCGGATATTTCTGCTGTCTTGTCTTCTTTATGGCCAGTTTCAAAATAGTTACAAAGTTCGTCCTGTGAGACAACTTATTTTAATGATCAACTAATGTTCCCTATCTGGTTCCTGTGTGCACCTGTTATAAAAACACTGATTGCTTTGAAAGCTTTTCATTTGGAGTATGAAGCTTTGAGAACTCTCTTGAAAACTCACCAGGAGGCACTTCTAAAAGCCGTTGATCTACACGTTCCTGCGTCTCCCTGCAAATTTTTCCTTTGAAATTAAGATTTCACCACTTTAAAGTGCAGTCCTTTTTTGTTGTTGTTGTTTGTATGATGTTTCTATTAAGTTGTCGTCTGACGTATGAGCAGCATGTTACTTCAAACTGAGCTACAAGTTCTGCTGCTAATCTGCAGTCGCACAGGTACAGGCTAAAATTGGCCAGCTGACTCCAAGAACCATTTGTTGACTCATACCACAACCACATACCTCACCTCACACAACCCCGACAAACACATTCAGACGTGCATTGGTGACACGCACCGACACGCACTGACACACACACAAACACTCCCACCATCCCTTCCTGTGTTTCCTGGCCCTATCGCTGCCCACAGCTCTTTTCCCCGTCAGAGAGGAGACTTTTCAAGCAGTGTGACAGATTGATAAGCAGTTGCTGTTGCACGTGTGATAGCGTTAGTGTCCGATCAAGTTTGGCACATTTCTGCGTCACACAGACGCGTCTAGGAGTCCCGCGCCAACTGCGATCACAAGGCCTGTCTCTGCCCTCCACGGCTCACTTAACTGTTACAGGCACAGTTCAGGAAGCGCCGGGCATCCTGGGAATTCAGTCTTGGTTCTGGCTGTGTGTGTGTGTGTGTGTGTGCGTGTGTGTGTGTGTGTGTGTGTGTGTGTGTGTGTGTGTGTGGAAGAGGGGGGTAAAAAAAAAAAAAGAATGGGCCTTTTTGCTGCGCGAGTGAATACATGTCTGTTAAACAGGACTATTGCTCTTTGTGTGTTATGGTTGTCTCAGTGGCACTTTAAGCTTTCACACCACGCCCTCTCTCACGTTCAGACTTGACATTTAGGAAGTGAATTTTAGAAACATTAAAGGGAAGCAGAGCACATGGAAAGCAGCCCTGCGGATAAAGTTATACAGCCACCACAATAAAAATGGCAGGGAATATAACTTCTTAGTGAGTTTCACTCCCTTTTCATGGTGCCTGACTGCCCTGTGGATTGAAATCCTCCTTTAACCTCTCTGCAACACATCTGACAATGACAAAATAAATCATTTTGAAGAAAACCGCCTGGGAACGAGCTCGGCACCACTTAATTTGGTGTGACTTCCAATAGCACAATGAGCCGTCTGCTCTGGTCCCTAATTGTGAAGAATCAACAGTGGATATAAAAAGATTTGGCAAGTATCAAGAAATGCCCTGACCGCTGACCTATTTAGAGTCAAATAAACTTCCTGAATAATTTGAATCAGGCCTCGCTCTGTGCAGGGAACTGTGCGGGAACTACAGCATATAAAGGTGGAGGAAGTGCTAACAAGGCATATCCCACCCCGTAATGCTGCATTTGACAACACACTGCTGAGATACATTGAGCCCTTTTGTGAGCTGGTTCCAGAAGAAGAAAAAGAATTTGTGAAACAAAGAAAAAGATCTTGCAGCGCTTGTGCAATTCAAGTGCCACTTATAAGGACCCCTCAGAGTTGCTTCCTACAGTGTTGCCACAGAAGCCTCACATTCGAAGCAGCCAATGACGTGCGTTGGTGTTGCTGGAGGTCAGCTCCAAAAATCCTCCGCCTCCATAGACTCCCATTCAACTTGTCTCATGAAATTCAAAGTTATTTTGGTGCTGTTAGCTAAAGTCGCTCCTTCTTATTAGTTTTCTGGCCATCCATCTGAAAATAATCCCATCATTAATTAAAAAATAAGCCTCAAAAAGCTGTGTTTTTTGGGGGGGCTGTTTGATTGGCAGGCCTGCGGTGCAGTCAGGTTACAGCTTTCTTGGGAGGGATGTAATACTTTCGGGTTTCCTGTATGATGAGTCAGATCTCTCACTCGCTCCCCCCAGCTCATCCAAATATGGTCACTTCTGGCTCCAAATGGTTCCAAACTAGCAAGATGGAGCAGGTCAAAATCCGTACTCGAAGCCATGGGTGATGCCCACTGTTGTTTTCCACTTGGGTGTGACATGCGGAGGAAGATAATTACTGAAGCTGTGTGCTATTTCAAACCAAATAATCATCTGAAAATGCATGTAATGCATAATGGGTTGTGCGTGTGTGCATAGTTTTGCTTCTAAAAAAAAAGGAAAAACATAATAAGCACAAAAAAAAGAAGACAGAAACACTAAAAGAAGATGATAGAAAAATAGAAAATGTGCTACAGGCAGAACTACACACCTCCAGACCAGAGGAACTCCATTATTCTCCTGGCTGACAGAGAGGTCACGGTGGCTGCAGTCTGTTGTGTCGACACCAGTCACTGTCAGAATCAGAGCTCCTTCAGAGCTGAGATAGTGGCATTACAGTGATAAGACCACTGAAGGAGAGTGTAGACGTTTTAAGGTTTTCCAGCTGTCAGGTCAGAGACTGCAGTCTGGAAATACTTCAATTAGAGTATCAGGGAGACTTTCTCTACCACTGACCCTCTGGCATCTCTCATGTCAAAGGATTGGCTCCCACATTACAAAAAGGATGTTCTTTTTTGTTTGTGTTTTTGAGGCATCTGTCTCAGAGAGTTCAGTAAAAAATACATTAAATCTGCATTAATGAATTGTTTTAATTGACTTTGGTCACCCTGGAACAACACACTACATGTTGAAGCTGTGTTTCTAACCAACATAGAAATGCAAGTCCAATGTTCATTCTCCTTTCACCTCTGTTATAGTCTCCATCAACTCCTGATAGAAATGTATGGTCCTATATTGTGGTCAACGCATAGACTATATAAACAATGTATATATGTTTAATTGCCTGAGCGTGTAAGACCACTGAGGGCAACAAGGGGCTGGCTCCAAAATACCCCATGGATCCAATATATTCCCATTTAAAAAGCATGAAATACAAAGTCAATACAGTTTTTTCTACAAATCCTTGGTGTCAATTGCGAAAGCCATTCCTTCTGATCAGTGTCCAGGTGGTCCTTCCAAAAAAAGAAAAAAAAAAGAAGAGAGGTATGGTTGTGAGTGTGTCTGGTGAGGTGGGTAGGCCTGGAGTGCAGTCAGGTTTCCAGAATACGTAGGTGTGCATAACATCCTCTTATTCTCAGTCTGATCTCATCGTTACTCCCCAACTCATCCATTTATGGTCACTTCTGGCACCTATGTAGACTGGAGGCTTCAAAACAGCCATTCACAAATCAGTTGGTGGGTCAACAGCTGGTTGCTAATGTAGCCTTTTGGTGCTGGGACGTTAACATACAGGGGCTTTATAAAGCTGTGGCTGATACAGAAACATGAGGTGAAGCAATGCTGCGGGCTGGAAGACCAAATCAATGAGCTGAAAGATGCTAACTAGAGATGAGCTGACCTGCAGAGCTGGACCCTAATTCTGTATCGGTATGTCACTCCAAGAAAGCTCTTTCATATTACACATAGTCCTTTGGTCCATTGTTAATGTGAAAATATTTGCTGGTGTAGTTTTAAAAATTAGAAAAGCAGCATGCCCTTCCAGAAACACTTCTGGATAACCCTGCGAACCTGAACCCCTTTTTTTTTTTTTTGGAACTACTATCTACCAAATAAATAGTTCCTGTGCGAACTATTCAAAGGGTGTAACGGTATTATGTGAGCACCAAAATAAAATGCTTTTCAGCGTTATATTATTTGGGTAAAAACTGAAATCTCACAAATAAACACATCAAAACCTGTGCAAGTGCAATCAAAAACAACTGCGTGGACAACACTAAAAGCGCTTAACATATGGAACGGGTGACGAGACTCTTCAGTGGACGAACGTGAATGTTCTAATCAGTCATGTGCTTCGTGTTTGGCCGATTTGCCAGCGGTTGCTGAAGCACAACAAACATTCATTCAGCCACTGTAGCTCTACATTCAGCTCATGTTTCCCTGCCAGCAGTGTCCACCTTGACCGTTTGGCAAGCTCAACGAACCGACTCGCATCTCAAGTGCTCTTATCTCCGCCGACCCTTCTTCCCTTTCGACAGCAAAAGCCCCACCAGCACTTGCAGTGCTAACTGCAAAGGTCAGGAATGTGGAGGGGAAAAAAGAAAGCCGAGGGAAAAGGGAAAAGGGAAAAGGAAAATGTCAGGCACCCTGAGCTACTTGTCAGTGGGATTTTTGCTCGAAGGAGGAGGTGGCATGCGAGCATGTCCGATCCCTCTGAGAGCTCGGTAAATAACCCCGGGCCGTCCGCTGTGCTCCCTCTCCTGCTGGCGCTCATGCTAATCTTTACAGGCATGCACAAACACAAATAACACCTATTGCCACTGTTTTCAATCTTCCACGAGCTGACACCTCATTGTCATTCTCTTTCTCTCCTCCCGTCTCTCCCGCTGTCTTTTTCTCTCTGCCTCCATCTTCATCTCTGCTGCGGGCCTTTCAAAAACAGAAAAATAAGGTTCTACCAGTTTCCGCCTTCCTTGTCATCTCGGGCCAACGGAGACGGAAAGGCAGAAAGTTTGCAGACATTTTAAAGCTGCCACGGCTTCTCATTGCTTTCTGTACACAGTAGTCACATACTCAGAGCAGCACAGCTGCATGACACATATTTCATTATCATTACTGTGACAAATCACCCCACAACATTACAATGAACTCAAATGACTGCTGAAACATTGTTTGTGGTAACAATGACGTAAAATAATGATCAACTGGAAGGAGAAGATTGGATTCGTAGAGTTCAGTAATGAAGTTGACACCAAGCGCCGGATCATGTTCTATCAAATTATTGCGCAGCTACAGAATCATAAATCCGTCCCTTCCATGTTGTTACATTACCACTTTAATTTTACAAGACGCCTAAATACACCAGGGAAGAACTGATGGTTAAAAGGAGACAACTAAACAGCGACTACAGGTGATAGTGGTCAGTGGGAGAGAACCTCTGGTCAAGTTACAATTTGGCAGCAGTGTACCGGTAAACCGTGGTATGAAAATCAACGGTTATCATACCATGTACAAGTGCTTATTACCAGCAGTGGAACAAACAGAGGTTCTCGCTTGGATGTGGCTCATCTCTTATTCTCCTCGCCTGCCCGCCTCTCAGACTCGGCTGCTAACTTTGAATATCCTAAAAATGAATGTGGGGATGTACTCGAGGATGGATATCAATTTTGCAAAAGAATTCTCTACAAATTGTCTGCCAAAGCACAAAACACATCAAACGTGTTCAGGAATCCCTCCTCGCAGATCAAAGCACGTGTCCCGTTCATAACTTTATTCCCTGACGAACAAAACATGATGTAGCGTGATTTTGTCCATGGGGCTATTCAGCTTCCTGATAATTTGTAGTTCCGCAGGTGTTACTCCTGTTGTCTCTTGAACAGCAGTTTATGGCAAACCTGAACCTTGAAAGGTATTGATCCCATTTACCATGATTATCATCCACATACGAGGCTATCGTGCATTTTAAAGTACGATTAACTCTCTGTCATATTAGTTTGTGGATGATAGGCAGTGGTGCGTTTGGGAGTCACCGTCCATTTTTCACAGAGTTCACGAAATACAGAAGACACAAACTGGGGTCCTCTATCAGACAAGATGTAATCAGGTATACCCCATCTTGTGAAGATTTCCTTCTTCAGGAATCGAGCCACGGTTTGTGCTGTAGCAGATCGCAGGGGGGAAAAGTCAACCCAGCGGGTAAAGTAATCCACCACAACTAACAGATATTCATGCCTTTCTGGACTTCTTGGTAGGGGACACATGATGTCAATACCTAACATCTCATTTGGAGCTTTGACAGTGGGTTGCTGCATCTTTCCAGCAGGTTTTGGATTATCGGCTTTCAGACTTTGACAAACACCACAGTGCTTGATGACGTTTTTTTTTACATCTGTCCACATTCCTGGCCAATAGGCTACTTCATAAAGTCTTTTATAAGTTGTGAAGATACGTGCGTGTCCACTGAGGGGGTTTTCATGATATTCCTGGACTATCTCTTGAACCAGACTTTGGCCTATAGTGAAACTGGTTTTCTGAAATCTGCTTCTTGTGAAATACTTTATCTTCCAAGATAACAAAATCCTATTCCACTTTTTTTGTCTCGAAGAGTCATGATTTTCTCCACATAATGATCTTTATGTTGTTCTTCCCAAATTCTTTCAAAGTATATAGGGATATTCTCATCTCATCCACAAAGTGAGTGATGCACATCCTCAGTCTCCCAGGCAAGCGATTGATTAACAGGGGGTACATCATTCATGTGAGGAAAAGATAGGGGCCCCGAACGACCATTTGAGTCAAGGGTTTCCACATGAGGGTGTCTTGGAGTTGGGAAGTAAGTCTGTAAGTGTGCACTAAATTGACCACTTGCATCATAAGTTTTTATCGGAGTTTGGACCTCAGGAGCTTCTATGTCCAGAGAAACTGATGGGGACACTGAAACAGGTCATCATTTCTAAATAAGCACAAACATCACAATAAAAATATCCCTTAAATGTCCGTGAAGGCATAACAATCAAAAATCTAAATCAGAGTCCAGATCAGACAACATCAAATGTCTCTTAAAAGAAAGGACTCCAGTCTCTGTTGAAAATCAGTTCGGTTCAGAGTGTTTGTGTCTGGTATAGGTGGGTATATGTACGTGTGAAGGGGGGGTCTAGTGTCCAGGAAGATGAAGGGGTGAGGCGAGGAAGGACAGGGAGAAGCCTGGAGAGTTTCCTTAAAGGAGCGTTGTCTTACACCCAACCGAAGCCAGGGAGGTCCTCAGCAGCAGCCACACTGGTCCAAGAAGGAGTTGAACAATTTCAGCTCGGTCCACCCGCCGCAGGGATCCACTCAGCTCCACTAGGCCTCGGTCTCCAAAAAAGTCAAAGCAGTCTAGCCGGTTCTGGGATAATCCAGTGCTCTGTTATTTGAACAAATCCATAAAACGTTCTTTTCTAGAGCAACTAACTCCAGAAACTGAATTCTGTCTTTGCCTATAGCTCCTCTTTCAGTCACTCCCACTCCTCCTCAGTTCTCCTCCATGCTTCCTTGGTCTGTTGATTCTCCTTTCTCTCTACTCACAGGTGTGTTTGATTGATCATTTCCTTGTCTGTTGATTGAGGGCTCTTCCCTACTTTTTTGTTTCTTAGCTCCTTTTCCCCCACTCTGCTACAGTGAATGTTTAAACATCGACCACAAAATGCTGCAAAACTATCAACATTGTCTGTCCGTTCGCTACCTCCGATTTACAAACAGACACACACACTGTGGCTCTGTATCTGACATAAGGGTGTGTGAGTGTTTTTAAGGTTCAGACTGGATCAGTCGGGCTGCACTGTCGCGCATCTAATCTAATGATAATCTGTTAGAGCACGTGTGACATCATTTCTCACTATTTTCTGAATTTTTACAAACCAAGCAATCAATTGATTGAGAAAACAATCAACAGATTAATCCATATTGAAAATAGCTCATCATCAGTTGCAGCTGGATTCAAAACAGTTTAAAAGAGCTCCATCTCAAAAAAACTGCGGCAGTAAAATCCTGCTTTGACATTAAGGCATTTTATTAATTTTCAAAAGAGCAACATACTTCAATTCGACTTAAATTTGTTCATTTTAACTGACACTAGTAATAATTGTGAAATACTGTTTACGCGGTAGCTTGAGGTTTTCTGCGATGGTTATCATACAGCAAAAAAACTGTAGTAACAATGGTGAAGTCCAAATGCAGCCGTGTATAAAATATTTCTGTCAAATATCAATAAAATGTGTTGAGGTGAGAGGAAACAGACAGCCATGTAGCCTCAGGGCGCTTTGTATGAGTTCACACTCCCGGCTATAACAAGAACAAGTGCCTCGAAAAACTGAAAGAACTTGGATGTTGCCTCGACTTACTTGACTTGGTGTGTAGAAATCCTCATACCTACACAACAAGTCTAATTAGGAGCTTTTTATCACAATATAACGAGCTCCTCACCAGCAGATGAATACTACTCAGCTGTATGTATGTAGCTTCAAAGACCGCCATTGATATGAACACGAGATCACTAGTCAGGAAAACTCAACAGAATCACAGGTCATTTAAAGGATGAGATTCAAAGCCGACAGGGATGGACAGAAAAATGAAAGTTAGCTTTGACATTACATTTTGAAACCACCATAGACAGCTGGCCATGACAACTAGGGCAACTTCATTTGCTGATGAATATCACACAAATTGTACTAAAAACAACAATTATATTCTATTAAAGTGTTATAAGGTGGTCTACTCTGCTTTGATGACTCTCCAAAATCCATTTGGAGCAGATGGATCAAGGTGATTTGATTAAACACTTGAGGCTTCTCCAGTACTTCCGTTGATTGAAGCCAAATAGAACATTTAAAATATAAATAATCTGACTTCCTTTCCAGTGTTTTTTTTTTTCTCTCTCTGCTTTAATGGAGTGATTGCAAGAGCACGGGGGGGATACATCAAACAAACAGGATAATTTTTTTAATAAAACATCGTATTCTTAATCTCCTCTGTAAAGCTTTCCCTATTCTACATCACTGAAGTAGTTGCACGACATCGCATATTAATCTCCACTCAGGGGAACTGAAATGTTCGTGCCCAGGAATGACAAATTAATATCCCCAAATTGGATCCGACTAGTAATGACTATTTGGCTGTTTACTGGCAATGGTTTTAATCTTGAGTGACATGTACAGTAGTATGCAGGTTTTAATCAGAGCCACATCGCACAGCAGCTAAACTCACACTTCACTCCGACACACCGAACCGCTCAGTGAAAGCAGCTCCTTTAATAAAAACGCCGAGGTCAGCACATACTTGAAAAATATGAAAAACAAGTCTATCTTCAGCTGCACCACACATCTTCAGCTTTGCATAAACCACGTGGAAAGGCAATGCCACAGGCAAATGCTGCTGATACGGCTCCTGCGCGTGATGGAAATGCACCATTGTCAGTTGGTCTTACTTTCCCTAATGACGTACAGCCGCAGTGAGCATACTGTACAGTAGATACTGTCCTCGGTTACTACCTAACCTAAAAAAAAAAAATTAAAAAAATAAAATGCTGCTGTAGCGAAAAAAAATGTCCCCTCGGGGATTAATAAAGTAACTACCTAACCTAACCTAACCTAACCTAGATCTCACCAGCACCGGTCACTCAGGTCACCGTGAAGAATACTACACCCATATTTCTGCAAAATACTGAGAGCTTTGGACTGCAGTTATTGACCTGCCTGCTAATCATCCCCAGAACTACAAACACATACGACAATAATAGGCAAACTAAAATAAAACACCTGTAAGGGTAGATTTAAAAAAGGGGAAAAAAATTGAAATAATAAATGGCTTCAACAAACAACTAGTACTAGTTAATCTGGTGGAATAAATTAATTGATTGTTTGGTCAAATAGTAAAAAAAAAATATATTGTTCCCAGAACCTGAATTTGGAACAACATGTCAAGACCCAATCAAATCATGATCATATCATGTGACTAACCACAGCAAAAGCAGGATATTTTATCAACCCAACAAAACACTCTTCATTGCTTACAAGATAAAAAACTAATTAAAAAAGAAAAAAAAAAAAAAGGTTTGGCTACTAAACATGCAACCTCTATCTAGTCAATGCATGTTATACACCTGTCAGTCCACTACAGGACAGCGTGTCAGTGTCACATTTTTCCTTGCCCAGGCGTGAAAAGAAAGATGCCTCTGGCTTAGGCAGCAAAAAACAGGTGGTTAGGTTTAGCAAAAAAGAACTTGGTTAGAGTTCGGACCTCCCCGGACCAACCTCCCTGCTCTAACTTGATCACTGTTGTACTTCATCACATGACCTCCCTCGTCAACACTGGTCCTACATACATGTACTTTTAACACTCTGGCAAAATGTGACGCTGACACGGTATCCTGACACTTGGTTGAACCGTACAAGTAATCAGCAGGTGCAGCAGTGTGCTATATAATTTACCCCATAAAAATCAGTGCACTTCATTTCTTAACAGAACAGTCATGCACTGATTTGAAGGCCCTTAGGAGAAAAAGGAGAAACGATGACCTGTTTTCTAATGAATACCTGCCACCTTTTTGTTGACGTAATTATAGGCCCTGTTTGACACATGCAGGTTGTCACATGGACACAAACCTGACTGACTGGAGACAAAGAAGGGGTTTTTCCTCTCACCAAAAAAAAAAAAAAAAAAAAAAAAAAATCAAATGCACACTATTTCCATCAGGCCCTTGTGGCAGTCTCTGGAGGGAAATGTGAGAGGAGGGAGAGGCGACTGGCAGCTCATTAGACTCTGCAAGACAACCTGTTAGTGATGCAAGGTGGTGGGAGAGAGTGACACTCAGCAAGCACCTTACCCCCGCTATTAAATGCTCGTCAGCATGCATGCACAAACACACGCAGGCATATGAAGCCCACACAAATAGGCACTAACACGTTCAGGCAGAAGCTACGCAATTTACCAATATGGCTTCCTCAGACTATAGAAAACTCTTATCTGTATGCAAGTACATTCAGGCTCGCATATACGGCACGGCAGAACTCCCATTAAGCAAAGAGGTCTAATTGAGTTCCTGGCAATTAAGCAACATCTGTCCACTTCTCATCTCGACTCTTCAGCATTCAATCAGCCCCACGTGCAAGCTATAACACACACACACACACACACACACACACACACACACACACACACACACACACACACACACACACACACACACACACACACACACACACACACACACACACTCCAATTACGGAGGGCCTGTTAGTGGTGTTAATCCCTTCTTTTCGTGATGGCAGGATGAGAGTTTATTACTGGGGGCTGCTGTAGATCTGCATGTGTTGGACCCACTGTGTGCTGTTTTGCATACAAGCGTGCAGCTGGGCCTGGAAATAAGAACCTTCCAGATGCAGCTCGGTGCTCAGTAATGAGAGGAAGCATGAGCTATTTTTAGACAATCTGACCATAATGTGAGTGTGTGAGTTTTGGACACATATGATCCATTACCTAGTTGTCAATAAATACTGCAGAGAAGGATTATTTTTAGACATTTAAAAAAATCATATTACCTTAATCAATACAGTGGATAAGTTTCTCGACACCAGAGGTCTCCAACTCGTCGCTCGTGAGCTATCAGCAGCTCGCCACATATTTCTGAGTAGCTCGTGGACGTCTCAAACAACATGCAGTGCTTCTCATACATTGACTTACTTGGGTGGGCCGGCTAGCTTTATTGACAAGTATTTGGCTCAGCAATTTTCAGTTTTTTTATTTCCTAACCTGTCAGAGAGAACGATACTACCAACTTTTCAGACCAGTTTGGCCACAAGCGTTCACATTACAGAAGCTTATTCAGCTGGTTTGAATAGAGCTACGTGAATAAATGTTACTAAAAGTGAGTAGATCTCAGACACTTTCATTTTGTCAAAGCAGCTCTCAGAGGAAAAAAAGGTCGGAGACCCCTGCTTAACAAACAACCCCCACAAAATAACTGTGAGTTTGTTGTGCTGGACTCTCAGAAATTCGGACTAAACCTTTGAAAAAAGATATCGTCAGTGACTGTCCTAAACCATCCAGCATCTTACCTGTTCCCCAGAAAGCAAACACCTGCCTCTAACTCTATTAAACAATCTTAGACCGTTTCAAATTAAGAATCTTCCCTTTTTTTGTTTGCCATCTGTATCCAATCTGTTTTACAGCTACTTACTTATGCCTGGAGGTTTGCCTGACCCTAAGTGAGCGATGTAGTTTCATTGAAAACTTAAAAAACCTCAAAAAAATAACTGTACTGTTACGAGTTTGCAATCCATAAATCGACATAAAATTAACTCTGTTTCTTCAGGCATCTACAAATCATCCAAATTAAACAATTTGAGGGAGAAATACCTTCTTTTGTTGACGTGCTTGCAGCCCTTTAACCTAAACCTCAGATAAGGGGCCACAAACCAAAACGGGCTGTGAACCATGGCTCCGAACTGAGCGACTCTCCTCACTGATACCAGACTTGCTGCAGTGTTTCCCCGCTGAAATACCCCCGCAGCCCTCCACTTCACTGCTCATTCAATTTCCTGCTCTTTGCATTGCTTACATTTTACATTTTTGGGCATCAGGGTGAGAATAAGCTTCATTTCCTGGATCACTTCTGTTTCAATCAACCCACATGAGGAGCTGGAGGAAAAGCCTCTGCTCCCCCGGCAACAGAGAGGGAAAACAAAATTCCTCTGACCTTAAAAGGATCATGGCAGAGAGGACTCAGAAGTGAACAGGAGAGAGGAGACAGGAAGAAGGTGGACTTCTTTTTTAATGAGTAATTAGTGTGAGCGCAGGAGGACAATGTAGGAGACACGATGTGATTCAGTGGGGTGACGTGAGGTTATTCTTAACGTGATGAGTTTTCCACCCGCAGCGACTCGTGCTTTAATGACGGTGAAACAGTTATCCCACTGGCCATTGTTAATGTCAATGTGTCCCATTCATGTATATGTTGTCGAGTGATTGTGCATTGTATTCTTTGATTTACCCGCAAATGAAGTTTCCTGTTAAGGGACAAAGAAAGTGTTGCACTAAAACACAACAACAAATTCCTGAATTAGGCTGACAATGGAGAAGCAGTCCATCTGGTTGAACGGCAGTACGGTTTGAAGACAAACACAGCTGTGTGCTCAAATAGATAAATTGGATCATTTAGAAGCAAAAGCAGCCTCCGTCTTCTCTGATAAAATGCTGCATTATGTTCCTGAGACAGTGAGGGGTACAGAACAGGCGGGCAGCTTTTCTCCAACTTGTCAATGAGTCTTTAAGAGCGAAACTGTAGACATTCAAATGTGCACATCAGTATGAACATGCAAACACACAGCTCCTGTTTCATACTGAATCTTGTTTCTCAAGAATGAATGGTTATAGAGGGTTTTTTTTAACTCTGTCTGAAATGTAGTTTCACACAACTGTTCATTTCATTCCAAAAAAAAAAAAAAAGAAAAAAGAAGCTCGGTAGCCACACAAAACACTGCAAACATGCCTCTGAATCACTCACCAAAAACAGCATCAGTGTTCAACCACGCAGAAACATGGCCACTTTTCTGTGGCAGAAAAACAATAACTACTAATAGCATTTCAGAAAATGAAGAATTTAATTCAAATCTTGTTGACAGATATTTAACATTTTTGTTACCGCTGACAAAGCAAATTGTTCGGCTGAGCCTCGTCCCTCCGCGAGGTGGTCTAGTGGGTAATCAGCAGGTGATGAATGTCCAGTCGGTTCTTGTTGTGAGCGACTCTCACATGTGAGAAGTAACATTAGCCTCAGTAATGTGGACAGCAGTGGTGAAGTTTCTGTAATCAGCCATGACGTGTCCAGACCTGTCCAAGCTTCAGTGGAACAGTTACCTCAATGTTGATCACCGTGGTCGCTGACTCAGAAAAGTCAAATAAAAAGTCCCAGTTCATGCAACATTACAAAAACAGTCTGCTCATCACTGCAGGGTTGCTCTGGACAATAAACACTAGTTACCAACACACACACACGCACACGCACACACGCACACACGCGCACACACACACACACACACACACACACACACACACACACACACACACACACACACACACACACACACACACACACACACACACACAGGAGACTGCAGGTCCTTTTATGCCATGGCTGTCAATAAACTGTTAGTGGCTTGAACACAGACACTATTAGGCTACAGTATAAAATACTGTGCTTCTATACTTTTAAAAGATATATTTTAAAGGCTCATTGTTACGGTTTTGTATTTCTCTGTAATGTGGCACACTGTTAACAATGTTGCTTTTTTGTATTCTCCGTTGCATTCTTTAACATATACTTAAATAATAATTAACGTCATGAAAGTGCAACGACTTTTTGACTATTGGCTTGAACAAATGACTATCAATCAGCAAGGAGAACTTTTAGACAGGGGGCAGCCCGAAACTGAACAGTCACGACATCCAGGGAACACCCGTCCAGGGAGTAACCCCCGACTCACCAGATGTCAGCTGTCGTGCACACGCTAATGGACACTCAGATATACCTAATGGACGGTGCCTACGGTGCCTCTTTTTTTTTTTTTCCTTTAGTCTTAATGTTCTGTTTCTTAAATGTCATTATATCTTAATGTTAGCAGACAGGGTCCATATTTCAAATTCAAAACTTGTGTTCATTGTACAAGAGGGTTTGGAACTGAGCAAGATGTCAAAATGCTGCACTTTGCAAAAAGACCAAGACACAAAAGAAATCTGATGCAGCTCACAGTAAACGTCTCCAGCACTATTTTTGACATTCTGACACTAAAACACTGTTTAAGACAAATAGTCTGAAGAAAGCCAGGGAGGTCAGTGCTTTAATGTCTTTATACAGGGTGTTATTTAGTCCTGGGAACTGCCCGAGGTGTCCATTCGAGGGTTAATACAACTTTCTTTCAGCACAATTCAATCCCGATCCAACGCTGTGCTGAAAAGCACTGACAGAAGATTGGCAGTAATGGCAGGAGACCTGCGGAGAGGCAGCGTGACTCTGAACCCAGTCAGTGTGAAAGAAGGAGACAAAAATAGGATGGGAGTCATAGGGGGTGACATGCGATTAGACGAAATGGTGTGTGAGTGTGTGTTACAATGAGTGAACACGATACTGATGAGTCACCTGACCTTGCGATCGTAAGAACAACCCTGACAGCTAAGGAGGGGATGAATGGTTTACTAACACCCTCCCTGGGTTTAGGTGCAAAATGGAGCTTCGAGGGAACGTGTCGACTTTCTCAATTCGCCTACTTCTGGTTCGCCTCTCAGGTTGAAGACATTGGTGTGTAATCTCTTCACGGAAAGAAAACAATCTCTGGTCTCATCAAGTTGGCCAGGTTGGCTTGAGTCAGGCTGCTCCTGAGCAAGGCATTTAAGCTCAGCAGCTCAGAGTGCACCTGCTGTTGATATTCTGGGAGGCTTTAAACTGCATTACAATCAAAACAACATGTGAGTTCCCTGCGTGTCAGTCGCCCCAAGTGAGAGGGAGGCATCTTTGGTGTGACGGCCTGCTTGCAGAGGTGTTAGTCCCAGTAACTGCGTGTCAATCATTGTGTGTGTGCAGTGCCGGGGAACACTATCTTTACATATTCTGTTCGTCAGCTGGTCTGTCGGATAAATGTACAAAACTCTGAAAATAAAAGTGGACAATCGGTCAGGCGTGACAGATGAGAAAATAATAAAATACTAAAAGTTAAAGTTGCAGAAGACAACAGGAAGCCACATACATTCTACTGTGTTTCCACATGTTGCTTGTTTGTTTCACGTGTCACACCACATCAAGCAGGCGTTTGTCTGTGAACTGAGCTCAGGACGATTATAGGTTTCATTTATTTGTGTTGATGCTATCACTTCTACCTTTATACAGGCTTCTCGTGTCCGGCTGGCTGGTTTATAGACAATCGCTGTTTTGCTACGTGTCGCGTATATTCACAGATTGTGCTGTACAGTATCAGAGAGGAGCGAGGGCAAAGCAGAAACTTCTGTTTCTCTGTGACACAGATATAGAAGCGTCACAGCATATGTGTGCGTGTGAGAGCAGACAGATCTGACAGCATGTGTGCACATACAGGAGATAACCAACAGAGTGTGTGTGTGTGTGTGTGTGTGTGTGTGTGTGTGTGTGTGTGTGTGTGTGTGTGTGTGTCTGTATGTGTAACAGCTGTGGGACTTTTCATCACTTCCTCTTTTGCCATCAGTGCAGCTCAGATGAAGTCAGTACTTGTGTCTCTCCGGCTCACAGCCATTAAACAGCAGCTCAATGGAACCGAGTTTTGAGTTATGCGGTTGTCACAGTGCAGAAAATGCAGTTCGGGGCTAAACAATATGACTTTGCTTTTATTTTGAAAAGATACCGACACCAAACAAAATAAGACGAAGGGTATAATGTTTGAATATTGTCATTGGGTCATGTAAAGAGTGCATTATGTTGTATTGATACAACTCTACACGGTGCTTTGTAGAGTGACTAAAGCACATCTGACACTGAGTGTGGTGGCAGATCAACAGCGATCAATTCGGTAACGGTTCCCACCTCTAAATCTGCAGTGAGACGCCGTTTTACTTTGTGTTTCTTCCCTGAGGTCGGTTGAAACAAATTAGAGGCGAAACGTGTTTTATGTCGTTCCTTCTAGGGAAGCGATGTTAATCCAGCTGAGATTGAAAAATCATCACATCAAACCATAAAGCTCCCAAACAGGATGTGTCAGGGCGTTCAAGTGTTTACGTTTATGAGAGAATGAAAAGCTTTGTGGAAACACGTGAGACTGTATTCTACACGTGTTTAGACTGTATTGAACTCAGACTCATTCGGTTTATAATGCATCAAACCGCATGTGCTGTGTTAAACATTGCAACTCGTGCCTATTTAACATGCAGCTGGGCAACATGACTCTGTGAACACAGAGCTGAGGAAACGAGCGGTGATGATATGACGCAAGTTTGGTGAGCACATGAAAACCAACATGATAATATAGACCGTAGTTGGCAGCCTCGGGTCTGTGGTGGGTTGATGTGCATTGTGTTGCAAAGACTGATGTATTTGATTTATGTTGATTAACTTGACCAAGTCTACAGGAATGTCAGCAGCTCTACGAGGCAGTACTTGCACAGCAATGCTTCAAGCTAAATCCAAACATCAACATGCTGTCATGCTCACAGTGACAAATACCTAACATATTAACCTCGCACTAAACAAAAGTACAGCTGAGACTTCTAAGGCTGGGATTGGTTTAGCAACTCATCATAAAGTATTTCAAAACTTGGACCCGTTGGTGGCACATGATCAATAAAGCTATTACAATTCATCCGAATTAGGAGCATAAATATCTGTTCCAGACTTCATGGCAATCTATCTGGTGTTTACAATCTGGAACGATGGCAGAGGAGCGAGTGGCTAACCTGATATTGCCGGCGTGGCTAATACAAATAAGAGAAATTGAAATCTCTTTAGCGACACATTGATACAATCCGTGATCTTGAGAATTGTATGAGGTAAAATAAGCTGCCGTCTCGTCATTGCATCACATCATCTGCCTCCATTGGTGAACAGGTAAAGAGCGTTTTTACTGCTGGTGGGCCTGCAGGTAAACCGCAGCGTGTACAAATAAGAGCGTTGCCTCTTTTGAAATTGCTTTCTGATTGCTGCCTCTTATTCTCTGGTCACGAGGATTAAAAATGGGGTCGGAAAAGGCGAAGAATCCAATGCTAGAGGTAATGTCAGAGTTCGTGCAGCACTCTGACATTACCTCTAGCAGTACCACAGCAAAGAGGGAGGCTGGTGCTGAAGGATCCACGATGATTTCTGAACTAGGACAGACTGGTTTCTGGTGCTGTGATGAGCAGAAACCCAGCTTGAAATTCATGATTCTAAGAGATTTTAAAGTTTTGTCTATTGCTTATATTTCTAATAATTTGTGACTTTCATTGACTGCAGTTGTGTGTGTGTGTGTGTGTGTGTGTGTGTGTGTGTGTGTGTGTGTGTGTGTGTGTGTGTGTGTGTGTGTGTGTGTGTGTGTGTGTGTGTGTGTGTGCGCGGTTGTTGCTTTGAGGAAATGATTTACATTGATCCGTAACGTAGATGTCATTAGTTCTCAGGTCTCTAAGAGATCTTGATCCCGCTGAAAAGATCTCAATAAATAAAGCTTAACTAACATAACTCACAAATTAAAGCCTCATCTACAGCATGACTTTGAATTTTTTTTTCCATGAACAGTGACACAAAAATGTGCAGCTGAGCCCTTATCTGATTCCATCTCTCGCTACAAAACCGACGCAAAGACACCAGCTTTCCAATGTGGCTGCAGCAGAAGACAACATGACCGGATTTCATTCTCAGTTTAGATGTATGCATTAATTATTAGAAAACAAACTGCTGTTAATTCCAGTACAGTGCTTCTCATTATGTGTGTGTGTGTGTGTGTGTGTGTGTGTGTGTGTGTGTGTGTGTGTGTGTGTGTGTGTGTGTGTGTGTGTGCGTGCGCATTAGTCCACAGGCTTGTCTCCAAGACGAGGCTGCTGGAACACAATGAAGCCCATTCAACTCTGCAGCCACCTCCTGTCTCTAGAATAGTGCTGTATCACAGCTTCTGGTGGAGTGAGTGAGTGTATGTGTGTGTGTGTGCGTGCGTGCGTGTGTGTGTGTGTGTGTGTGTGTGTGTGTGTGCGTCTGCGTATCTATGAGCCTTACCCTCACACTCACACTCACACACACTCACATAATCCCTAATAAAGCCTTGAATTGTCATTCCGTTGCTGTAATAGATGTGATGAGGGGATGGCACGTCAGCCTGTGAGTTATAATAACTACATACATCCATCATGTAATCTTAGTGCATGTTGAGTGCAACCTAACGACCTTTAAAGCTCCTCAGTGATGGCTAGTCACATAGTTGGTGTATAAATATACATTTTAATCGACAAATAAAGCAATGACTACATCACCCTCTGTGGCAACATGATATGTGGCTCCATTATTTTCACTTTGTATAATAATAAACGTTAACTGTAAATTGAAGCGCGCCGCTGGGATTTTCCTCGTCAGCAGAAGACTTCCATGAGGAAAAGCTTTCAGTAAATACACTGCTGAGGATGAGAGAAGCAGCGTTGCACAAAGGCTTCAACACCGAGCGGTTATCAGTAACCTCTACGACCACAGTCTGTCTGCTCAGCTCATTTTGAATGTCTAACACTCTGGCTTATGAACAAAAAAAACCTGCCACACTAATGGTGTTCCTGTCAGCCACCAGCTGTACTTTACGTTCAGTGCTCATTAGCAAATGCTCGTATGTGAGCGTGGTAAATACAGTCCCACTCAAATATTTGCATTGACACTGTCCCTGTTAGCATGTCAGCATGCTGTGACCAACGCCACTAGCACGGCTGCAGACTCTGAGCTATACATTTTTTTTTATTAAAGGTACAATAATGAACACTTCCGTATTCAAATGGTGATTCATGACATATGGACAGCTCTTGTTGTAAACTAAGCTACCCAAGACTAGCCTGTGTAAAACAGAAAGAATCACCTGCACTTTTAAAAACGGCCTCATTTGAATATTAAATGTCACTACATGACAAAGGGTGTAATATAAAATAACAAGCAGTCAAACATTAAATGTAGTAGTGCTGTGTTTCACAGGGAAGTTTAGAATGTTTTAATAGTGCAAAATAACTGCAACTTAATTTGTCACTTATGTATACATGTAAACATAAAAGTTGTGCAGGCAAGCTTACACGTATGGATATCATTTCCAAAAATTCATTGTTATTTAGTTTGAATTAACATTTCCCCTCAAAGGTTTTTATTTTTGTAAGTTCTTTCCAGAAGACATCTTTAAAAGTATTTAAACATTACACACCCTTAATGTAAAGCATAATGTCTTCATGCTGGGTCTCTGAGCACATTTGGGTCTTCTGTCACATTGGACGATCCCATGACCCAGATATCACCTCACATTTACCACATTTAGTTTGGTGCCTTAAATAGTTTCTGTTGAAGACCGACATGCAATACTGGCCCACAGTGATGTTTTCTTTTTTCAAGCATGAACAATATGTTTGTGTTGTGTATATACGGTCGCTGTCACTGATCTAAAGCCGTATCTTAGGTTACTGGCAGCGTATACAAGGTATAAATAAAGGTGTGTATGACTGGCCTGTTATCTCACACAGTGGTTAAATGTGAGCTGGTTCCTGTTTGCAGTGTGTGCCCTAGATGCTGCAGAAAAACACAAAGTCCCAAACACACCTGATCCCTCACACAACCTTTCCACACAATCCGTCATTACTTCACCCCTGCCAGGTAATAGCTGCGGCCCAGTCACACCAATTGAGCTCCCCATTGTCTTCCAGATATACAACTGAGATACATTGTGCCAGTGGGAGTGGTGTCTGCTTACACAACCTTTATAGAACAATGAACCGCCAGTGGAGTGACACATTGAGCAGAGGATGTCGACGATTTGACTGTGAGGCAGGGAAGGCAGGAAGCTTCACATGAATGCAGGAGACACACGTGAATGCCTAGGATCCAAACCAAGTCAGGGAAGACTGATCGTCAGAGACAGACCAGGTAGCATCAGGTTGAAATATGTCTGAACTCCCGACACATGTTTAGAATATGATCAAATCAGGCTTTATGCTCGTTTTAAAATGTTGAAAATGTTTTTTTCTAAATCAAGTTGAATTTGCTTTTCAAAACGCGACTGGTGCTCTGCACCTTTAACTGAATCTGACTTTGCATTTCTCCAAAAAAAAAAATTCAGAATACATCTTCATCAGGGTTAAAAAAGCAGCATGTTTAAAATTAGGAGGGAAAGCAGTAAACAAAAAAACAGTTAATTATGACTAAACTATCTGCAGCAACTGTCTGAAAAACTGCTTTAAAAAGCAGTTTGAAGGGCAGGTCAACGGTTTTTAAAGTGCGACAGTGCGTTCCAGGGTTGACAGATTTCGCTGAAGTGAGTTGGTATTGTGGACAAGCAGGAGTAAACGTCAAGCTCTCTGAATGCTGCTAACGTGCTGACAAATCTCCAATTTCTAGAGAAGAAATTCCTCACATCTCTCTGGGGAGGATTCAATCTGGAGGCAAAGCTAGCGACCAATCCCAGAGTTTATGGTTTTAAAAAGGATTCTGGGATTAGGGATCTGCTGTGAAAAATATAGGAGGGCCTTGCTTCTGTAAATCACTGTTTTCATTTAACCACGGCAGAGAGGAAGATTTGAACTTTTGTATCTGACAGGAGCTACAGAATCTAAAATATGAATGAAGGAGTCATTAAAAAAGACTGTTGAGCTCCTCTACTGTGAGGCTATGGTGTTCATGGACACTAAAACATGTTTGAAGCAGTAAAATCTTGATGGGAACAAGGAACAGAGAGTGACTTTAAAGGGGTAGAAGTGTATCACTTCAAGAGGGAGTTTGGGATAAAGGGAGATTAATGGAAAGGGAAAAAGCCTGCTGTATGATCAGAGACGGTAAATAAACCAAATCACAAATTGTACACTGAAACCAGAGGACAAGGTCAAGTGTATGCAGCATTTGTAAAGGCTGGGATCGGTCTTGAGATATTTAATAATCCTACTGTTTGATCAAATCAGAAGTAAAAGAGGAGGAAACTTGAATCTAAATATCACCAGCAATTAGTTCAAAGGATCCATCCATCCATCCATTATCTATACCTGCTTTATCCTGAACAGGGTCATGGGAGGGGGGGAGGGGGGGGGGGGGGCTGGAGCCTATCCCAGCTCACTTAGGGCGGGTCACCAGTCCATCACAGGGCCAACAAACAGAGACAGACAGAAACAAAGACCATTCACGCTCTCATTCACACCTAAGGGCAATTTGTAGAACCACCAATTAACCTGAGGTTCATGTTTTTGGACGGTGGGAGGAAGCCGGAGAACCCGGAGAGAACCCACGCAGGCACACGGAGAACATGCAAACTCCACAGCAGAACCTTTTTACTGTGAGGCAACAGTGCTAACCACTGCACCACTGTGCCAAACCTAGTTCAAAGGATCTGCAGGTTAATACTAATTGTAAAACTAATTGCAAAACCAACAAAAAAATTGAACTGTACATATAAAGTGGAGAAAAGCAAGCAAGACAAGAGAGCTAAAATCATTTCTGTGCAGTAATGCAAGGTCACCCAGCCCAGTATCACGCCACAGGTCACGCCACAGGTCACGCCACAGGTCATGTGATGGAGGTAATTCTACGAAGAACAAAATTGCAAAATTTGCGGGAGGACTATTTTTATGACAAGCCGAGGCAAAACCGTGGCAAAGACACACTTCCCTCTGACAGGCTTGCGGGTGGATTACAGGTTTAGCAGGTTTGGCTACAACCGTGAACTTTCAATCTTGCAGGTTGAAAAATGAAATATCTGGGGTTCATAACTCACAGGAAGGGGCACGATAATTAGTTATAATCCAAGACTGAGGCCTAATGGTAAAAAAAGGAAAAAAAATATAATAATTATTTGGTAAAGATAAAAATCCTGGCAGATAAAAGAACCAAAGAGATTTCTCATTCTGTAAACAGAAAGGAGCCGTTTCGACAGAGGGGATTGAAAAGGGGGATTTTAATTGTGGTGACGTTGCGAAAATTTGGTCCTTCAGTATTCAGCAAAAAAATGAAGTGACGAAAAGAGAACCAGGACCAGCTGGACCTGCGGCGTCGGGGACAGGACCACGGAGCACAGAGGCTGGATGCAGCTCAGGGTCTCGCTGAGAAAACAGTACGTGTCAACTACAAACACGAAAATGAAATGTGGATGGCGAGCCTGTGGGTGTGCTGAAGCTGGGTGGTGAGGAGCGCTGTCGAGACGCACCACTAGGAGGCAGACTAAGGTGGGGCCGCCGGATCTGAGGGGTCCAGACAGAGGAGAGGAAAAGCTGGTGAGTGAGTGTGGGGGGGGGGGGGGGGGCATCCTCATCATCTGACACCCAGCGGGTCACAGCAGAGGGCAAAATAGAGCCTTGTACAACCCTTTACTGCAGACGCTCAGGAGTGGGAACATTAACAGGAATCGGATCTGCTTCGGCGGGACCGCAAGCTTCAGATGGGCTAGCCAGAAACAGAGCTCTATCTGGCCCTGGAGATGATCCTCGATGGACCACAGTTCACTATTCAGCTCAGAAACGCTGACACAACAAATGGGGGACCAACAGAGAGATTGTTGACAGCAATCAGGACAGATCCAACCCCAGAATAGAGAGGGGCATTTATCACTGAGGGCCCGAGACTGGGCCAACAGGGAGGGATCAACTCTGGAAGATTTCAGCCAGAGAAGGCTTCCTGCCCTCTGAGTAACATGCTTTGATTGTCCCCACTGCTAGATTTGATGTCTGATCACTTTTCTAACGGATCGGCTCATCGTTTCAGCGCTGCATAATTCTGCTTTTGTCGACGCGCATTGTTTTAGTCTCGAGTCTACAAAGAATTTCAAACATCTGGCCTCGAGTCTCCGTGTGTAACCACAGCCGTGGAATACAAAGCACCTCGCTGCTATCAAGGCTGGATGCAGCCTGCTGGTGTGGGTGGGCTGCAGTTCGGGGATGCACGACGCATAAACAGTGCAATCAAGTGGGAGGAAATCCTCTGAGATTCAACAAGAAGCAACAGACGAATGAAGCACGCACGCACACACACACACACACACGCACGCACACACACGCACGCACACACACAGAAATTCGCAGCATTTTATGTTAGGATCCAGCAGCAGTATCTTTCTGGACGGACCACAGGGTAGCGAGCTGCCCTGAAGAGGGGCTTTCCTGGGCAAGCTGAGGTGAAGCACAGCTTTTTCAGTTTTCGCAGCCTCCTGAGGCAATGTGTGTGTGTGTGTGTGTGTGTGTGTGTGTGTGTGCGTGTGCGTGTGTGCGCGTGTGTGTGTTCAGTAAGCACTGGGCCACTTTCCCAGATGAGATTCTCTGCTGCAGGATAATCCTGATGAAAACGTGGTTTCTCTACCACTCCTTCTCATTCTCTCTATCCGTCCATCCGTCAGACAGTTGGCCTCGCTCTTCCTCTCCCACCTTTGTTCACATCTCACCTCCCTCACACTCACGGCGACAGCCTCCTCACTGACGTACGTATCCCTCCACAGCCGAGAAAGAAAAGTAACATGATAACTCCGCGTCATTGTCATTTGTACAAAACAAGCTGAATGGCCACGCTGCTTCTTTGTCGCTTGGAATTAATCATGCGCTTGCTTCCGACCTTCTTCTTCCGTCATCTGCCTGACGCCTTCAACTCGGCCTTCACCTCGGCCTCCACCGATTTGTCCAGACTTATCTTTTATTTCTCTTCGCCTTCGGTTCTCTAGCTCACACTCGAGCGCATGTTATAAAAGACGTAATTTCGGTGAAAGGACAAGAATCGCACGTCGGTGCTTAGAAATCGGTTGCAGGTTTAAAGAAAAAAACACAAAGCAAAGTCACATTGACCTCCATCCTAGCGCGTCCAGTTTGGACAATAAATTCACTTTAAAGCATCATCTGATCTGACTTGAACAGCATTTGCTTCTTTCAAGCCAATTTGTGTTCGAGTGAGAAGTGTTGGAATGACGTCATGAAAACACTCCCACACTTCCAGTTTCCAACACACCCAGTTAAAACATGTGAGTCATAAGACATCAAAATGTCAAGTATTTAAGGGAATCTGTAACCATTTACTGATCTTTTAATGTGAAGTTAATTGGACATTAACTCCTAATTTTATTCCTTTTTGCACACTTACGACACGGTCACTAATGTGTCGGCCAGCTTTTCCCAGGCTCGTGCAAACAGAGACAAAGACGAGTCTGTCTGACTCGAACGTGTTTCAACTTCACAGATTCAAACTTGTCG
The DNA here is from genome assembly GCF_022577435.1 of Embiotoca jacksoni. Classification (NCBI taxonomy): domain Eukaryota; kingdom Metazoa; phylum Chordata; class Actinopteri; family Embiotocidae; genus Embiotoca; species Embiotoca jacksoni. Next base: position 19,764,413 of record NW_027185392.1, read on the forward strand.
TCGTGGTTTGATAAGATGACTTTATAAAACGTACGTTTGGTTACTATTCTATGTTTCATCCGTCACGCCTTTATCAAAACTCTTATTGGTTGTTTTTCATTATTAAATAAATGGTTTTCTAAATCATCATTCCAAAAATAAATTCAGAACAGGATTAGAATGAATTTATATTTCAAATAGGACGATATTTTGTTTCTACAGCAGCGGCAGCTGTTTCCAACGGCAAAAGTCGCCATAAACTTAACAACATTACACTGGAAAGAAATCTAAAAATGTCAATAACACATAATATTCTTGACATCAACATACGGAGTGAAGTTTAGAAAGGAGAAGACAGACATCTTCTGTCCTCCTTCCTCTGCTGCAGGTGGAGCTTCTTCTGTCTCAGCCAGCAGCTACAACTTTACAAAGAGCTTCTCAGTCCATCTAAAGTGAGCCTGCTCCGGTTATGCGAACCCACAGTCGCTAACTTCGGGGCTAACCTCCTTCATGTTAATCAGCAAATGGCAGGCTACATGAGGGAGCTGTGAAGAAGCACTAATTCTGATTGAGACAAACTGTTTATCTCCCCTATAGTTTTTTTAAAGTCACATTTTAGATGATGTCACCATATGTTGAGGTATGATGGAGTCGGTGAAAAGCTTTAGACTTAACCCGAGATTTATTTTCTAAACCTATATTTCTTTGATATTGTGGTGAATCTGTATTAATAAAAAGTAATGCTGCTCGCGAAGCTGGCAGCAGTTCTTTTTTTTTTTTACCTGCACTAATGCAGGTTCAGACAGTGACTCAAATGAATATGATACGTGAGAAAAACTTTATATTTAGATGTTATGAGGCGAAATCTGTCTCTCTGCACACATATCATTCATGGACATCAAGAGGACAGAGGAGGTTCCCGTGATACCAGCGGAAGTATATTCTGTGTTATAAAGGTCAAAATAAAGTCACTAAAGCACTGGATATGTTTCACATGCAAAGTGAACTCGGTTTTCAGCCAAACGTAGCCCAGTTTTTACCTCAATGCCTCATTAGATGATTTTAATCTGCCAACCACCAGAAATTGTGCGTAATGAGCAGAGAAAGAGCCTCAATTCATCATTTCAACTTTCTCTCCTTTCTTCTTTGTCTTGGTTTGTTGTTGCATGACAAACACAAACCATCTGGTACACCACATCGACAAAACACACCAAGACATATATGCATACTCATTTCTGACCCAGGCGCGACTTTCCTCAACTGGCACCGGACACCCCCCTCCTCACCCCCCACCCCTATAATTTGTGCGGCAGTGGTACATTCCAGCACTGTAGCCTCAATAAACACACATGCTGGGTCACGCACAGGTCAGGAGGGTTTTCCTCTGCTAGGTGGGTCTCTCGAGGTGTCCCTGGTGTCTCCGCGGCGGGACACGGCTGTAAGGTGACACGGAGGTGACCGAGAGAGAGAGAGAGAGAGAGAGAGAGAGAGAGAGAGAGGGTGAGGAAGTGGGGCACTGAGAGGCAGTGATACAACCTCAAGGACAGACAACTTCTATTTAGGCCCGGTGGTAAACTCAGCTGGGCTGTGTGTGTGTGTGTGTGTGTGTGTGTGTGTGTGTGTGTGTGTGTGTGTGTGTGTGTGTGTGTGTGTGTGTGTGTGTGTGTGTGTAGAGGCAGTGTGAGGACATGAAGGGAGAAAGTGCCTTATTTAGAAAAAGGGGAGCACCCTCCAAACTGCGCGAGGGGAGGGACAGGCAGGGGATAGAAAGCGAGCGAGGGGAGGAGAAGGAGGTTGCCATGCCGGTCCTTTGATGGTCGGTGCTTGACAAACAGCAGCAGTGTGTGGAGTGCTCTTCATCCACCTCCACATAAAGCCCAGCCACACTCGGTTTGACCTGCCAGAGCAGAAATCCACACTTAATCATCACAACGACTGCCCCCTCAAGACCCGGCCTGACATACACTGTTTGTGTGCGAGAGACTGTTCACTAGACCCGCAATGTTTTCCAAGTCTGTCCTTTGTGGAGGCTACAATGGGACTAATATCTCAGAATGTGCGACAGATACTTCCCGGCAGGACATCGGTCGCTGTACAGTACAGAACAAAGTCCAGTGTTTGTGTGTCGAAGCTGCGAGTGCTTGTACGGTTTTTATGGCGTCCTTGTTCAATTGTTTGCATGTGGAACAGCTCTGATAGCGACCTGTGACGCTCAATGCTACTGTAAAAGCCCAAACTAATAAATAACGAAGCGCACACACACACACACACACACACACACACACACACACACACACACACACACACACACACACACACACACACACACACACACCTGTGCAATGGCCAATCTAGTATCCAGTGACACAGTAAACAACCCCCAACACAAATCCAACAAATACATGACTTCCTAATAACGTAAGCCTCATAATTATCTTAACTGGGGTGTAAGAGTTAAAGATGTCACACTGTGTGATGGATGTTTTATGGGAATCTGAAAAAAAAAAAAAAAAAAAAAAAACATTCAGGAAAGAGCACAGAGCTGACCATGTAAAACTGTAATTCAACACAGTCAGTTCCCCAAACATGAAAACCACAGCAAACTGAATATTATTTTCATATTAACTAACATGCAAATTATGGCTGTAAATAGTGTGAAAAGTGGTCGAGAAATGGTGAACATAGCGCAGATCAGGGTATCAGTAAAATATAATGAATAGGTCATTATAAGGAAACAATGGCCTTCTATTAATATATAAAATAATTGTATTTGGTTAAAAACAAATTCTGTATTTAAATAGATTACAAAATACAGAGTGAAATCTTTACATATATATATTAAATAGTGAATTCATCTCAGGTCTGCGTACTAGAGGACTGTGCGATGTGGTTGAGAGCTCTGGAAAAAAGCTTGAATAATGTTTTTTTTTACATTATATCATCATCATCAGAAATTATTTTTGAAATAATCTGACTTTGGAATTGTGTTGACATGGATTTAAAAGAATAAATCAGTAGAACAACAGATGAGAAGCTATAAATATCAACACACTGTAACACAGCTGCAGAAGCTCCCGGTGTCATTACACATCCAAATCTCTGTCATCAGCTCAGCTCGCAGTCATTCAAAAGAGAAGTTAATGACTCAGGTTTCTGGCTTTCAAGTTTGGTTTGTAATTACTGCTGAATGACTGGAGGTGCTGGCGCTATCTGTGGCTGTCACCAAACCCTTCTCACACCTTTCCCATCAACTTTGCACTAAGTGCCCTGCTCGAGGGCACACCTTGAAGACAAACATAAAAACGCAGTCTGCTTGTGCGCCCGGCACGCCCGTCTGCAGTGAGATGTGAGCTTTCGGAGTCAAAGTAGAACACCAGAGTGCTACCTTTCATATGCTGAGCTCCGGGATGATGTTTTTTTTTTTTTTTATCTCTGTCAGTCGGGCGACAGCAGGTTAGTGACGGGAAAAACTCGGAGCTGTTCGCGCGCCGGGCCGTCAAACCCTCTCCGGCTGACTAATTAGGGATCTGAACACTCGACCCCACGTTGCCCGGGACCACCCTCCTTCCCCCTGCGCGCTGTTTAAACACAACACAGTGTGTTTGCAGTGAGTGTGGGCAGAGGGGCGATCATAACGCAGGTATGTGTAGCAGACGCAATGCATGTTCATGAGCTGTGTAGGCTGAGGGAAAGAAATGGAGAACTTCACCGCAGAACCGGGACAGTCAAGAGAAATTATAAACACACGGCGTGACATGGATGTCAGAAAAGGGAAGAGACGCGCGCGCGCGTGTGTGTGTGTGTGGGTGTGTGTGTGTGTGTGTGTGTGTGTGTGTGTGTGTGTGTGTGTGTGTGTGTGTGTGTGTGTGTGTACAGATGCCAGATCAAAGGTGGAACACAGCTTAATTCCCTCAGCAGCAGCAGCGGCAGCAGGCTGTGCTCGGCCGTACGTAACCTGTTTGGTGGAGTGTCAGCGCGGCGCTGTCTGGACATCCTGGAGCCTGGGACGACCCCGTCTGTACAGCAGATTACACACACACACACACACACACACACACACACACACACACACACACGCTGCTAACGATGCTCGGAGAGATCAGTTCTACTGTGTGATCCAGGTCAATTAAAAAAAACAACAGGCAATGAGGGCACGGAGAAGATACCCCAACAGAAAACAGATTATTCTGCAGTTTTTCTCCGTGTTGCTGCATGTTCCTTTTTTTCCTCCCCTTAGCCCTCCACTGAGCTACAGTATGTCTTGTAATTGCTTTGGTGCTCACCAGGTTTGTTTTTTTTTTTGGTGTTTTGTTTTTTTGTCTCAGCACTGAAGCATCTCTTTGTCACACTCGCTTCCAGTGGAATAAAGAGCATATTAATGCCAGAGCGCGCCCCGGGTAGGAAGTAACACTAACTTCTGGGTACCGATATGGCCTCCCGCATAATTCATCTTCTCCCAAGCTTTGCTCTAATTACATCACCGAACACTTCTCACTGTGGAGGCTACAGCTGGGCACCAAACGTTGATACTTTTGTGGCACCAGCTGAAATGCTTTGGTACTGTCTGTTCATCCGGGAACACATTTTGCTACCTTGCCCACATTCACACCAACACGGTTGTTTTAAAAACGCAGAACTTTTGCTCCTTTAATGCAGGATTACATCTTTTCAGTGATGTACAGCGTTTACTTTACGCAATCATCTCTACTCCAGCCCGCAGAGATAAAATCACTCAACCAAGCAGCAACCAACAGTGACGCCACCGATCGGTTTGTAAACTGCCATTATGAAGCAGAATTTGGACTTTGGTCGTCGCCATCTTGCTCGTTCTGAGCGGTTTGGAGGCAGAAGTGACCATATTTGGACGAGCTGGGGAGGAGCAAGCGGCGGGTCTGATTGGGAACCTGAGGAAACCTCGGCCCGCCCACCTACAGCGGAAACCTGGCTGCACCACAGACCTGTCCATCAAACAGACAAGCCCCTAAAAACACATCTTTTTTTTTTAGGCTTATTTTCAACAATGGGATTCTTTTCAGCTGCACCTTTTATGTACAGTTTATGGTTTCAACTTAATTAATTGTCACATTAGAACCCCTTTTTTCACTCCTGTCAAACATATTTTGGGCCTCGTGTCTGTTCTGTGAGCTTCATTCATTTTAGGCTTCTCTGCATGCATCTAGCATCTTCCAATAGCAAGTGAGACATTTATGGAACGTCGGTAAATTGTAGCATCTAGCGATAACTTGCATATGGGACATTTTTGTAGCTGCTACAGAAAACAACCTGAGTTAAACTCTCCCCCTCTAAACTGCAGGAAGACTCTAATGCTGGATGCCATTATATTTTGCCTAAAATAGATTACATGAAATTAGTATCAAACAAAATATCATTCAGAAACCAGTATCAAAGCTTTTTGAATGATACCCAGCCCCAGTGGAGTCACGGATAAAAATGACCGTCACCAGCCATCCTTTACATTTACTTAAAAACGATTCTCCTGTTTCTTTATCCTGCTCAGCAGCATCTGACAAACACGTGAATGTAACCAGGATCCATTAGTGTTCATCTACAGCTGCTGCTCGAGGGCCACAATCCTGCAACTTCAGGAGTCTGCAAAAAAGCAGGTATGAGCAAAAACTTGCATCCTGAAGGCACACGAGTTTCAGTTCCTGTCAAGATATCACAGCTTCAGAGTAGGTGGAAAAGACCTTCGGTCACAGACAGCAACCACTCCTCTGCAACAGTTTCCACATCTGATACTTAGATTTTGACATTTAATTTCAGATAGATAGGATTGTATTTTCCATGCACACGTTTCTTAATGATCCCTTCAAGACATGAGAATACTTTGCTGTGAATAACTGACATCTTAAGTGAAAGAAATGTTGAGTTACAACCTCCATGAGGTTACTAATAGGTTTTATTTCAGCAGTTTAACTGTTAGTCAGAAAATGTCTCCTGCTTGTCTTGAGGTTTCAAGTTTCCACATCACACTTGTGCAAGTCACACACAGAATCATGATTGTACATGTGTAGTCACAAAATGCTGCCCGTATGTGGGAAGTGATAAAAGTTCCTTCTTTCAGCAGATGAATTTGAAAACAGCCCTCAATCATTGCATGTCTTATTCTGCACAATGAAGGTCAGCTGTCCAAATGAAGAGACAGTAAGTGCGACACAGCTGAGAGACATGGACATTTCAAAATCCTGGTTTTCTTTGTATTTTTAATGTAATACCGAGCTAAATATTTCAAAGAAGGTTGAAACAATACTTAAATCATTTCATTCATACCTTCAATATGGAGGAAATGTTTACTTTTTGCATTTGGCTTGTTTACAACAACTCTCCAAACCAATGTTGGTGAGTAAGTCACTGAACCACAGAAAGTTTTCTTATTCTGATTAATACAAATTTCCTTCGTCCATGTAAAACTGTCTGCGCTGCCCTTTGCTGTCCTTCACTGGTGTTCACACACTGCAGGATATCAGATGTCCGCCTCCATCTGCTTAGAACAACAAGTCTGGTTTGTGGCCGTTTCCTGCAGACATTCTCACTTTTCACAAAATGCAATACGTTCAACTTGGAAAGAAGACCGAGGGAAAAAAAACTCGTCACGGTTTCGAAACCTTTTCAATCTGACGGCAGCCTGTCAGTCTGAAATCAGTGCGGCATCTTATCGAGAGGTTTGATTGTCGGGTGACTCCGAACTAACGTTTGATTTCCCAGATATGTATTTTTTGTTTTTTTGAGGAGCTGAGGCCTGCAAAACAGGATGCTGTGGAAGAGGAAGAGGCGGCTGATCTCTACGTACCCAAATCACCTCTGACAATATTACCTGAGAGCCTCTCTGTGTGCCAGCAAAACCATTTGTTTCGGTCTTGCAACTTGAGTCGCAGGCAGTGAGAAAGAGGGCGCAACATAATGAAAAGAGCTGAGTGAGCGGAGGAATGGAAGAAAGGCTGTGGGAAATTCTACACATTCATGAAAGCAGTAAATAGCTGTAAAGCTGCGTGGGACTATTTGTAAAGCGACAAGAGATATTATTATTATTAAGAGATTATTAAGATTTTTCAAGCTTTTAGAACTAAATGTGATCAAAGCTTCTGAAAAGCTTTCAGACATGATGACCATGTCTAATGATGAGAAAAGAGAAGAACAGAAAGCCTGCAGGAACGGCAGATAGAAATCTCTCTGCAGCCACAAGGAAAGACAGACAGAGGACACATGCTGCGTTCCAAACGGTGTGCTTGTGTACTAACTCTCACTATTTTGAGTGCATGAGTGCGTTCACACTGTCAAGTACAGAAACACGCAGTGCACTACAAGTACCAGGATGATGCACTCGAAACAACTCCAAAAAAGAAGTGTGAAACTCTGGACAAGTTCCACCCTTAACGGTCGCCATCTTGGCTTCATAAAGGAGGAGGAGGGAGCAGCAACGTAAATAATTTTCAAATGAAAGCGCCTGAGGAAGCTGTAACTGTTCCTGAACACCACACGAACGTGTTTCTTTAACACTAACGCAGTGTGTTTATTGAGTGTGCTAAACGGAGAGCAAGAAAACGTGTTAATTTCTGGGTGAAATAATTAAAGCTGTAGATATTTTGGCGGGAGATGTGTTGACATGCTGAGGTTATTTCCGGCCAGTGCAGAACAGCGGTGTGCGATTTGAAACCGCACTACTTTGTCAAAAGTCATGTACCACACAGGTAAGAGTCCCGACATGGAAGAGCACTATTCTTTTGTGTATTAAGAGAAGTATGTCATTTGGAACAAACCAACAGTCTGTTTCACTGCCTTAAAGGAATAGTTCAACATTTTGGCAACGTACTGTTTACTGTTTTGTCAGGAGTAAGATGATACTGAGTCACGTAACTGTAAGGTAAACCCAAAAAGTGAAGTAAAACTGATACGTTCCTGTTCTAGCACAGGTTGCAGGACTATTTCTTCAGCCAAAAAACAGCCCATAATAAATGGTTCCTAACGCACACACAGGAGCTATATATTAAACGGTGACTGTTAATCGCTCTTTTCTTGTAGCACTTTTTGTGTTAGTCTCTTTCATCCACTATTTTCTTCTCTATATATGCAGCTGCAACACAAATGATTTTTAAGCCAACAATGAAAATTGAAAGTGAAACTGGGCGATTGTGAAAGACAGGGCGGGGTGTGAATCACACAAGCGTGTTCTTAATCAAATCTGGCATTGGAAGCGAGCTTCAGCTGTGGGGCTCAGGTGGATCTCCCGAGTCTGCACACTTTTTTATTTTTTCCAGGCAGATGACTGAATAACATCCCTCTATTTCCTTTTTTTCATCCTGTTCATCCATCCGGCACTCCTCTTATCTCCTCAATCTGACCACGGTGGCTCCACCTCGACCCGAAGCTGCAGCATCCCAAACCCCAAAGATTCCCTTGAAACATTTCTCTCACCCATCATCCTTATTCAGCCACTCCTACACTCCACACACACACACACACGCACACACACACACACACACACACACACACTCAGACTCACACCAGCCCGCCGCCCCGTCTCTCAGCATCAGCATCACTGTGAAGTGAAAAGGCCAGCATCCCCGAGAGATGTGGTCTTTCTCGCTGCTGTTGTTTGAAACGGCCGAGCTCTGGGATGTTCGTTAAGGGCTTCGTCGACCATTTGAAGTCATGGCGAGATGACCACAGTAGCAGCAGCAGCAGCAGCACTAGCGTCCCTCTGTTTCAGCTTGCAAGCACATTGAAGTACTTCCTGCTTTGCTCTCTCTACCGCCTGCCATGTCCTGATGCAGCACCGGTCTCCAAACAAAACAAAAACAAAAAAAAAATCAAAGCTGCCATTTCATGTAAATACTCGACTGGGAAGCAGAAGAGTAGCATCTCTGAAATGTCATGCAAACAACCTGCGATGGTAAAATAATTACCCATCATGCATCTTTAAAAAGCCTGCATCCATCCTCCGAGAACGGACCGAGCATGCTCATCAGCAACGCCCGGCTTCACACGCGCTCACACCTGGGAGCTGTCGGGTACGTACGTCTGTACTGTTGCAGCACTGAGCAGCTCTAATGGAGTTATCGCTGATTAATTGTGCTCAAGGGCAACATGTCACGGGAGAGAGAGGTTCATCTTTACGGTGCACCGCCAGATTCTTCTGGTGTGTCTCTCCCCAACAGTCCAAAACAATCACCTGCTTCTCAGCAACTTATAGACCGCCGCCCACTCTCAATCATTTGCACACAAATTGCTCTTAAGCGCCTGTCAGGGATCAGCTTACTCAACCCGCTCGTACGCTTGCGCCCCTTTTGGAGCGTTGGATCAATACCTGACCCCCGAGCAGCGTCCAGGGAGTCAGAGTCCGCCCTCGTGGGAAATTAGAAATGGATTCGGGAGGCAGCTGTGGCGGGGCTTTTTGGTTACTTTGGTTTGACTGGACGTAAGATGAAAATAGTTTTTGTCAGCGAGGCTCGCAGTCGCCGCATCCAGACGACAACGGCCCGGGGCGGGGTGATTCGGACGAGGCGAGATGACGTGTGGCACGGCTGCGGAGAAGTGGCGGTGACAGGACTGAACGCTGCCGTCGGTTCAGGTGTTTTTAGGTGGGAAATGTGATGTGTGACAGTGGGAGCATGACAAAGCGGCCTGGAGAACACGGCAGCGTCAGTGGGCACTTAAATCACCTTATAAAGGTACGGTTGGGCGACCAAAATGGGAATCCACCCCGAAATCCTGGCAGTGTTAGTGCAACATCAATCCACTGAGCCACTCTGAACTGTCAGTGATGTGAGAGTGTGAAGACTACATTGTTTTGAAGGTTATATAAGCCTGGCCTGTGGTCGCTGTGTGTCTCTTTAAGTTAATTTGGCATCTCTTTGGCGGCCATTTCTGTTTCTTTGTGTTGGTTTTGATTCTTTTTTAATCAGCTGTATCTTGTTGTGTCTCCTTATGGGACATGTTCCAGATAAATGCCCCGGGGTCCCCTGACCTATTGGCCCCTGTCGACCCATTCAGTTATCTATCCATCCATGGAAGACTCGTATTAAAACCAAGACATCCAGGACAAAACCTAAATAGAATACAGGAGAGTAATAGCATGATAATAACAACAATAACAATATCTCCCATAGTACACCGTACATCCAGCCTCGTCAAAAGTCCATCTGTTTATTCCCACTCTTCCTCCTGATTTGTGAGAGGCAACTTCATCCGCACCCCACACACACGCGTGCGTAATTCCCCCCCCCCCCCCCCCCCCCCCCACACACACACCACCCCACCACCCCACCACCACCATTGTAAGTGCAGTGGCAGGGGTCTTCATGTCACAAACCGTCCTGCTCCCCTCCACACACACACACACACAGAAACACACAGAAACACACAGAAACACACACACACACACACACACACACACACGCACACACACACACACACACACACACACACACACACACACACACACACACACACACGCCCAACCTTCAAACCCCTGAATTATTAAAAAATAAACAAACAAAAAAGAACAAAAAAAAGCAGAGCATCTCCTCTTACCCATCTGTGCCTTGGTCGGATGTCTTTCAGAGGTTCATGGTGGATGAGAGCCCTGCTGATCCGAGTCGAGTCGTTCCGTTTTGCTGCAGAAGCCGCTATGCCATCGCATTGGTGATGCTGGAGACTCGGTGAGAACCGGGGGGCCGGGGTCTCTCTCTCTAGCTCTGTCTGCCTGTCGCTCTGCCTCAGCCCGGGTTACTCCGCACTCATCTCGCCTTGTTTTCCCACCTCTCCGGCTTTTATCCGCCGGATCGGATGCGCCGATAACCGTCCCGAGCAGGACCTACAGTAGGAGGGGGTGGGGGTTGGAAGAGGTCCTTGTCGGTCGCGGTGATGGCTCAGCCTCCTCTTTTCCCTCTGGTGTATATTCTACGAAAGAGCGGGCAGCAGCTTGACCAGAAAATCAAAGATTAAAATGAAGAGAAATCGGAGCTACTTTGATGCGCAAAACAATGAGCCGAGCGGCGTGAAAAGGATGGAGATGAGAGATGATAAGGGACACGGGGGTGGCGGTGGTGGTGGTGGTGGTGGAGGAGGGGGTGAGGGGGGAGGTGATCGCCGCTGTCTGCCGTCCTATTCGCCGTTTTCTGTCGTGTTTACGAGCCGCTGTCGCCTCCTCCTCCCTCCGTCTTTTCTATCTCTCCGCGATGCGTCTCCCTCTTTTCCGTTCTCCGCGCTGCACCCGCCGTGACGCCTTTTCCGCTGATATGAAAAGACGAACCCCCTCCTGCTGTCCTCTGCTTTACGTCTTTTTCATCATCTTCCCTCTCGATCGGCAGCGAGGAGGAGGAGGTGGGGACGACCGTGTGGGGGGGCAAGTGAAAGAAAACGAAGGGGGCGGAAGGAGGAGCCCCGCGAGAAGAGAGCTCCTCCCCGTTATGCCGCTTATCAGGGGTGGAGGGGGGGGGGGGGGGGCGTGTGTGTGTGTGTGTGTGTGTGTGTGTGTGTGTGTGTGGAGGGAGGGAGGGAGGGGAGGGGGGGGGGGGTGGAGGCGACCATCATGAGAAATATAAAGCATGAAATAGGAGCGGAGGGGCGGAAGTGAACTCGCGCAGGAAAGGCTACTATTAATTCTGTTTTCCAATGATTGCTGTAAAAAGTCGTGAATTTATTCAACTGCATACAATCTCTGCAGATCTAGAAAGCAAGACTAAAATGCCAGAGGCTAATGCATACCGGGGGGAAAAAAAACAAAAGTTGCACAGATTCAATAAGGTGCTATTTGTAGACATTTCCCATAGCGGTCAAAGAATGTGAAGTATGGCCTGAGGGCGGCGCCAGAGGAACAGCAGCTGGAAACGGGACCGTTGGACACTTTGGGAAACGTTGAGTGTTTTGAGTTAGATAGTATATTCATGTAGTCATTGCCATCACCCTCTCCTGTGTATTCAGTATGATGGAGTCAGAACCTGCTTGGACTCATTTAGATATTTAATTTCTTTAATTTGCAAAGACTAAAAGTGAACTTTTTGTTTGGTTTAATTTAATTGAATTTGAAACTGCAGTCATATAATATGGGATATATGGCATAGTTTGATTTGAGACAGTCAATATGACGCTATCCATTAAACATGTGTTTAAATAATTGAAAGACACACTTTGGCTGCCACCCGACATCCTTTTTTTGCACCATTAGACACTACCAGGTGTCAAGGCGGATGTGTGGTTGTTGTCAGAGTGACAGGAGATCTGAGCTTCACAGTCGGAAGTACGACTTGAGTGTTAACATGAGACTTTTTGCTGGTCGGGAACCTGGTCGCTACCGTAACTTTTACATGACATAAATTCAGCATGAACTTCTGTTCAATTTACATTCTCTAAGACTCAGTGAGACTCGCTGCACTCTGTAATCGATTTAGACAGGGAAGCCCAATATTGGATTTTTTTTTTTTTTTTTTTTTGCATATCTAATATACTAATATTTTCCAGATCTTTTGGCCAATAAAATATGTTTTTTCCAGGTATTTGAACATAAAGTCTCTCCTGTAGCTCTGCTCTTATTGTGATGGCTGACTGACAAATGCAGACATAACATGCAATGGGTTTTAAAAATGCACACATTCCTTGGGCAAAATAAGAAAACCTCTACGGTGATCATGTAAAACATGCCATATTTAACATTCTTTCACACAAAATGGAAAGATTGATGCTACTTAAACAGACTTAGATGGTGCTCTTCCGAAGACAGCCCTGAACTATTTAGGCATAACGAAGGCATCATTTTATCTGTCTGTCATATTGAGAGAAATGTTAATTTCAGGCTGATGTCGATACTTTATATAAGCCGATAACAACAACGTACCGATATCATCATTTGAAAGTATTCTGGATGTGCATTTTGTCATGAAATGTACATGTAATACTACGTGTAGTCCTTCAAAAATCAGGACACTGTGGCAACCTTGTCCAGGGTTTCTGATCCGTTCTGTTGTATTAGACAGAAAGAAAAACAAAATCACGATGACAACCAATGAGATCGTGTTCTTTGTGGAGTCAGTCTCTCAGTCACAGAAGCCAAATACATCAGAGTTCAGACACAAACCAAACAGGCTTCATCATGGCTGTTAATCACAATCCAGAAATGACAGATTTGCTGGTTGTAGTAGAATCAGAGACAGACCATCCCTGCTGCAGACAAATCCTGAACCTGCATAATATTACAGTCCGTGTTTACTTGGATATGAACAACCCGGTTTCTCCGTGCTTCAGGTCACCGAATACGCAGAATAGCACAGGAACTGCCGTGCATCTAAACCTTTTCATGATCAGAACTGGTTTCCTCTGTACAGCGGCAACATGGCGACGCATGCAACGACTCATTTAACACTATTGAACAAGGATTAGAAAGCTGCTGAGGGATCGACAACCCTGAGATCAAATAAAAAGTCAGGACAGCGGATGTTCCGGTGGCCGAGTACTGAAGGCACCTATTACGCTGGTCCAGGTTCAGTGCCAGCCGAGGACAAGTGCTGCATGTCAAACCTCTCGTTCTTCTCGGGTTTCTGATCTTCTGCGATGCTGTCCTCTAATAAATATCAGAATGCCAAAAAGGATCTTTTAAAAGATCAGGCACACCTACACACAAAAAGCAAACAGACACTCAAAGAAGAGAAACAAACTGATCTGGACCTGTGTCCCCAATGAGCTGTGTTCTTACTACAAACAGGATTCAGCACCACGGGCAGCGACAATGCAGACAACAACATTTTAGGCAGACAGATGTTGGATACGTGATGTTCAGCTTTTGGGCACCATCAATGTAACAAATGTCACAGTAATTCATTGAACAGCTATACGTTTTAATCAAAACCAAAGAAGTCAATCTCAAAGGGCAGGTGGGGACGAGGACTGCCTGAGCAGTGCGGCTAACATATGCATTCAATTACGTGTCAAACTTATACCATTAACTATCAAGCACCACCAAAAACGGCTTGTCTGATAATGTTACAAGTCGTCTCTGCTTAATGCGGATGAATAGAAAGGGCAAACAAACTCCCTCGGGACGCAGAAGGTCTTTGACAGGGTGGACCGGAGGCATCTTAAACATGTCCTCCACAGACTCGGCTTCGGTCCAGGATTTTGAAGTGGACGTATATAAACATACCCAAGGCGGCAATACAGACAAATAGTGATTAGAGAATTTTTCAAGTTATCAAGAGTCCAGTATTCCCATTTCTGATTGCATTAAAGCCTCCAGCGGTAGCAACAAGGACCGCAAGGGAAGGGAAGGGAGTGATGAGTGGAGCAGATGAACATAACTTTGGTTTGATTTGGAGACAACATTTTACTGCGACTAAAGAAATCCAGAAAGAGTTGAGTGATTTTCATCAGTTTTAGGGTATAAGGTAAAGTGACAGAAGCAGTGAAGCAGTAAAGATGTCAGGCATTGTAGTTACGTAAATTCGGAAACACATGCTTAATTGGGACATTGGATCCTGATACAAATACTCCGAAATTTCAAAACAAACAAACCTGGACAGTTATGTTCATAACGGTACGGTTTGTATTTGATTTGGGGTTCAAATTTGTCATGTGTTGAGTGTCTAGCTTTACAAGCCTTTTTTTTTATTTATTTATTTATTTTTTTTTATTTAAAAGTTTGAAAAGTAGCAAAAGTTAGGTCTGCAGTCCTGGTCAAGTTTATAATCTTATTTTCTTATTACATTGTTCCTGCATTAAAATAAGTTAATTACAGACCAAATTTGACATTTGAAAATCTGACCTTCTTTTATTACAGACACACACAAAAAAGTTATAAGTAATTCAAATAATTTTGATATTGACACTCTGGCATTATACTGGCAAGCACATCAAAACCTTTCAAACAGATCCTATTACAACAGTAAAGTTGAACTTCGACTGCAGTGGGGTAAAAGTGCCCAAAAACGGTACTTTTATAAATGATCTATCACTTAAGGTCATGCTATTACCCAAGCACAGCCACAGTGCGGGTCAACTTATCACAATAAGTAGTATGAAACTGTAAACACAGCAGTTGATAAAAGACATGGTGCTTGACAGGTTTTGTCTTGGCATGATGACACAACACACAGAGAACAATGAAACAAATGTCAAATGTTTACCACAGACAGTTTCCACCCATTACTTCCAAAGGTGATTCTAATCATTGGCACCGAATGTGAAACCCAAGATTTTATTTTGGTGAATTTGAGGCTGTCGGTTTTTTTTTTTTACATTTTTATTCCATAATGTAAGTGACAACAAAATGTGCATTTTACTTCATGTGTTTGAGCATTTCACCTTTATTAAGAGGCACAAAGAGGAACACGTGTTTGCATGTTCAAATGTATCCAAAAAGTTAACAAACTACACCCCCCCACCCCACCCCCACCCGACTGTATGTTCAGGTTTTGCTGGGTGATTTCAGAAACTCAGGCCTGGGACGTTTTCCAGCTTTTGACAAGTTTGTGGAGACAGATGTTACTCCAGTGCACTTTCTTATTATTTGTGCTGGTTTGATGCTGTAGCTGTAATAACTTTCTCCTGGCACTGGTGACGAATGGTGACTGGATTCGCCTATTTACTACTGTGCCAAACGGTTGTTTGACAAGTTTGGTTAGCGCATATTACTCTAATTTTCTGTGGAGCCATTTCTGGGTTCGTATCAGGTTTTAGTTGAGTCACTTTTTGTCAGACACAAGCCTTTCGCTCGTGTTAAAAAGAAGTCCAGGTGTTCATTATTTGGCAGCGGTGATACTGTTCCGACCAACAATAGCCTGTGACCCATTTCTTTTTAACGAGTGTCTGCTTCAGTAAGTCAGTGGAGTTGGCAACCCCTCAGCTTGTTATGGATTAAAATACAGCTGAATGCTGGACTTTCCCTGAGTGTCACATCTTCCATATCAGCCCGAGATCTTTAACCTCAGAGCCTCCATCTGTTCTCCCCTCTGAGCAGTCAGCAGCCGTTGGAGGGAGGCTTCTGCCTGTTATTAAATATTGATATCAGTCTGCCAACATCCTCCTCTATGAGAGTGGCAGAGGTGTCTGCTCTCGACAACAGGAGAATGTCTGAAAAGGAGTTTTAGTAATACCTGGAGGCAAATGATCCGAACAAAGTAAAACGCCTCTTTCAGGTTGTGCTCTGCGGTCAGGGACACAGCTACTGTTAAAGACAGCACAGATACACCTTCTGAAGTTATAGCTCAGTTTTGGAAAATGTACATGTTTAGTTATTTAAGTGTCATACCTCTCAGTATTTCTACCATCTGGGCTAGAACAATGTCTTCGATCGAAACAACACAATAACCCCGCTTCACTTATATTGTGCAATTAATGAATACTCCGTTCTGGTAGTCAACGTCCTGCATGCTGAAGACATGGCTGAAAAAAAATGCAAGAAAGTTTGGCAGGGGCTAGATTGTTTTGGGCACACGACCGGGTCTGTTCATCTCTTAAAACCTCAAGACGAAGAGGATGCTCCTGGTCAGCAGCAGCGAGAACCGAGACCCGTTAAATAATCAGACCAGGGAAGAACCACGAACCGGTGGGCAATATGCTGCAACAAGTGTGATGGGTGAGCTTCTGAAGACGAACAACCAAATCCTTCTGCTCCCTTTGCCGATTCTCTAATCAAGCACCAAATCAACAAAGAACAAAATTAGCAGCCAGATGATTGTTAGCAGAGAGCGAAAGGCAAGAAAGGTGGTTATTCATCAGCAAGCTACAAATACTGATCATATACTGAAACGGCTCGTCCAGCGTTGCCATATATTACCACTCCCGCCCGCTTTGCGGGACAAAACATTGTGTTAGGTGAGAAAAATACTCACTCATTGTGCATCTGCCTTCGAAGCCCCGTTGGGTTTAGTTGTCTTTTCCAGTTTATCTCCGATACGCTTCAGAAGGTCTTTAGTCTGAACACAGTTCAGTGAGTTTGTAATTCACAACATGAACCGCCAGGACCAATTCGGTTTGAGTCTGATTATTTGATTATTCAAGCGGGTCGGGCTCTGCGCTGCAGTGGATCAATAAACTGTGAGGTGGCGGCGGGTCTTCCACAACTGCCGGTCTGATGCGTGTCCGAAATTAGACGAAATAAACTAAGAGAAAAAAGCTGAAACCAGAGGAGGCTTTGCTGAAACTTGTCAAATTCAGCCTGTGTTCTGAATCACTAAACAGCTGATTTATAGCCGCCAGTTCAGTTTGAAGGTAAATCTCTCCTGTTCTCTGTTCAGCGGCCTTCGGCAGAATCACACAAGGTATTTTTTTTCTATGAACAAAAAAAGAAAAGAAGCGCAGACAGAGATCTTCAGATGTAAAAACTATTTGAGTGGAGGGAAAAACAACTAATGAACCTGTGGTAACATGACGGTAACATGTGGAAGCACCGAGTCAGATATGAACACAGGAACGTGACACAAAGAGCTGCATTCACTATTTCTGTTGCTTTTTCAGAGGACGTCCGTTTAGTAGGTGGTCCTTCAATTTCTGCCATACGCGTCCTAGACCACCTCTGAATGTCTGAGCAGGTCGGATCTCAAAGCATTCTTGGTTGCTTTCGCACCTTTCACATACTTTTAGCAGACCGCTTGCGATCCGATCCCCCAGGGTGCAAGTTATAACCAAGTGTGCTGAGGGTCCATGCCTCAATAGGTCAGGGCAAAAAAAACAAAAAACAGCTGTTTTAAGGCAATGGTGGTCGTAATATTTCGGTTTGGTTCACCAGTGTACAAGGTCCCAAACTTTCCAACTATGCGTTAATAGACTGTAGTCTATTTCCAATGAGCAGAGAAACACCGACATGCTACCTTGCTTTCTGATACTCTTTCAAGGATCAGAACTCTGCTGAATGGACGGGATATTAATGAGAATTTCGGCCATCGACCATCTTACATCCTGAATATCAGATGACATGTCATATTCCAACCGTGGCAAGAATACTGACAGGAAAAAAATTTAATACATAAACATTTTTGCTTCAATACCAAAACGTTTACTGAACACTGGAACAAAAAAAGTCACTTTCTGTCTCAACATCTGAAACCTTAAATGCTTAAAAGCCTTAGTTCAATTAGTTAGAATGTATTTTTCTTCGATTTTTGTACACACACACGCACACACACACACACACACACACACACACACACACACACACGCACACACACACACACACACACACACACACACACACACGCACGCACACGCACACGATGCAAAATATTCAGAAAAGGAGCCTTCTCAGATGACACTGGAGATATGAGGCACTTTGATCCAAGTCCAGACAAACTGAAACGTTAGTGCTGCTCGTAGATTTCCTCTCTGCGACGACTGAGGTTCCCCCAGATAAAATTCCACAGTGACAGACAGAAATGTGGAGCTGGAGAGCAACCATCAGACTGAACTCAAGGAAAGGTCAGGAAGACAGAAGTGTATGTATGTGTGTGAGGAGAGGGAGAGTGTTATGTGTGCTTTCGTTCTTCCATAAAGTGCCAATAGCACAGAAAGAGAAAGAGAGCTGCGTGTTTGTGGATTTGTATCACTTTTGGACAGATACAAGTTTCCATGACCAGCGGATTTTGTTAGAACTCAAAGGTCTGAGATTATTGCTGATTATTTTTTTTATGATTTCCTGTTTTTGCAAGCTGTGACTGTTGAACACACAAAAAAGAACCTCGTGGATATGTCTTTCTAAAAGCCAGAGTCGCGAGTGAACATATGTTTTAACAAAAAAGAAAAACTAAGAACTAACTTATACTGTGTGGTGTTTTTCCTCCTCGGGACATTATTTGTGGTGATTTCTGCCTTTTAAAATAAAAGTGACCAACAAGTAACAGTTGCTCGCAAAGAAGCTGCATCAGAAGCTGCAGCAGCGGAGTTTACTCCCAGAGACGGAGCGTCTGACGTCATTACACTCAGCACGAATTTAAAAACATTTGACAGGACAGAGATCACAGAATTTCTCCGACACAACCAGACAGACAGACAGACAGACAGACAGACAGACAGACAGACAGACAGAGCTCCTCATCTCATCTCCGCATTCTCTCACATCTTTACCTTTTCCGCTGCTTGTGTTCCTCTTGCGTTCCACCTTGGCTTCAGTAACCAGTCCAGCTCCGGTCAAAGTCTGTCCTCTGTCGAGTCCTAATCTGACTTCAATAAAAAGCTTTGCCACCTTTTCAAGGTGAGAAAAATCAGGTGTGTGTGTGTGCTGAACAAACAGTGACAAACTGCAGCGCTTGATTGGTTGTTATTACACCCTAAACACACCCACAGAGTGCCAGGTCCATCTGTCACGGGTAACTTCACTCTGTAACAATAGAAATAAAAAGAGGAAATTGTATAAATAGTATCGATGGTGGTGCTTTTCTTAGTCTTTTTTTTTTATTTTTTTTAATAACTTTAAATACATCAACTCAAGAAAGAGAACAGGATCAGGAATACATTCATGTCTTGCATACATTTACTATTGCTTGGTGTGGTGGTGCTTGAGAACTTGCGCTTGAACTTGAAGGTGCTGCAAGTGATCTGGAAATCTAGCTCCACATTGCCATCTGATGGACCGCTCGAAACAAACAGCAAGAGGCAAGTCAGAGCAGTGGAGGGTTATGTTCAGTCACGGCAGCCAAGTACGGGCAATGTTTTAGGTGTTGGGTCAAAACAGACACATTACCAGACAATAGAGAGTGACGAAAATGAATTTCATTTCATGTTAGGCTCCAAATTTAGCCTATCCCGGCTCACTTTTGGGCAAAGGCAGCGTACAACCAGGACAGGTCGCCAGCCCATCACGCGGCCACACACAGACAGACGGAAACAAAGACGATCCACGCGCTCATTCGGGCCAATTTGTAGAATCGCCAATTAACCTGGACGGTGGGAGGAAGCCGGAGTACCCGGAGAGAACCCAGAACCTCCTCGCTGTGAGGCGACGGCGCTAACCGCTGCGCCGCTCTGCCGCCCTTTAAACACAAAACCAGCGAATCAAACACCACGCAGCAACATACCACGCCAGCCTGACCGCGCCTACTGTCGCTGACCGCTTCAATTCTGTTCGCTGCGTTAACAGTCCGGTAACTCGGCTCGTATTAAAAAAAAAATGTCCCCTCTGGGATTCATAAAGTAAATACCTACCTACCTATTAACGTATTGGTTGCAGCGGTGGCAGAGTGTCACGCCAGGCCATACCACACCTTTTTAGGAACTGGATTTTCAAAAAGGTCATTTGAACGATGAGTGAACTCATTATGTCAACACTTTGAGATTATCCTGATTCTTTCTTTCGGCTTTGAAACTTGTAACACAACATGCTGGCGAGGGTGTGTGCACCACAGTGGTATTTTTTTCCAGTTACATTGTTTTCTTCTGTGCTTGGCTTCAGCCTGGTATTGTCCCAAAGGTTACAGTAGACACAAATGACTGGTTTTGAAGAAAGAGGTCATGTGACAAAGTGGGAACAGCGATAAAGTCCCACTATGAGGAAGTGGTTGGATGGAACGAACTCGGGGTTTCCACTGCAGAAACTGGCATTCGGATAGTGAGAAAATTCAAGTTAATGAAGATTTTTGTTATTAATGTAAGCAAGTTACTTTCATAAACGTATATTTGAACCCAAGCCATGATATCTTTCTAAACCCTAAACCTGAGGCACTTTACTTTTCCCACCAAGGTGAGGCAAAACGTGATCAGAGAAAGAAACAATTATTAAACATCAACCAAAACTTAATAAAAATGACTTATATGTGGTAAAATGGAGTAAAACCAGTTTTTATGCTTGATGGTTTTTGTAATATTTTTAATAGCAGCATTTTCGAACTTTGGAATTCATTTAGAAATTAATTTATCTACGATAAACAAACACAACTATTCCATCACTTGGTTAAGCTTAATGCATCCTGGCTAACAGTTCATTTCTTATTTAACTCAAAGCAAAGAAAAAGTATTTCAAACCCAACTATTTATTCATTCAGTTTCCCCCGATTTCTTTCCAACTATACCTGAAGGCACTTGGCAGAGAAATCACAAAACGTTTACAGCTCAGTCTATACGAGTTATGCAGCCTTTTTTTTTTTTATCGCCTGCAGCCCTCAAATCCTCAATACATTTTTTAAACCCTTTGTGGTAGGCTACCTATATAAAAAAGATGAATGTTAATATTTAAAAAAAAAATCCTATTGATTGTAACAGTTGCAGAGCTTAGTACCAACACCAGCAAACACACAGTATATGTATTTGACATTTATGACACGTTACATTTATAGATTTTAGAAAAATATAGATTTCTTAAAATGTATTAATACGTCTCGCTATGGGTGCACACAGCCCTCGCTAACTTCAAAACTCAATTTACTGCTCCGAATGTAACCCAGCTGCATCGTTATGTTGCGACATTATGCATCATTGTGCCTGAGGCAAAGCAGCGTAACAAGTTACTACGTTCCTCGAGCCACTGTTAAAAGACAAGTCCTGTCGTTTGAGGAAAACCAGGGAGTCGAATGTTTAAACAAATAAATAACTCTCGTGTTGTCATCGTCCAAGGTCACGCTGCTTACATCACGCTCATCCTGCAGCCATTCATCACAGCAACACAGGAGGTCATGTTTCTACTGCAGCGAGGCACCGTAGTGTCCGTTTCCCATGCATGAGGCACACACGGGAAAAGGCAGCGGCACTTAAATAACAGTTCCACGAAGCTGGAAGTGAGTTTTAAACAGCGTGAAGGCCTCAACTCGCATCTCGTAACGCCGTCACACTGGCTCCAAAAAGGAACAATATGTTGCTCACTATTTTCGTTACATTTTCCCGAATATTTCCCCTTGACAGTTCAGTCAAAGTTCAAGTTTCTAACAAGTTTTAAAATGTGAAGAACATGAAGGACGCTCTCCAGAGCCGTGGTGTTTGGTTTGTCCCTTCTGGGCTACCGTAGAAACATGGCGGGTCAACATGGCGCACTCCACGGAAGAGGGCTCGCTCAATATATGCAGATATGAAGGGCTCATCCTAAGGTAACGAAAGATTCTTAAACTAATGCGATTATGGAAACATTATGAATATTATATTCAGGTTCTGCCAATAGATCCCTTTAAATCCTTTTCTGGTCCTCCTGCATTTATTGATTGTCTGGCAACAATCCAAATTTGTAATTTTATTTTTTTTTTGTACTGGAGACGATGCAT
The DNA here is from genome assembly GCF_022577435.1 of Embiotoca jacksoni. Classification (NCBI taxonomy): domain Eukaryota; kingdom Metazoa; phylum Chordata; class Actinopteri; family Embiotocidae; genus Embiotoca; species Embiotoca jacksoni. The sequence goes on from NW_027185392.1 coordinate 19,786,579, forward strand.
AACCAACCTGACATGATCCAGGGTGCTCTCCGAGGAATGCAACGCTGTGGAGCATTCGGAGACTCAGAAACCGTCACCCTGCTATTCTGACAAGGCCTAATGTGTCTGACATGCATCTCGCTATCACCACTGGGTTCTTTCCAGCACGAACGACAACAGTCAGCCGACGTAAGGTTTCCAAGGTGTTTATTCAACCCAATACAAACTACCCATAAATGCTCCACAATGTCTGTGTCTTTGTCTCTCTAGCAGCCACCCTGCGTCCTCTCTTGCTCGTCTGGTGACCTGCTTGGGTTTTTATCTGGGTTAGGGAGGGACAATCAGGGATGTGATTCAGCTGGGGCTAATTAAGCCCCTTCCAGGCACCGGTCCTTGAACCACTCCCCGGTCCCTGAACCACTCCCCGGTCCCTGAACCACTCCCCAGTCCCTGAACCACTCCCCGGTCCTTGAACCACTCCCCGGTCCTTGAACCACTCCCCGGTCCCTGAACCACTCCCCGGTCCTTGAACCACTCCCCGGTCCTTGAACCACTCCCCGGTCCCTGAACCACTCCCCAGTCCTTGAACCACTCCCCGGTCCCTGAACCACTCCCCGGTCCCTGAACCACTCCCCGGTCCCTGAACCACTCCCCGGTCCCTGAACCACTCCCCTGTCCTTGAACCACTCCCCTGTCCTTGAACCACTCCCCTGTCCTTGAACCACTCCCCGGTCCCTGAACCACTTCCCGGTCCCTGAACCACTCCCCAGTCCCTGAACCACTCCCCGGTCCTTGAACCACTCCCCGGTCCCTGAACCACTCCCCGGTCCTTGAACCACTCCCCGGTCCCTGAACCACTCCCCGGTCCCTGAACCACTCCCCGGTCCCTGAACCACTCCCCCACTCAGTCCCTCCTGCAGCTGAGCTAAACCACGCCCCGCCACCACAATGTCTTAATATACACTCCTACTACTCTGCTCCTCCTCTTCCTCCTCCTCTTCCTCCTCCGCTCCCTCCTCTGGTTACCAGTAGCCGCCTGCATCCGTTTCCAAACATTGGTACTTGCGTACCGTGCTGTGAACAGATCAGGTCCAGTCTACATCCAGGACATGGTCCAACCTTACACCCCAGCCCGCTCCCTCCGCTCTGCTTCCACCAATCGGCTTGTTGCTCCTCACTGAGATAAACACTCTACTAAATCACAACTGTTTGCCGTCCTGGCTCCTAAATGGTGGAATGAGCTCCCCGACATCAGGACAGCAGGAAGTCTGTACATCTTCCACCGCAAACTAAGAACACACCTCTTCAGACTTTACCTGGAATAGTAGAACTTTAGTAGCTTAAAATGACACTTACTGATAGAACTTTGTAGTTTGGCTTTCTTGAAGAAATTGTATTTTCTTGGTTCCTGTTGTTCTGGGTTTTGTACCCTCATGGTTGAAATGCACTTATTGTAAGTCGCTTTGGATAAAAGCGTCAGCTAAATGTAATGTAATGTAATATTACTCTCACTTGTCCAGTCCTGGTTTTACCGGGACAACTCTGAAAACGGTGGTGCAGTTTTCTGTCTGGTGGCTGCGTGATTCTGGACTAAATATAGTAACAAAGCATACGAACATGCTTTTTAATGCGTAACAAATTACTCCTGCAAATCCAAACACAATGCAGCACACAAACAAGCCGGACTGACGGGTCAGGTGTGAACAAAGGTAAGATAAGATAATTCCTCTGTGAGGAAGCTGGGCGTCTCTGAAACAGGTTCTGTGACCGCAGCTTCACGAGTGAATGGACTTCTTTACTGACAAAAACAAAGAGAGGCTACAAGCAGAAAAAGTGCAGCTACTTCTACCGCTTATCATTCATTTCATGGCTTTGTGTTTCCCTAAGAAAGAAAGGCTTTGTGTTTCCCTTTCTTTTCTACAAGACACAACAGAGTTACTTGACTCCACTTTTCAAGAATTAGGTCGTTTGCCTAAATAATAAAATAAATAAATAAATAAATAAAATAAAATACTCCAAATTGAGTTATTAGCAACATTCTAATGTCTGCATTAACAATTCACCTCCAGCTGGTGAAGCTTTCTTGCGACATGATTATTCTTCATTTTATAACTTCTCTGATTAAAGCAATTAGGGTTTGCTGATAGTGTGAAGTTAATTTAGAGGATGAGATAATATTTTCAAAGAAGACACCCTCTGTGGAAGCACATTAGACGATGACTGGCTGTTTAATGTTCATAAAATGTAATAACACGAATGGAAATAATAATATTTTTGTGCTCACAGAATCACCCTGGCAACGTGATATCATGCTGATAAATTTCCAAGTCGAACAGGTGGAGAATTCTCAGCTATTTTAGTCACAGAGGAGAGAAACTGTCTCACAGCCCTCTGACAATGCTGGAGAAGGCTTCAGGGCCTCAGTGCAGCAGAGCGCTGTAAGCTTACAGCTGGCATGTTTGCACATCCGACATTAAAGGAGTATTTGAAAGAATGTGACTTTTTCTCGGATGGAAAATGTCCTTCTTCCTTTCCTGACAATGATTTTGGGGGAAAAAAAGGGGAATCGGGGAGAGTGGGAGAATCTGATGAGTCAGGCAGAATACGAGCAGTGAGCTGGAAAGTTTCAACAAAACTGTATACGGTATCCTGAAAGGCAAAGCGCATGAAAAACGGATATCTAGCAGTGCAAGATGAAAAAAAAGATGAGTTTAAAATTTCCCGTTAGTGAGTTGGAAGTTTGGATTATTACCTCTGCCGAGGAGATCATGTTTTTCGGAGCGGTCTGCTCATTTGTTCCATTGAAGTCGGTGGAAGGGTGCAGCGTTTGAAGTGCATCAGAATCACGTAGTGAATCCACAAATTATTCTTCACTTTCATTAACGTCGCGACATATTTGGCCACACATCTTCAACTCTGGTAAGACGGTAGGAAACTCCCAAAGCAGGCGAGTCTAAAAATACGACGACTCCGGATCACGATCCACATTCAGTGTTGCCGGTAAGCTTGATGGGACACGAACGTTACCTGCTCAAACTGAATACAAAAAGGAGGCATTGTGGAGCATTCGGCGAGAACCAAACTGGAACATCGGCCCTATTGTGGGGACATCCTGAAGGACACGTTACGGCGGCTGCGGCAGCACGTTCACGTATCGTTCTGAAGCAGATAATCGGCCTCGGCGGGAGGTCGGCGCTCTCCGACTGCCCTCGCCGATTCGGAAATCATGCCGGCACACGGGATAGAAAAGCCAATAAGTGATGGCTCAGTTTGACCTTGATGGATGGCTCCATTTGCTTCAGCAATCCCCCCCCCCCGTCCCGCTTTCGTCGATCATATTTTTGACTTCACCACGTTATGAGCACAATCTGCTGCCGCTCGAGTCTCCAGGTTCACCATCCATCAATGCCATGCTGCAGGAGCGTCAGAGAGATCTCCTTCCATTCCTCTTCTTTGTCTTGTTGAAGGAACGGTCAGCGCTTCAGATCCAGGGATGCAAAACCGTCGCAACAGATCACCTCGTACCTCCTCTCAGACTTTGGCTCGTCTTGCGTGGCGAGGATGCTAAATCTCTTCACCGTTTGAACCCCGAAAACCTCAAGGTTTGGTGTTTGGTTGTTGGCGTCAAGAGTTGTCAGATTTAGATTTGCGTGGTGTCGTCTTGCCGCCATGCAGCTGGATTTTTATTAAAAAGAAAAGAAAATCTTGGCATCAAAATTTTGTACTGAATTGTGCGCAAGGTTCGCGTAATCAATCCGCATCAAATCAAAACCCTTTGGGTCTCACAAAAGATCTTTAATGGGCTAGATGTGTGTAATGATTAGGATTAACACGTTCAAATACTACATTTGAACCTGTCACTGTAAAAGCAGAGCTTAGCTCCGTCCAGCTGTTGGTCACAGCTTCAGTCTTTACTGTGATTATAGTCTGGAAACCCTGTTTCACGTTAAGGTTTGCTCAGTCACTGTGGAGGGCCCGTCAGCAACCAGCGGGTGTGTGTGTGTGTGTGTGTGTGTGTGTGTGTGTGTGTGTGTGTGTGTGTGTGTGTGTGTGTGAGATGACGTTTAAGTCAGAGGTTTGTTTCTGAAAAGAAAGAGTTTCAACAATGGCAGCAGTGGTCCAGTTTCGTAGGAGAACATACATCGCGTGGTGGTCGATGCTGATTGGCTGAATGCTGCTCCAAAAGCTTTAAAACAGGTCAGGGGTCTTCGTCCAGCGGGATGCACCGACTGGAAACAATCCCCAACGGAGCGAGGTCAGTCCCTCAAGGGAATTATGGTCCGGTAATACCAGGCTAGTAAATGCATGTTTAAGTACTTATAGACTCGTTCCAATGTGTAACCGTGTGACATGATCCGTCCACATACAGGAAATGATGCATGTTACATGTAGAAGAGGTGGGCTGGTGTTCTGTTACCTGGTCGTGGTTAATAGCATCATATTTATTCAGAAAAAAAAAAAAAAAAGCTTTTCCTTCCAAGACAAACTCATAATCATTTTCTAAATTAACGCTTAATATGTTTCTAATTGTAACTTCTCTTTCCTGCCCCTCCTCAGGTACTAATTTAAAATTAATCTCCGGGGTTTGTTGACAATGAAAATGCATCTAATGTACCCGTCCGTCACCACAGGTGTGGTCGTAACTACCAAACAATCTTCAGGACGAACATTTTCAGTTCCTTGATGGAAGTCAGGACATCAGAGTGAAATGAATTGGGTGTAGTTGCAGTTATCAAATGTGATGAGAACCACTTGTATGAAGAGAAGCTCAGAGAAGCGTCTGATTAACCTGGGTATGTATTTTCATTACAAATAAAAAAGTACTTTCAAGCGCAGTCATTCATTCCATTTTAAGGCCTTACAGTATGTAATCATTCTTAACTCCACAAACTCGCAGGTCCTGTTTTTACATTGCAATAATTTCTACAATCTGGATTACAAGTATTCCCTCATGACCTTTTGTCTATTATGCAAACATCAATGTGGGATGTGTAGTGACATCATTTTCTCACCATTTCATAGCAAGAGGTTGAGTCCTTCCTCCCTGCGTCCCCATGCACCTTCAGGCCACTTAGTTTTAGTTATGATACATCAATAGCATTTCATCAGTCATAAAATCTCTTGCCACCTCACAACCCCCATGGGCCTCCCTGCTACCAGAAAATTCAGTCCGTCTCCGTCCGACTGCACCCCCCCCCCCCCCTCCTCACTGGGGTCCGAGGCCCCCCTGGGTGCTGTGGCCGTCGCTGTGGTCGCTCCCCCACAGCCGGTAAAACTGACTGAAGTCTACGTAGGGCGGGACGCGGCCCGTCTCATCAGGCTGCGCCGCCTGGCTTCCTCTCTGGCGGAACAGGCTTCCGTCCCCCGAGCTGGAGCTGGAGCTCTGTGTCTGGGTGTTGGTGGACTGCAGGGTGGCTGTGGGGCTCTGACTGCTGGAGAAAGGTGGGTGGTCGGGGAAGGTGGAGGAAGGGGAGCAGGAGGAGGAGGAGGAGACGGGTATAAGGGTCGGGATAGAGGAGGAGGAGGAGGAAGCGTAAGGGAGGGGTTCCACGTCGCGGGTGGAGAGACAAAGGAGGGAGGTGGACAGAGGCAAAGGACGGGGAGGAGGAAGGGTGGTGGAGAGAGAAAAGAGGGAGGTGGAGATGGGGAGAGGGGGAAGAGGGGAGAGGGAGAGAAGAGGGGAAATGGGGAGTTCAATTATGGGCTGCAGGATGTCGACGGAGGCTTGGCAGGTGGTGGGCTGAAACGTGCTACGGGAGTGGAGCAAGGAGAGGCGAGGACAGAGTGGAGGAGCAGGGCGGAGATTCCACGAGGAAGAGAAATATAGACGTGAGTCAGACAGCGAGAGACGGACGGGAACAGAGTGGAACTCATGAAGTAGGAAAGAAAATGCACATGCGGCACGCACGTTAAAATGGGGAGCTTCCTGTTCTGATTCTGTAACATCATACCGGAAGTTGTTTGAAGCCGGTTACATTTCAACCTGTCAATCATTCACTCTTTCTGATAAAGTAATATATAATATTATATAATACTTAACTTCTACCTACTCTCACTTTGAAGAGCTCAAACAGACACACGGAGGACGAAACCTTACGGAGGTGTGCCGCTGCGGTTTATGAGGGACAAGGCTGCGTTCATGTGTTATTTGGGGCAAAGGTCCATCGAGTGGGAAGAAGCAGCAACACTGAACCCGCTACTTTTTTTCTGCAACACAATGTACAGTGTATCTGGCAAGCTGTTTTGCTGACCAATCACTAAAATGATAGTTCAAGTTCCTGATAGATTACTGTGTGACATCCAACGCCTTTCTTCAGGACTGTTACGACTAAAACCGATAAAAAACTATCCAGTTATGGAGTCTGATAAGCTTTTAAACCCGACGGTGACCCGTCCACGGGTTAGTGAACGGCTGCTTTGAAGGCTTGAGTCTGGCATTTTGGTTGTCGCGATCTTCGATTTTTTTTTTTTGGGGGGGGGGGGGGGGGGGGGTTTGAGCCAGAAGTGGCCATTTGGACGAGCCGGGGTGGTGAACACGACTGAAAACCTGAGGACGACCTGACTGCCCTCCAGACACGTCACTCACACCAGACACGTCACTCACACCAGACACGTCACTCACACCAGACACGCCCCCAAACATACCTTTGAGGCCTAATATTCAATCAATGATGTAATTACTGTCAGAGGGACCAGCAGAACACAGATCACAAGGAGTGAGTTTAGTGAATGACTCCGCAATGACTTGGAAAATGAAATGTTGGCTTCGTGTTGCAAGAGACGAGTTGACGCTCTCTGAATGGGCGTCTTTGGAGCCAGCCCCCCGTGGCCCCCAGTGGTACTGCACTCTGATGCACTGGCTTTACTTTTCAGACCTGGAGACTAAGTGCTTTTCTTTATACAGTTTATGCTTTAAATACTTGAATCTGAACTGATTTAACACTTGAGCAGTTAAGCAGCAATTTGTGAAATAGTTATGATTTCGGCACAACGCTGTCAGAAATCAGTAAAATTGACTCAAGGGGACTCTGCTTATTTATTCACATCTATAAACCGACACAGCTCGTATGTAGGGGGAAGTTCAGTATTCCATAAGTTCCGCTAAGTTTTTCTTTTAAAGTACGTGAAAAGGACCGTGGCACGGCAGCAGAACTATGGGGAAGTGAAAACTATGCTTATAAATAAGCATAGCAGTGGAGGGACACAGGGGAGTGAAAATCAAGCTAACCTAAAATAAATATAGCAAGGGAGAGACGTGGAAGTCGAACATCTTGCTTATTTAAAATACACCCAAAATAAACCAAACGGTAGGGAGGGTAGCGCGGAGCCAGAAGAAAGCTCACCCAGAGCACCCACGCTGCAGCACAGCAGCGAGGGAGGGGAAGTCAAGTTTAGAACGCAAACACAACAGTTGAGGGTCAAAAAGCAAAACTCAAAAGTTAATTCAAAGATGCAGAGCAGGCAGGAGACGAGTCAAGCTCACCCTGGTGTCGGGGTGCCTTCCTCCAGGGTGGAGGCGGTGTTGGTGCCGTTGGTGAGGGTGCCTTGTGAAGGCATGACCAGTGAGAGGGTGACGCTGGTTTTACTGGTGCTCTGGCTGGTGGAGTAGGGCACCGACACGGGGTAGATACGACCACCTGAAAGAAGTGCGGGGGGGGGATTAAAGTGATGGTTGAAAAGAACGTACTAGTTTAATAAAGCATACTGTTAAAGGCTGCTGTTCCAATGGGTTGAAACGAAAATGTAAGCGTTCACCATTCATTCAACTTTTATTTTTGTTTTTAATGAAAGACAAAAAAAAAAAGACTGGGACTCGTGTGCAAGCTCGGCATAAAATGGCCATATTAAGAAGCCAGACTGAGATGAGTATTTTCTACATGTGCCTTGATATTTTGGCTCTGTTTGGTATTCTTGGCTACGACTCTCAGAATCGTTGATTTCTTTTTCTAAAGGCTCGCTCTAACGTGAAGCTCTCCGCTGCATACATTTTCGGTTCATTACTAGTTTTAATCCATGTCTGAAAAACAGACAAAGTATTCAGCCGCACAAGCCAAGTCCAGCATGATGTTATTTTAATATTATTCGATCATTTCTGTATGGTTCCAATTTCAAACAGTCGAAATGCAGGATGCCCTGATCAAGATTTTCTGTACCAGATCTCAGTCAGACATTAAAAATCGATATCGTGACAGCTGCAACCCAAAACGTACTTATCCAAACGCCAAACATGTATCTGACACACAAAAAAGAACAACACCACACCGTATTCTGAATGAGCTGGCGGTCCTGATTCAAAACTACAAAGCTGGTAAAATGACAAATTTGACATTTTTGAGGACTTTGCTGGTTTTCAGGCCTGATTAAAAATCTGAGGAAAGAACAATTGTTTTTTTTGTTGTTGTTGTTGTTCGTTCCAAGAACATTAAGTATGTAACCGTTGATCAAGGCTTATGAGTTGGTCTTGTTTCCAAGGGTCACAAGTCAAAAAGGTCGGCGAACCACCGGTCACAACCTTCTCGTGGTTCTGTAGGAATAACGCATTTCCAATCTGACTAAGTTATGCAACTTCTAAATGAGGAACATTGTGTTGGTGTAGCCGGTGCAGAGGTCTGTTCCCTAGACGGGCGTTCCACGAAATGCGAATCAACCCCAGAATGCCGTTCTCCTACCCTGCGTGGGCGTGAGCGCTGCGTCGGCCATCGGGTAATTGAGTGTGCGGATGAGCAGGGTCATGTCCTCGTGCCGGGAACAGGAGGTCGCCCTCTGACGGCCGGACACGAAGACGTCGTGGTGAAGCCGCTTCACCCGCTCCACCACCGACTGAGCCACTGCCTCCAGACTGGTCTGCAGGGCCAGCTCTGCGGCTACCATGGCAACGATTTCCTACAATGAACCGCAGAGGAGACGGGGCGGGCGGGGGGAGGGGGGGTCAGAGAAATAAAAACTCAACAAAATACTCATTAGGAATAATCAAAAAAACACAAGTAGAACAACGTCTAATTCACCCAAAGTATATTTTTCTCCATTGTGTTCTGTAAAAATAAAAAAAAATAAAAAATAAATAAAAAAGTTTGCATATCGGCCAACACCAACACTGATAGCTCTGCGATAGGACAATATCGGAAGATAAAATCGACAGCCCTATATTTCGGTCAGGCTCTAATTAGCAGTTAATAAGCAATCCCATGATCCTTTGTGTTGTCTGTCCACCAATCAGAGGCATTGCTCCTGACTGAGCTCTGACCTCAAACACATGGCAAAATGGAATAACGGAGCACGACCGCATTCTCCGATTACTGGATCCATACTGTTAAAGACAACGGAATTTATTTTTCCTCCATAAACTCGTTAACATATACTGTATGAAGGACAATCAATGAAGACAACTAAACAATGATCATTGCTTGTAGTTTATATTACACACCATATGCATGTGTGATGATGATAATGAGCTGAACCACGCAGCAGGCGTCACAGGACTGAAGTGTTGCGTTCATGTTACTCTCTCAGTCCTGATTGGACACTCAGACAGAAGCAGCCACGGAAACAGGACACGGACAACAACGGGCATGGGATCGAAACAGAAAAACTAAAAACTGACAGAAAAAGGACGTCAATGAAAGGACAGAAGAGGGAAGTGGAGAGTGGACATGAAATGCAGTGTAGGTGGTCGGAAAAAAGGAAGATGAACACGTCATGCAGGGATCAAACAGCAGGAGAACAAAAGGAGAGAAAGTGGAAAGAGGCCATCAGAATGTATCCGTTACCTGATTGGCTTGTTCGGGGCCGTGGGCGGATTCAAGGGCATTTATTAAACCCTCTGACATCAGCAACAGGAAGCCTGTCACACCATCCACAGTCTGGCTGCCATGAATCTCGGGCTCCGCGACGACTGGCCTCGTCTTGGCCGCACTGATGGTGGAGGAGGACGGGAGGAGACGCATATATTAGTAGTTACATTCATATCAGAGAGCCAGAGATCAATACAGCCAGGGACAGGGACTGCAAGAGACACAAAACTGAGACATTTAGATGAAAGCAAAGACGAGTCGAGACTGGAAGACAACATGGAAGGAGTACGAGGGGATACTTGAGATGAAAAAGAGACATAAGAGCACCTGACCTACATCCAAAGAACCGTTTATACTTCACCCACATGAAATTTTCTGCACCGTCTTTGATGCTACAAAGGGGGAAAACTACAAAGATTCCATTGTGTGTCGAACTGAGAATCACCATTGACTCGTAGGTGTCGTCGTCGCCTGATTTGTTTCGCCTCAACAGCAGACATGAACAGGAAATGAGCGGGGGGGGGGGGGGGGGGGTAGGAGAATCTAGAGAGGCTCAGCTGTGGTAAAAGAAAAAGGCTGGAAAATACAGACAATGATATGGACACAGAGCCATCTCTGTCCACACACACTGATACATATTCAAAAATACCTGTAACTAAAATGTTTTGGTAGCTTTCCCAATTTGCTTTGAAAGACTGATAGCACTCTTCAGGGGGGACAGCTAGTCTCCATGCCAACACCTCTAAATTTTACCAATGGACATGTTAAGTTTGTCATCACTGCTTGGCAACCGGCGGAGGAAGTGACTGAGTAGTTCCAAGAAACAACCAGAGACGGTATATAAAAATGGACATTCCAGTTCTGCAAAATGAGGCCGATGCAGAAGTGCCTTAAGCTGTAATACCGTCGGGTGCCACTAGAGGTCGGCTCCAAAAAGCCTCCGGCTCCATAGACTCCCATTCAACTTCTCTCATACAATGCTCAGTCAATAAAGCTTTTCTGTATGTCATTTGCTAAATGATTAGATTATTGTTCTGGCTGTCCAACTGAAATGAATCCTGTCATTAATTTTCAAATAAGCCTCAAAAAGCCATGTTTTGGGGGGGGCGTGTATGTTTGATTGACATGCCTGTGGTGCAGTCAGGTTTCTGCTATCGGTGGGCGGGACGTAGTATTTCCAGGTTTCCAGTCAGATCCCCGATATCGTTCTGTTTTACAGAACATAAATCAGAAAAAGGTCTGTGGGATAAATTTGAACTGTTCAAGTAGTTACTTATAATGATTACATTCCCAGTAAAGTTGACTGCTTCAGTGCACTGATGTCAGTGTGGAGAATAAACTGTAAAATATCCTGCCTCGAAAGTGTCAAAACTGTTTGATAACCACATTTTAGCAGCAGATGTGTGTTTAAATATACTGTATATTCCATGTATAAACAATTATCGACAGATTTCATCAATATCAGATGTTTTTTACTCCCTAGTACCAGAATTGGCCCCAAAAACCCAGGATCAGTCAGGCTCTACTTAAAGACTTAAAAGAGAGTCCACCATGTTGCACTGCCATGTTTCTACAGTAGCCTGGAGGAGACAAACCAACCAGTCTTTAGAGAAAGGTTTTTGTGTTTCCGCAACTTTCGCAGTCATAGCTTCTCTTCCACGCTTATCAGGGATCAGAGGAGTGTTCGGTTTATTGAAATCAGCAACCAAATCAAACTGTTATATGCCACTAAATCCTGGACACTACTCCTTTAACAGAAAGAAAAATGTGTTCATGTGTTCATTAGTGAGTTTTAATGGTGCTGCTCAGCAGATTTTTTTGTTTTAACTTTAACTTCCCCCCACGTCCTGCCTCTATGCTAAACGGAGCTAACTGGCTCTCGGTTACAGCCAAGAAAAGTTCTGATGGCATTTAGAGGAAGATAAATGCATTTGTTTCAGCTGACTATGTTAACAACCAATACGCAGAACAGGCTTGAATAAACTGATTCAAGATTTCAACATAGTCATTTGGGGTGTTTTTGCATTTGATAGATGGACAAAACATCAATGTAATACAAGAAGAAGGAGGAACAAGGAACCAACCAAACAACCAAATAAGATGAGTGTGGGAGGTGGTGCTGCCAAGGTAGTCCATGAACAACATTGTGATCGTGGCTTCACCTGAGCAAGTCGATTTCATTGTAGTTAAATTTGACCCGGTAGTCTCCGAGCCTCCTGGTGTCTGCTCTGTCCCGCGATCTGTCCTGCTTGTCTTACACGAGCTGAATCCACACCTGGAGGAGGGCGGGCAGTTTGGAGACACAGAGGAAATGAGTTGAAGGGGAGCAGAAGGCTGAGCAAGAGAATGTGTACGGAGACGGGGAGGATAAAGCAATAAGACAAGGGTAATAAGTAGAAGCAGGAGGTGGGGGTGAGGGAGGAGGAGCTGGATGTTTGGGGCTGTTTGAGGTGTGTTTGGAGATATGAGGGGAGAGGTCACCTTGGCCTGGGTTAATGGAATGACTGTCATTTCTTTTAAATCATTCAGATGAGGACCCGAATAACAGAATAATTATGGGAGTCCCAACTGGAGCTGGAGCTGGAGAGCTTTGTCTCCTCTAATGGTGTGAAATGCTGAGAAACAACGCAGCTAATTCCCCATTATATCCTTTACAGGTGACAGGCTGCACCTCTTCTGCAAAGCTAATCGCATTCTATGTATTTTCTGTTACGACCCTCATTACGGGACCATTAGCTTGGCTGTCCGTCATGGATGGATGACTCTAAGTACGTCTCTGTGGCTCTTAGTCTGCACTAATGGTTGCGTCTGTGTCGGGCTGGATATCCTGCTTGAAGTGGAAGGTAAGGAGCGTCTGCTACCGTGCTAATCTAAAGCATCTCAATACCAATGTGGCAAAGATACATTTCTGTTCCTTCATCTGTCAGAACCAAATAGGAAGAACCTACAAAAAAAGAGCTGTTCTTGTTTTTCTAGTTAGCACCAGTATGTTTGACTCCCACTGGAAATCGGGGTAAATATAAAAACAAAAAAGGCTTTACACTTCAGGATACCAGTTTTTGTTTCATTTTCCCCAAATTGAGCACTTACATTTTTTTTTGTTTTTAAAGTGATCGTGATCACAGTTAAATAAATAAAGCCAAACAAATAGTCAATAGTTCACAAAACGAACCTTCCATAAACACCAAGCTGGTCATGGTCTGTGCTGGAAAGCAGTTGGAGTTGAAATTGACCCTTCTTCTTTTTGATATGCACATCTGAATGCGGAGTGTGAAGTTTATGCTCTTTAGAGTTTCCTCAAAAATTCTCCAACGAAAACACCTCGGCATCCAAACAACTTTCTAACAACAATCACACGATGAAATCTATCGCGGTTTACACACGCGGAAATGACCTTTGTGCGACCCCACGCAAAAACAAAAAAAAGTCAACTCTTATATTACAACATAGTGATCAGTGAATGAGGGACTGAGTTTGGACGCATCATTTGTATCTACTCTCCATCTCCATCACGTTTGCGAGTAGCTGTGTACATACAGTATCGGCGTGTCTCACCCAGAGCAGCCAGCCTCTGCAGCTCATCCTCGTTGTCGGTGCTGTGTGGTCGACCAATCTGAAGAACCTGGTTCTGGCCGTCGCTGCTGGACTTGCACAGCAGGACTCGGTTGGTACCTGGGAGCGCACGCATATTAGACATAATCAGACGTATACGTGTGAATTAACACCAACATGAGGTCGACTGTGTCTGGACCAGTCACATCTCTGGTTGCCATTGAATGAGCTCGTGTTTACATTGTTTAGGAGAGGAGTCCGTATGAACGCCTCTCTTGTGGCGTCCACAACCTCGGAACTTTCTGAAAGCTCAGAGTTCACGAATGGGGAAGTATTTGCTGACGTCTGCAGTGAGATGATAAGTTAATACATTGTAATTTTAGTCAAATAGGCTTTTTTTCCGTAATACGTCTGAGAAAAATGTTAATGCTCCTGGCGGCCTCGTCTTCTCCCTCTGACATTATGCCTTTGAATTTCCGGCATTACTTTACCAACCTGCTAACTCGCTCGAAATGTTTAGCCTCTGTGGCTCCGAGACGCCGTCCATGGTGCTGTTGCTAAGCAACTATTGTCTTCCAACTTAACCCCTTGGGCACCGAGCGTACTGTGCACATGACCCCTCATGTTGTAACCGCGAGTTATTTTTAAAGGCAGCAGATGTGACGCATATAGACCTTCTTCATCCAGATGTTTTTACCTGTCATAGTAGAACAGACACAGATGGACCTAATAACATTAACAAGGGCTCCTTCTTTCAAAAGCCATTTATAAACAGGCCTTTTTCAATGCAGATATCCTCATCACTCATGGGCTAATTCATAATATTAATGACTGTATTTCACTTTTCATGTGTCCATTCCAGGGTTCAAGTATTGTGCATGCCTGCTCACAGGCCACACCTTCAACATTTATAGAGAACATTAATAGTATTTCTTACACCTGTGATTTTTCTGCTATGATAAAAATCGAAATGTCTGCTGTGAAAAAAGACGTTAAACAGGCTACAACATTCAACTACACAGTTTAGTTGTGGTGTTTATTTGGCTGGATTATATTGAAAGATTGATTTCATTGTTTTGGCTTTCCTATTTAGACACAAGAAGGATGAGAATATTAGAAACACCTAAATACCACCAGTAGTACAGCCTCAACCAGTTACAGGAGCATTTACTTCAGGACCGTTAAACCGAATTGCAAAATGTTATACAAGTGCATCTTCGATGAGATTTCCTCCTGGTGTAAAATACATTTTAGATTTAACAATAGGGAACGTCATGATGTAAAAGGTTCAGCACGCAAAGTATGACACAAATTTTAAAGTTCAAAAATACACCTATTCACATTCATGAGATTCAGCCTTCTAATTCTTGCACACATTTGTGATGCAGGGAGAGAAATGCACTGAAGGTCTAAAGCTTAAAAGACAATTAATCAGCTAAGATGCTGTGGTCCCATTAAAAAGCTATACATGGATTATTGACTGATCAATGAATAATTCACTTTTATATCAATACTTTTGGGCCACCGTGCAGAAGCGCCATGCAGTTCGGGAGCACCTCCAACCAAATCCTATATCTCCTGAACACGCCTGGAGTTGTGTGTTCTGGAGACACGGCCGTCCAATCCACTAGGATCCCGTGTCGACCTGTGTGTCATTCAGGCAGTGACGGGACGCTGTCGTGTTTAAAACTGACGTGTTAGTCCGAAACCACATGGACCCATCTGGTTAGCCTGGTCTCACTTACGTATGTGCATAAATAAAGTTGCTACGTTACTTATATGTAAAGGGTAACCAACTAGTTCCGATGTTTAATGTTGATGTAGCGTCGGCCCCTCACACACCCCCAGTCCCAGCTCGAATTACGGGTCGTACAACCTTAACTGTCAAATATATTTCACATCAACGCACAGCTGGGAGTGCTTTATTGAGAACACTTACTCGTATGTTTAAAGCTCCCTGGGACCCGTGTTCTGTCAACTTTGAACTCTTGACCCTCACACAAAGGGCCGGTGGGGAGAACGGTCCTCCTTTCTACCCACTACTAATTACTACCCTCCATTTTTCTTCCTTAGTACCGTGTCCTTGAGGACAAAAGAAAATAAAACCCAGAGCGAGGGTGAGGGGCTCTTTTCCTTTGGCTGCCCTGCAATCAAAGATGTAGGCAAGAAGAAAGGAACATCTAAAAAGAAAAACTACATTTAAGGGATTCAACAACAACTGTTGAATTAATGCATCATTAGAATGAGCTTCATTCTCTTTATTACTGATTAAATCAAGCTGAAATAAGAATACGCAGAGTTCCCAGATAAGTAAAGCTCGTTGCAGCAGCGGGAATCTTTGGCATGAGCTCTAATGACTCTTAAAGTGAAATCCTTCACAGAAATGACTGTAGCTCCATTGAACAAGAGTGTGTGTGTGTGTACACACACACACACACTCTGTGATTATCCGTCTCCCACCGACTCATTTGAATTTAAGGATCTAAAATGGCCTGCGGGTTCAGGTAGTGAAATATTATTGACAGACACTCCTGTTCTTAAGATATCAGGTGGGAATCTGTGTGCAGACACAAATATAGACACACCGAGAACCGGGCTACTTGTCCTGCAGCTGTTTTCTGTAGGAGGCTGGTTTGGCAGCAGAGACTCCAAAGCAATAACTGACATTGTATGTATGTTTTGATTTAGGAGAGTCGATACGATTTCAACATGTCTGTAGGTTGTAGGAAACACATGTGGGAACAAATTACTTTTCCTCTGTAGAAATAAACTTTCTGCACAGTAAGTAAAGCACATGTTTGCCAACGGGGGGTTCAATGTGTTTATTGTTTCCTTTTTCTTTATTTTAGAGGCATAGCATATAATGTATCATATAGATACTGTTTGCTTACAGCTTTGGTCTGGGTTGCTAACTAATGGCTCGAAAATAACCTGTCTAGTTGTACGATCAAAAAGTTGAGAGACTTCCTGTTGCGTTCAAACAAAGTGCAGCAGAGCGTCGCGCTCTGAGCAGGGAGAAGCAATAACCTCAGTGAGTAAGTATTCCATGTTATGTCACTTAATCAACATCAGTACCCGAGTTGCACATGTTTTGGCGACCAGTGGTACGTCACCTTGGAATGAGGAAAGGCGCAGTTTACTCTGAACTATTCAATTATTAATCGACTGTGACACCAACAGGGCAGCTGGCAGACAGCTTTTAGGTGCATCGCTGCCACCTTCTGACAAGAGTGACGCATTACATCCAGGCGCCAGTAAAAAAACGGAAACAAAGAAGGATAGTTGCATATAATAATCGATTTTATATATTTTAACGACTATTTAAATATTCAAAAATCATGTCCCATCTCTACCATGGACCAGAAACTTGGGCAGAGCACACTTCAAATTTATGGTCTACCTCCTTGGGAAGACAGAGAAGTCGCAGGGGCAACAATACACAACCCTGCCAGGCACTCTGCCGCTCTGGAAACGTGAACGCCACTCAAAACACCGGCTCACTGATATGCGGAAGCATTTAAAGGTCTCAGTGGCAGATTTTCCAAGTTTAAAATTAGACTGTGCTCATGTCCGTGCTGAAATCACAAATGTGCTCGTACCACCGGTCACAAACATGTGAGGAACAAAGGTGCTGACGTTAATCAAGCTACGCAACCTCTTGCACATATCTGCGCTGCCCTCCATTCACGCACAGCAGGACCAGCCCTGGAAACCTTTTGATTGCACCTGGTGCAGCACAAATAGAAATAATCATAAATGCTATGCTAATTGCTAATTATATCAGGAAGGCAGGCTGGCAGTGAGGTTAGATGACCTCTGCATGTTTGTAGACTGTTTGTCAGTGGGCATCCACCCGGCTGATGTGCCTTTGAGCAAAACCCTGAAATACAAACAATACAAAAAAAACCCTATTCTGCAGCTCCTTAAATCGACCTGTACAATAAATATTTCTTAGACCAGTAACTATAATTGCACAGCGTGTTTCATGCAAAAATAAAAGGAGCAAATACGATAAAAAAAAATTTAAAAAAAAAAGAAAAAAAAGCTTGAACTGGACCAGTCACCCTGCCTGAAGCTGATGCTGACTATTCAGCATTAGATTACATGGGTGCTAAAAATAGCACCAGTGTGCTCTCTGGGGAGATGTGGGTTTTCATGGCTTCAAATGGGAGTTCTGCAGCACGTCAAACACGCTGTCCCACAGCAGCATGGAGTAATACTGCATGTACATGTTCACTGCCTTCATGTTTGCTGACTGTGGTTTTACAACTACTGTCTTCTCCTTTAGTCAATGAAATGCCCAAAAATGCCACATCATGTTGACCTTTCCATACATTTCTGTTTTTGCTTTTGTTTGTTAAAAAAACTAATGTTTACAATAATCAAAATATTATCATACAAGAAGGGCTCGATCTCATTCAAAAATGTTCGAAAAAATGCTGGCCCGCTGGCCCAGCTTCTACGGTGTGGCTGACCAGACATGGTCTTTGTCAAATGTGTGTGAAGCCTGACATCTGCTGGTGTAGAGCAGATTGTGAAGCGGCTCCCTGCCACTGGATGCTCTTTTGGTGCCACATATTGCTATCAACAGCTTTTGGATGGATCTGCAGCAGTTGAACATTAAATAGCAAATCTCTAATATGACTATCAAAGTCCAAATTTGGGTATCAAGACAACTTCAGACGATTTTAATATGAGTGTGTCCGTACCGACGTTGGCGATGTAGAGCTTGTTGTTGAGAATCAGTGCCACCACGGCCGTCGCGCCTCCGGACACCTCCTGCTCCAGCTCCTTCAGGCGCTCCTGCACCTTCTGATTCTGAGGAGAAAGTTGGTGGAACGACACATTCTAACCAGCCGGGAGGTGACGAGAGAGACGAACATAGAGAGGAGGAGGAGATGGAGGAGGAGGAGGAGCAGGAGGAGGAAGGAAAAGGAGGAGAGAAAAGGAAAAGAAGAAAAATCAGGAGGAGCAGGCAGATTGGTGAGTAAAAAAAGAGGAAATAGCCAAAACAAGAGGAGATGGAGGAGTAGAGGAAGAAGAAAGAGGCAAACAGGAAGGAGGTGAGATGAAAGAAGATAAGAGACGAGGAAGAACAGGAGATAGTGAGACACATAAGAAAACAAGAAAACTGTGAGAACGGACGAAAGGAGATTATGACTAGATGTTCTTCTTGAACTAAAACACCAAAGGTGACTCACATTATCTTAAAAAATGGCCAGACCAGCAATAATACCAGCCGTTAATATTAAAGAACGTGAAGCAGAGAAAATATAGGAGATAAAACCAAAGATTGGCACAAGACGAAGGAGAGAAGAGCTGCATCAGAGGGAAAACTGAGACCGGCTCATCTGATGAAACCAATTAGAACTTAACAAGCTCATTCTCCAATGGCTGAGACATTAGCTCACACTAATGCCCAAATCTGTGGTTGCTACGGAAACTAACACAAAACCCCTCTTTCTCAATTTTCAACTTAATCTGTCAATAATGTGCGTGTGTGTGTGTTTGTGTGTGTGCGCGCGCGCGTGTGTGTGTGTGTGTGTGTGTTTGCGTGTGCGTGTGTGTGTGTGTGTGTGTGTGTACCTCGTTGTGTGGTAGGAGGTAGTTGGACAGGTGAGCTTTCTCAGCCAGAGCATCGTCTATGGTTTTAAAGTAGCTCTTCTCAACCACATCAAAGGCCTGCAACAAGATCACAGATCACAGATCACTCAGTCAGATCTTAACATGTGCTTCTCACATCATCGCCATCGATGGCGAGGGAACGCTCCACATCTGGGGAACGCTCCACATCTGGTTACAAATGCATTGAACGGTGAGGTTCACTATTGAAGAGCTGAAACTCGTGACTTTCCAATGAGCAGAGAACTTGCTAATGCAACACTAGTTTTGACGGTATTCAATCTCCAGGATTTCTTGGAGGTGTTTTGTGTGTTGGGCTAAAAAATGTGAACTTTTCTAAAAGATTTGCGATGCAGATGCAGTTTACGGAGTCACGGACATACTACTCAGTAAAGGAAAACTCACAACAGAAACGGGCGGGGACTTTTTCCTTTTTATATTCTGAACTTAAAGAACCCTGAGAACAAAGTTACAAAACAATTCCTGAGTCATAAAGTAACGTGGGTTTACAAAACAGAAAGTCTGTAAAGGCCATCTAGAATACACAAGCTGCATCTTCTGCACAAATAAGTTTATAATATTCCTTCTAGCACATAATAACATCGCATGGACTTATTAACTTCCATTGGAGATGGTCTTTAATTCATCAATAAATGTGTGTAAATGTTTATAATACCATCACTGAAGAAAATTCAAACTTGTGTTTACAAATTTCCTGTCGATCTAGAAGAGGATTAGAATATGATTTTCCTGATCTGCTTCTGCCTCAGAAAGTTTGGCCAGAGTTGGAGCCGTTTTGCTTAATTTACATTAAAGACTTAGTTTGTTGTGTTGACGTCTGATTTTCTAACCGGCTTGAAGCAGGACAGGATCAGGTGGTAAAAACTGACACAGAATATTCGACGCTCCAATCAGGATTCAGCACGGGGTGCCAGGTGAGGGTCAGTGTACGGCGTGAAAGGATGTTGGAAGTGAGCCCTGCAACTATCGACAGCCTCTTCATCAGTTCAGCGTCTCCATCCGCTGTGGTTTGACAGGACCGTTGCGCATGAAGCACATGTGGCTCCGTTTTGGTTTTAAAGCTACGATGTCCTGCAAACGCGGATCAAACCGGACCGCCGCGACACGGTGATGTTACACCAGCATTTCAACTGATCCACTTCAGCAGCAGCATTTGGGTTTTCAGAACCCTGTAACTAATATTTACATGTATCCCCTTCTGTTCACTCTGAAAATGGATCCTGCTTCCTTCTGTTGATCAATACTAGTTATCTGGGTTTTTTTTATTACCAATTTACCATTATCTCATAGCTTAATCTGTAAATGGCATCACCACTGGAGGGAATTACATGGTATTTAGGATTTACTGATCAGCTGGTCATTTGGAAACGACCCCTGACCTCACTTTCCTCAGCGTCAAAGTATTTCGGTCGCTTTTCATTTGCACGAGCAAACGCAACACTTTGAATGCTTGGAAATAATCATCTTAAAGATTTTCATTTAAATAAATGTGTGTGATGTCACTACGAGGTAACATAGTGCTGATTGAGCCTGTGGCTTGATGATAATACATTTTCAGTGTGAGAAGGGAACGAGTTGAGTGTCTGCGGCTCAAAGTTAGTGATGAGATTAGAGTTGTTCTGCCAGAGAAAGGAGGCGGAGCTAACAACAGGTTCACTCAGCTCACTTGCGCGTGAAGTCATGCCTACTGGCAACTGAGCGAGATCACACAGGCAGCCGTTGGTTCGGATCGGCGGGAGGTGAAACCAAGCAGAAACCCTCCCATCGGTTTATGAGCTGCAGTGTTTGAAGCCTCGAACTTGGCATTTTGTCCGTCGCCATTTTGCTGTTTAACAGCCAGACGTGACCTTATTTTGACGAGCCGGGGAGGAGCGAGCGGTGATCTTAACTCAATGTGACTGGGAACCTGAGGACACTATGCCCATCAACCTATAACAGACTACTGACTGCACCACGGGCCTGTCAATCAAACACACACGCCCCCAAACGTACTGCTTTTTGAGGCCTAATATCTGATTAATGGTGGATTTATTTTCAGATGGGCCACCAGAAAACTTATCAGAAGGAGCAACGTTAGAGAATAAAACTATAATGACCGCTGGAAAAAATGACTGACTTTGTATTTAATGAGAAGTTGAACGGGAGCCTGATGAGGCTTTTTGAAGCCAACCCCTGGTGTCCTTCGGTGGTATTGCACTTATGCATTGGCCTCACTTGTCGGCCCCGGACTCTACGCCCACATTTACGTACGGTCTATAGGGGAAGCCAAAAAGCTGTAATTGCCACTTATTGCAAGGCAAAAAGAACCAAACAGAGAGTTAAAGGAAAGACCGAACATTCGCACTTGAAGCTCCAGATTTAAACTCATCACGTCTCATCGCTCCCTGTGATGCCTTTTCACCCCGAATACGAGTGAGACCACTCGACAAAACTGTAAGTGGTCGAATGGCGTAGAGCAGAAAACATGTTCTTTTCTAGCATAACCTGCCTTTATGCGTCCGAGTACGTAGAGTCTGACTTAATAATGACAGACGAGTGTTGTGAGTGTTTCTCATTAGATCATAATTGAAAATAAAGACTTGTTTTACTCCTGCATAATAATAATACTGTGATAAATAAACTTTTGAAAGCTTCAGAAAACATAACCGTCTTAAATGTATCTTAAAATATTCTGCAGTTAGTTTGTATGTTTAAAGACCCAAGCACCAAGAATTGTGACAGTGTGTTGAATTTTATCCTCTTTTTTTTTTTTTTTTACAAATTTTGTCTTAAAAGAAGTGACGGAAAAAGTGTGAGAAAAATCCTTTCCCACCCTGCGGAGTAAAAGTCTATTTGTTCTTCCTGCTAGAATGTAAAGAGCGTAAACGTGAACCGTACGAGCCCGCAGACACCGACCTGCGTGAGGATCTTGCGGACGTCGTTGTCGGTGCGACTGGACTTCAGCTGCCCGAGCAGCAGTTCAGCCGTCAGACACTGGGAAGCAAAACTGGCCACTCTGCTGCCGTCATACCCGTTAAAAACCCCGTACAGGAAGGAGTCGTCCTCGCCTCTGATTGGTGGACAGAAGACAACAAACATGAGGCCTTTGTTTCCTTTAAGGAGTAAACAATGAACATTAAGACCAAAGAACATCCTTTATCCATCACTCGGGATTGTCGTGTGTTTTGTGTGAACTGAAACTCCACAATGCCAAACAGCAGAGATACACGTGTACATTTAATGGAGCTACTTTGCGTGATTGCAGCGTTTGATACCGAACGAAGCGTAGCGGGACTGGCGCTACCTCATGCAGTAACATGGCTGGACCTGTTGGCAATAAATCACTACCATGATGTCATGTTTACGTAACAGCATTTAGATAGGAATGAGCTTGCTGTTTGCTTTTATGGCAAAATGCTCAGATCCCAAATGGGATCAGTTTTTGCTGTGATGACTCGGGTGTAACCGCACATTCTGCTCAGGTGGTGGTGAAATACTGTAATGTTGTGAATGCTGTGAGGGGCAAACAAAAGGTTCTGAGAAGTTTACTGTAGCATGTGGAGCGCAACACGGTGATGTGCACACAGCAGAGGGAAGCTGCAACCTTCGTGAGAAATTATTCCAAATTATGTCACTTGATCAACGTCAGCAGCTGAGCTCCACTCGTTTTTGTGATTGCTGAACGTTCCCTTGACGACGGTCTGTGGCAGTAAAGCAATGAGCTGCAGGTGGTTTGAGACGTGGCGCTTCGTTAATACGGAGCTGCTCCCTCCAAACCACGAGAGAAACAAACACTACTTGAACATGTCAAACATAAATGAAATATTATAATAATAGTTTGCTTGTTGAAATGCAACTGGTCGTCTATCAGCGCCTGTAAGCAATCAATAAAAACTCTTTCCAAATTATATTTCATACATTTCTGTGTGACTACTTCTACTTCCTGGTGCAGGGCGTTGGCCGAATGAGAGTGAATGCAAATCCTTAAACTTTTGTCAACTGCGGGACCTGAGGCCGCTCTTCTATTGGATGTTTCAGATTTTCCACGGGGGGCACATCTCCGACCCTTTGACCCTCCGACCCTCCAACCCTCCGACCCTCCAACCCTTTGACCCTTTAACCCTCCGACCCTTTGACCCTCCGACCCTTTGACCCTTTAACCCTTCGACCCTTTGACCCTCCGACCCTTTGACCCTCCGACCCTCCAACCCTTTGACCCTCCGACCCTCCGACCCTTTGACCCTTTGACCCTTTAACCCTCCGACCCTTTGACCCTTTAACCCTTCGACCCTTTGACCCTCCGACCCTTTGACCCTCCGACCCTCCGACCCTTTGACCCTTTGACCCTTTAACCCTCCGACCCTTTGACCCTCCGACCCTTTGACCCTCTGACCCTCCCTCTTTTATTGGCAGCAAATCCCTATTGTTTAACTTTTTTTTTTAATCTAATAATGCTGCATGTAATGTATATTTTTACTGCATGCCGTTCACATTCCCAGTCGGTGAGCACTGAGAAAAGGATGAATTGACGCCGGTGCTTGCTCGGCAGACATCACTCCAGATTAGATTTGTGTCCTTCCCTCTTTGAGTTTGTTTACCTGAACCTGAGGTGTCCGTCCTCGTTCGGGTGGCTCTGAGTTCCTTTGCCATCGGAGCCGTACACACAGTTGGGTGCTGTGCCAACCCCACACAGCTGACACAGAGGCAGGTCATCTGTCCAAATCTGATGCTGCCGAGGTAAAAGAAAAAAGAAAGGGACAAATCAAACAAACCTTAAGACCAAAGCATGAAGTCGTGATCTGTGTGTTGCAGGTTAGTGAGCACGCGAAGTCATGTTGAATGCACTTGAGCTTCCACGACATTGTTCCTGTTTAACTCACACTGTGACAGCATTAATTCATAAATACATTTATTAAACTCTGTTTACAAATACTCTCCTGAAACGGTCTAAAACAGGAATAAATAATTCATCTTCATAAATATAATCCGGCTGGTGAATAAGTAGAAAGATCGAAACCAGCAGCAGTTTTAAAAAGGTAAACACTGAAGCTGGGAAATATGTCCATATTATACCTCGTCATGATGAGAGACTAGATATTGATTTAGATTTCAGATATTGTATTATTGTGATATGACACAAGTGTTGTCATTTCCTGGTTTCCGACGGCTTCATTACAGTAAAGTAATGACACTTTATGTACTTACCAGATTGTTCTCGCCATTATATAATTTGCCTTTACCCATTAAGTCAATATACAACTCACATCACTCACATCAAACATCTCATTGTGTAAATATGTTGTGAAGTCTTCCCTACAACATGAATATTGAGGTATTTGATTAAATGTCATTGTTTAATAAGGAATCAACATAATCTGCAGAATTTGCTGCACCTAAAATGACTATATAAAGCTGAAAACGTGTTTAGGAGCATTTGATGGGTCTTGACTTTGTTGTATCGTGCATGTGTTTCTATATTTAACAGATATAAGTGTGTAATAATGATTTATTGTGATGTGAAGTACGACGCACATGGAAACACCTCGGCCTCCTTTGCCCAAACACGTTTAGGTTTCCATCGAGTCATCAGATTCAGTTTAGACTCACTGAAACAGAATCTAATCTCATAGTTGAAGTTATTAAATCGAGCTCAGTGTCAACAAACACTTTCACAATCACAGGAGAACAGCTCGACCGCAGCAGCTAGCGCTAGCATCACTAAAGCGACACCGACAAAACAATACACCGAGGAGATGCAGTCACAGCGACCACCGGGAGGGAGGAGGAGGAGGGAGATACCCGGGACCGAGACCAGCTTCAAAAGTAACGCAGCGCTGACATGGTTTTAGTAAAGAGGAATAAACAGCTGCGTTGTTCACTTACGCTCTGCATCAAGTTCCTCCGCTGCGCCGCCATGTTGGATGGAGATCCGTTGCGTTCAGGACGCGTCGTGAAAGGTCGGAATTCTGAGACTTCGGGACGTAAACGTAAACGCTGCAGTTGATTTCGGGAGATGGTCAAATGATATGAATACGAATCTAACACGACACCTTTCAAGGCTGCTGCTATGATTCGTAGTTACTAAGGAGGATGTAAAAGACAATACGTGAAAGTGCATTTCGCAATGATTTACGTGTTAGACTAATAAGCATGAAGGCAGCATCCGTGTAAGGTTGTTGAGCTCGTGAATTTAACTTTTTTTTTTTTTTCTAAATTGGCTGTTAACAGTCTAATTCTTAATTTAGATTATTTATTAAATTTAATTTAACAAACTCAACTTCCGGTTTGATGCCACACTGGATTTATTTGACAATATTGCCACCGTGTGGGATTAATATAAACTACAATTACCAGCAAACAGCAGCTGCACGCAAATGATGGTTATAGGCTGCAGCCTTTGGGCCATCATTTTCTACATACCTTTATATCGGACTGATATCAAGTAAAATTTACATTTAATTTGAGTTATAATAATATTTATGGTTATCTAATAATAATACATTATTTTATGGTGGCAAGTGTGTTTTGTTGATGATGTGCTTATATAGATTATTTGTTTTTTAAGGTCTGTTTTAAAAGCTTATCATGAGCTAAGAATTTAGGAAATGAATCATAACTATCTAAAGTCACCTACACACACACACACACACACACACACACACACACACACACACACACACACACACACACACACACACACACACAACCACAGTTGAACAGCTTCACTCTCTTGCACTCAACTAGGAATGAGCACATTGTAAAGGAAAATGCCTACAGAGGAAGATATTCATGTCATAATTCAGTCTCGTCACTTGAGGTATAACTAGAGGATGCCTGCTAAAAATGCATGAACAATTCCTATACAGCAATCCACTTTAAAAGGTGGAAAGCTGACCAAAAAGGCTGACCCAAGCTCATGCTCAGACTTTATAAACTACAAATCTGCTGCTGTTTGGTATTAGAGCTTCAGATGTTTGTTTTTGGCATATATCAGTTCATTCAGGAAAATAAATACTAAATAAAAGACTTTAACATCCAAGAATCTGAGACCAACGAGTCATATCTTTATCCGTTTTTTTCTTTATTTTTACTGGTTAAAATTGAACACATCAAAAACAAACATTTGTACACAATCTTTTTCTTGAATATTACCTTGCTTTTTTTTAATTTTTTTTTTTTTTTATGGATTTCACAGAGGAACATCACACATCTCTACGTCTACACGGATGTACAGTGTAAAGTATATATGTGCATATATACCTTGATAATTTGGTCACATTGTTTTGTTGCCATATTCCTTTTTTTTTATAGTTAGTATTGTTATCCCAAAATAAAAACATCTCCTTACCCTGAAAGCAACATAAAGGATGAGGTATGGAAATCCTCACCACATATCTTATCACAATAACACTCAACAGACCACAGATCTTCTTTCTTTTGTCTTTTCTTATTTTATATAGAACTAGCACAATGTTCTAAAATAAAGCATAATCTTTTTTCCCAAACACTTTAATATACTGAATTATAGATTTACATATATTTATAGAGATAGATATACTTTATACTTTATTCTTTAAGAAAATGGAGCAATGCATGTTCATAAATAGTCAGGATGTTCATGGTCGCCTCAGTTGTAGATTCATTGAAATTAAGTGGAAAACACAACAGATAAATCCTTCAGTTGAAAGTTTCCTTCTGACAAGAAACCGCCACTTTTATGTTATTTGAGATGCCTGCTAATGATGATAAATGTTTGGTTTTGTTCAGGGGTTGAGGACAAAAATAAGACAGAGGTATTATCTTTACCGCCGCATTAACGATGCTGTAAGAGAACCGTGATCGTGTGAATGTTGGGTTCATGTTGTCTTGTTGGGTTTTGCTTGGCAGTCAGCACTAAGGCAACAATCGAGGAGAGAAACAGCTTCAGAGGGAAACAAGAAAACACACACCGTCTCACATCCACACATCAAGAAAAAAAAAAAAGAGACCTTTTAATACAGACACAGACACACTCTTGTTTTACAGTTGAGGGGAGGAGTTGCCAGATATACCGCTGTTGCTTGTTTGTCTGTGCTGATATCCTATAATGCACCACCAAGGAGTTTTGTCAGCAGAAACTTGTATCTGTTTAGAATCAATACACTGTGAACCTGTGCCCGTGTGTGTCTGTGTCTGTGTGTGTGTGTGTGTGTGTGTGTGTGTGTGTGTGTGTGTGTGTGTGTGTGTGTGTGTGTGTGTGTGTGTGTGTGTGTGTGTGTGTTTGAACTAACACTGATCATTTTGCTGACTGGCAGCAGACCTCAGAAGATGAAGGCAATGTGGTCACAAGCATTGATCTGCTACAGGGTGACCACTTCTGCAAAACCAACTGACCTGCCAATTATTTCTCAGCCCCCCCCCCCCCCCCCCCCCCCCCCGACCCTCCCGAACACCTTCAATTATTTTGCATCCCACGGCCCGCTCCCACAGACGACCTCCACCTATTTATGTTATTCTACCGCAGACACCAAACCGAGATGTTGTCCTGTCCCCAGGTGTTAACTGGGCCTCTGGAATCTGGAGACACCGATGTTTATCTTTCATTACTATATGTCACACTGGTTAAAGAGCTCCTCCTTTAACTGGTGCTTGCTGTCAACAGGGTTAACTTTATCCATGTATAAAAATCCTGCAAGACAGTGTGTTATTTTGACCCAGTGTTAGTGCAGTAATATCTAAATGACGGTATTAACCCAAACTATCATATTCCCATACTTTATGAATGTACACCTTAATATGTATTACCAACATTTTTATAATATTTGGGTGTCAGATGTGCACTGTGTTGTAAATGTAACTCTCCATTTGCAACAGTTAAGAGGTCGGGATTGTTGTGCCTATCACTGGGTCAAAATAAGTCACTGTTGTTGGGTAACCCTCCCCCCATCTCAGTAGTCTTGACGCTGGTACCCTCCGGTGCCGTCGAAGGCCCCGTCGCTGACGGCCTGGCCCCCTCCTCCTACCGGGCTCTCCACGTCGTCACCGCCGAAGGAGGTGTAGGGGGCTCCGGCTGCGTCCTGGCTGGGGTCCGTGTATTCCTGGGAGAAGAGGGCCGAGTCGGCCCCCAGCTTATATCTCTGGAAACCCAGGAAGGACTGGCCCGCCTTGGGGACAGATGATTAAAGAAGGCAGAAAAGGCGGACAGATGGTGAATGAATAGATAGAAGTTGAAGCAGATATGGAGTGGTGTTAGAGCAGAGAGTTTGGGAGAAGATAGAGAGAAAAGGAAACATTGATTAGTAGACTGGAAAGCATGTGAAGCTTATTAGATAGTTTGATAGTTCATTTAACGAGTCACAGCAGGTTACTTTTACATGCAGCAGTGCAAAAAGGCCATTTATACATTGTTCAGCTCCATAAAGACAAGCACCGCTCCAGTCTACAGCAGGAGAGTCACAGGGCAATTAAACAGAGTCTGTGTGCATTACTGAGCAGCTGAAGCCCACAGTATGAAACAGCACACATTTATCAATAAATTAGAGATGGTTCAAGACTCACAAGCCAGAGATACCATGAGACCAGAGCAGAGCAACCACCGACAATGACTGGGAAAAATACAAGGTAGAAGAGCTCTGAGAAGTTACATGAAGAGGATGTATTTGTTTTTGGCTGATCAGATGTTGAAGACAGATTGTGCTTCCACAAGTCTGACTCTTTCAGTCTGATACATCACAATGTCTCAGGCCCATTATACTGTATTTTCAGGTTGGTTGATTGTCTAAAATGAAAAAACTTCAATAGATTTTTAGAAAAACTGTAGTTATTGGAGCACAAGCTGGACAAAGTAAAAACATGTTACTGTCTGAACCCTGAATATTTCAGATTTTTTAAAGGCAGAACATTTGAGTATAGAACTCATGTAACTTTTTTACAGTGTGACGTAGTAAGATCCACAGTTACAAGCCATTAAACCCACTGAATATGCAATAAACTGTCACTGATAGGAAAAGAGTTGCAGGGAAAAAGTTTCACATTTTAAACTTCAGAAATAAAAGGAAATGAGTTTCACATGCTTTCAACATTTGAAACATGGGATAACATGTATGTACCTAATTTTGCAACATCCGATAACATGGGGGAAATGTGTAAATGTTTTCACACAGAAATCTACATGGGCTTCACACATAACATCATGGAAATGTTCCAAAACCATGTTTTCCATGGACAAAATACATGTTTCACGTGAACATTTAAATCTGTATGTGATCATGTGTTTTTTTGCACATGTAAAGTGCATTGTTTTTTTTGTTTTTTTATGTATTTGGAGTAGATTGATACCACTTTAATAGATATCCATTGGAGCCTGAATAACTTAGCATATAACCTTTAAACAGGGAGAAACAGCTAGCTGGCACCATCTGAAGGTGAAAAAAAATCCAACAAAAGCACTTTATTAATGTTACATATATTATTTTGATTGTTTGATCCTGAAGTCCGGTCACTGCAGGATGTAAACACATTAACTGTCCTGTGCTTAACCCTCCACACAACTCTATGTGTTATTCTTAGACTGTGAATAAGTGTATTTCTAAAATTGTATGGAGCCAAGGGAGTGAAGATGAAGCTTTGGAAAAAACATAAAATAAGCAAAACCATCACCATTTGAAGAAATGCACTCTGACAAATTAGTAAGATCTGAGTTTTTTTTTTTTATTATTTAAATAAAGTTGTGGTAAAACCTGTCGCCTTAATATTGTTGTGCACTGAAGAAAAAAAAAAGCACATGAAGGATATTCATGTTAAGGATTAGAAGAGGTGGTGATCAGTCCTGTAAACTGAGACAGCACTCATTTAACGGCTCCATGTTTAGTGTGTATCTGTCACACTGTACACCTGCTGGAGCTACCTCAGCGATAAACACTGACCTTTGAAACCAAAATGCTAAAAACAGAAAACTACAAGGCAGAAAACAGAAGTTCTCTATTAGCGGAATATTATAAAAAATAAATTAAAAAAAAACCTGTTCGCATGCTTTTCTTTTTTGACTTCTTTGTCTATCAGAAATAAACATTATTATGTAGTATTAGTCTTTGGACTGGAGCAATTAAAACTTCCAGTGAGATAGAAACCGGACAGCAGGCTTTTCAGGAGATGTTTATGGTCAGAAATTTGTGAATTTGGCGATTTAATTGCTGAGTCATTTGTACTGATCAATATTTCAGTCATGTTATGCATACGTTATAATCATAAGGCGTGTGCATCAGGAAATACGTACAGTAACTATACTAGGCAATCACATGAAACAACATCTTACTGGCTGCTGCTGTAATGATACAACTGTTCTTACTGCTAGATCACAAATACACTCACTTCCAGCAGTGTTGGATGTTAGTAGGAGCCCTTAAACACACACACACAGCCACAGTAAAGTAACAGGGGTGTGTGTAGAGGGTTAAGGATGCAAATGGAGAGCAGAGTCAGACAAAAGGTTGAGGAGGCTGAGGGGGGAACAGCTTGATGTATTCCTCTTCAAATGACACATTCTTAAACTTCTCCATAGAGAAGAGAGTCTGGGCGCCCTGTCGGAAGAACATCCACACACTCATGAGTTCACATGGACACAAATACAAATGTTCATCCATACACCAACCAAAAAGAAGATGGAAAAGGCGAGCACACAAACTCATTGGCTTTAAAGGAGGAAGGGAAAAGGTGTTCAATCCCTTCTGAGGCCACAACAAGGTCCCAAACTTCAAATAAAAGCTCCCACCAAATGCTGGTGTTATGCCCTGTTGTGTTACACAGTGGACCAATGAGGTGTGCGGATCCTTACCCAGGTGAAGATGGAGAAGAAGGAGAAGGTGATGGCTGCCCGGGCGGCGTCCCCTCCCTCCCTCAGGGGGTTGTCTTCTTGCTTGGTCACCTGCCACTGGTTGGCCAAGAAACAGAAACCCACAAACCACATGAAGGACCAGAAGGCTGAAAGAGAGAGAAAAGAAAACACAGTTTAAATGGAACAAGATATGATACATCCTGGGATGCTGTATCAAGTCTGGGATCTGGGATGGGAGCTTGAGCCAGGAAGCGGTTAGCTTGGTATAAAGACTGGAAGCAGGAGGAAACAGCGAGCCTGGCTCATGCCAAAGTCACATAAAAATCTGCCAAACAGCATCTCCAAAGCTCACAATAAACATGTTAGCTCGTGTTCATTTAATGAGGTGCTGGTAGATGAAGACTTTTTTTTTATAGCTTTGATAGAGGCAGGCGAATTGTTTCCTTTGGCTTCCACTCTTTTTGTTTAGCTGTGCTATCTCTCTGCTGGCTTTTGCTGCATTTTAAACAGACAGGACAAAACAATTACAAGTGACTTTTGGCAAAGAGAACAAAACAGCATGATCCCAAAATGTCAAACTAGTCCTTTGAAACAAATGTATGAGTGCCAACAAATACCAGTTTGAAGGACAATTGAAACGTTTTTTTGTGTGTATTTTTCCCAAAATAGAATATTTGACAGTGACACAGGTAGAGCAGGGCAAGACAAATAATCTGCTGTAGTTGGAGGTCTATAAATTGTATATCATCAGCATAACAATAAAAATAAGTGGAGATGATCAACTGAGAAAAAAGCAAGGGACCTAGGACTGACCCCCGTGAAGCCCCAAATGAAAAATGAGCAGTCAAACAGCAAGAATTACCCGCAACATCAGATATTTTTCTTTCCTGCTAGCCTGTAGTGGTAACCACACGAGGAGAGAGGTATTAATAGAGCTGGAAATACGGTGGAGAGAGAAAATATATCAAGTTTAATCAGCAACATCCAGGTCCGCTCAGGATACCAGTTGTCCTCTTGTTTTACTAACCCACCAACCATCTCTTTGTACAATGTAGATATGGTGAGAGAGAGACAGACAGAAAGTGTGAGTGAATGATAAAAACAGGGAAGGTGAATCTTGTCTCTGACAGGAAGTACCCAATTACCCGACTCAACACTGGACGATCTTGCCCTCATGTCTGAGTTCACTGCAGCAGCAGTGCAGCAGAGAAGCAAAGGAAGCCGCTGTCAGACACACCAAAGCACAAAGTCGCAGAGGCTTGTTAGTGCTGGAGGAGTCCTCGTCTCCTTATTGTCCCTCTCACTCCTCCTCTCCTTTTGTTGTGATCATAACGTCACTAGAAGTCTGTGAAATGTCAGTGAGGAAAATCTGCACAGAGGAAAGGGGAGTAAAATTGCCTTTATCCTCATCCTAACCCAAAAATACCCACAAGAGCACCCTGACCCCCTACAACAAAACATAGCGGTGCAGTAGCATACAACTGGAGAAAGAGTACAATTGTAAGTATGTGGAAGAGAAACTTGATTAAAAAAAACTCAAATGGTGGCGTTTATCAAACTCGGTGGTTGGGAAATAAAACCTTTGATTATCAGATCAGAAATATCTGATTTCAGAACGTCTGCTTTCAAACTGCTTTGTTATTATTTTTTTTTTTACAAAACTCACAGAACTTTTCAGTGTTAAATTACTTTAGACAACTCGTATCTCTTTCATGTGTACATCATAGTGCCACGTTACAATTGCGTTTGAGGAGAGTGTATGAAAGTGTGTGTTTTGCTTCTTTCTATTCACCTTTCCAATCTTCTGATTGATACTGCAGGCAGTGATGGCCGCCAGTTTGTTTGATCAGGTCGTGTTACCGCCTCTCATCGACACCCCAATTGTTTTGGCAACAGAAAAGCATTGTAATCGAAGCCTCAAATGGCTTTTTATCACATTAAATATGTTTTACTATCTACGTGTCATTTAAAGCCAAGGGGAAATCTGCGGGACTAAGAAAGAAAGAACCACAAACTGCAGTTCCTATAAATGCCCACTGGAGGCGACCTGCAAAAGCGAGTCAATCCCTACAGACCCCCCAGCTTTACAGCAACATTAAACGTGTTTACCGCCTGATACAAAAAGTGGTTTTGATCTCCATAGCTAATTTCCCCATTCATGACAACAGTATGGGTGAATTTTGTTTTAATTCAGCCATTTTATATGGGTGGTAGTTTCATATCGTTATATGGGTAGTTTATATGGGTACATTCATAAGCTACTGGGAAGTAGGAAAGTTCCGACCTGTGTGCGAGTGGGAGAAATCACCTGAACGCCTGTCGAACTGGGAATTTCCCTCTTGGATAGTCGGAGGTTTTTGAGAGCTCAGAGAAGTGGGTCTGACTTCGCTCAACATGCCAACGTTTGTGGTGAAAGAAAAATATATGACTAATTGCTCAGCACAAAAATAAGTCACTTCATGATTTAATTAGGTCATACTAGTTAGAACAGGGTGTTGTGCCAATAAACAATACTAATGAGTATATTAACAGACAACGACAAGTGGTAACAGTCCTCCCACACAGCTGTCACATGTAGAAATGTAGTGTACAAATCATAATGTCTCCATTTCATCCCTGTGATGGTCTACATGTGTGATGACGAGGTTGTTTGTCACATTTTTTTTCCTGGGGGATGCCGTGTTACCTCTTTGTTGTTGTCGTGACAACGCTCTCAACTGGGAAGTCGGAGGTTACCAAATCGGAAGTTTCCCACTTCTCACCTGGACGCACCATAATGCTGTTTTGAGTGACAGGAGGATGCTGTCACAGTTAGCGAACAGCCTGCATGTTTCCATCATAAATACAGACTGGTTTCAGCAACCAGGAGGCTTCATTCTGCCCCTCTAAGCTCCTCCCATGCACCACCTCTTGGCCCATTTTTGGTTTAGCTCGTAAGACTGAGTCAGACACTGTCACGGAAGCTACGTCCATTTTTGTTAAATACAGTACATTCAGCACAATGTCTGCTACAGTATATGACAGACCAAACCTTGTGCTTGTTCTGACACCTGAGTCAGAACACGACATTCAAAACATTACCTGAAAGACCGTAAAGTCACTGACTCAAGCCAAAGAGGTTAAAATGTTTGTTTCAATTTTATTCAGCTGCTTTTTTACCCCCCCCAATCTTTACCCTATGTTATGTTACCTGTAAACATTATATATCTTGTGGATGTTTGAGTAAATTACTGGATAACAGTGAGTCTTGCAGTCCAAATCTCACACAAATAAACAAGTTGTAAAAATAAAGTCTCACAGCGTGTGAAATATAATAGGCCTTGAACTAATCTGTGTCTGTAAACTATAGCAGTAATATCTTAGGATGTGACAGCAAGCTGGAGAACCGCATCTGTAGGACGTGGGCCTTCTGAAAGAGTTGGAAATGATTATTGCGCTGTTTCTTTGAAATTAAACGGAGATATTCTAACTGATCTGAATTGATGAATATGTGAATGTCACCCATAGTTGTCTGAACAAATGAATGTTAAAAATAAACAAAAACTACTCACAATGTTGTTTTTCTGTTGTTAAGAAATAAGGCACATGAAGCATGAAGAGATTCCGGGTTTACCTGACACCCCGATGTCAGCCAGCACAGCTTTCTTACGGTCTTTGACGCTGCTGATCTGGGGGAAGTAGACGTCCAGAGCCAGGAAGGCGATGCAGCAGAGGAAGGCCATGGAGCCCATGAAGACGCCGTAATTGCAGGCGTTCTGGTTGCGGTTGAAGATGCAGTACTCCTCCACCTCCTTGGGGCGGTTGATGTAGCCCTCATTGGCAATGCAGCCAAAGATCACGATGGAGAAGAGCTGGAGGGAAGAACACAAGAGAAGAAGGGATGATAATGTGATAGCAGAGAGGAGAGTCGAGAAGACATTAAACAGGATAGCGTTTGAAAGGCAGCGCCAGAGATCCGTCTTCAGTCTGTTTTACTGTTCAGGACGAGACACAGACAAAACTTCAATAACAACAATGTATGTAAACATGTTTAGCCATTTATGTGTTCTGACGATATGTTTGCTTTCAGGATGTCATGAAAAAAGATATTTTGGAAAAGGTTGATGCCAAAATTCAGAAAATGTGATGGCACTCATTTGTTATGCCATCACACTGAAGATACAGACAACTGAAAAGCAGTAAAACGGTGTCACGGATCATTCTGAACGACACCGCAAACCTATCTAAGCACTGTAAACAGGCTTCCCAGTTATGAGTCTCAGTTGTTACAACACATCATCTGAATGTTGACATCCTGAAATGTTTGTGTTGTTGTTTGTGAATTTTGACAGCATCTGTTGCAGCAATGCTCCACACTCAAGATTCAACGAGATAACATGATCTTGTTTGGGTGAACGTGGCAGCAGTGTGAGCTGTCTCAAAACCTTCTACTGTCATTACTGTTCAGTCTGTCAAAGAGTAACGTTGTGTGTGTTTTAGCACACTGTGTGTAAAGCAATTCATTTTTTTTTTTTTTTAAACAAAACTTGCATTACAATAATTCGATTGTGAAATGGCTACTTTGCATCTTTAAGAACTGTAATAACTTCAAATAGTAAAACTGCTGGTTAATCCAACAACCTGATAACAAGTAACAGCTCTGTCCATCACTGACTAATGTGCATTGCTATTTAAATGACTCTCTCAGTAGTTTTGTTTATCACAGTTCCCCAGACTAACAGTATCTCACTAAAAGTACTTAAAGCCAGTCAATAAATACCAAGATAAAAAAAACTCAGAAAGTAAGCAGAACATTCTGACATCAGATTAGTTGGAACCAGTAAATGTTTTCGTAAAAAAAAAAAAAAAACTGAAACAATCAACATTTTGACTCACTGAGTAGTTGACAACTATCAACGGGGTTGAAAATATGTGCAAAATTGCTAAAAAATGTAACTGAAATTACTTCAGCTAATGGAGTAATTAGTGGATACATTGTATTATTTCAGAACTAAATAGTTATTATGTCATTCAGGAATTGACACGTTTAATAGCTTTATTACAGTTTTATTAGTTTAACTGCGGTGGGGTTTCTTGGAGTGAATAAGGAGTAAATTTAGTCTTTCTTTACATAGATGATGTTTGCATGGCCTGTTTCACATGTGCATGCTAATAATGCTTGTGCTTCCATGCTGAGTGTTCCTCAATGTTTTTTTCCCTTCATAATCTGATCTCCCTGCTCACATCTGTATGTGTGGACCTGCTTGGTTTTCTCTGTTGTTTTGTGAGAATTTCATCAGGGCCATTGACATCCCAAAACAACAGCACCTGCTGCAATCATATGGTATGTTTAGCCTGACCGGGTAATTTGTGAATAAGAAATCACTTCAGCGTGATACTCTCAGCCCATAATGTCACGGCAACCCTGCAGGGGAGCTTTCATGAATAATCCATCATGCCTCAATGCACCTCCAGGTTTTCTCTTAAAATATGAAGTTTGATTGAAGAAAAATGTGCCTTTTTCCGCTATTTTGCTGTTCAGTACGACAAATACTGAACACGCAATGAGAACACTTCATACTCTGTGTGATAGTTAGTCCGTTTTGTGTACAATGTGACTATCAGGAAAAATCTGGAAAAAGTATAATTTTGTCAATGGACTTCAATCAGAATCTATGGAAGTAAAACTGCTGTAGATATCAATGTATTTTTGGGAAAAGTTTGATATCTTCTTATTTTATTTGATCTTATTTTATTTTATCAAGCAAGTGATATGAATTGATCATGATTTTCAAATTTAAAAATCAATCAGTAAATGCAACTATCTTCCTTTCTTATTTCCCCTTTTTTTTTTACCTGCAACTGGTCATAATGCGTTAAAGCACTAAAAGCTGTCTGCTATTCACCATTAAACAACATAAAGAGAGAAGGAACATGTTAAGGCTCCACAGGTTTGCAGGTAAAATGTGTGGCTCTGTGAGGTCAGATGTCACAGTGTGAACAGAAGAAACACGCAAAGACTATTCCAGCCGTCAAAAAGTTCTGTGTGGAACTTCCTCAAAACATAAATGAAGATGAGGTGCATGCAGTACGAACTCTGCAGCTGAAGCTATCAGATCATCAGTCTACCATAGTTATGTACAATCATTAGCGTAAAGCACCGAGCAACTAACTGTCCATCCGGTCATCGATAATCAAAGGTCAGACCAAAGCGAAGGTTTTAGAACTCGGATTGGCATTTGTTGACCATATTGATGGGTGGGGGGGTGTTAAAAGTCAAATAATAGTCGATTACTCAGCGATTATTGAATAGGATTTTTTTCCAAAAATGTTGAACTATTTTATTCAAATGCGGCATCTGATTAACGTGAATGACGTAGCAGGAGGCATTAATCACATCCACTCTCACCAGGATTTGATCATTTACACTAAAACTTATACAATTAGAAACAAATTAAAGATGCTGTAAACATATCAATAATTTGCACCTGACAAAGCCTGACAAAATATGTGTATGTGACATTAATGTATTAACATGTGCCAGTAAAACATTTTATTCCACACGGAGCCTGGAATGACAATTCATTATTTCAAAGGCACATTAAAGTATTATTTCTGACAATACTGTAATGCAGATGTTCTGTGAGGCTGTGTGCTGGATAGGTTTTGTCCTTCCAGCGGTGGGCCGGCTGAGGTGGAGGGAGGGACAGTGACGGTGGCGAAATGGAGCCAATGAAGGGACAAGGTTACTCTGATAGCATCTGATCCCTCCCTCCTCTTCCATCCTCTCGCCTCGGTCTTGTATTTTCTTCTCCGCTTCTGTCTGCCTTTGTCTCAAAGAGCTACAAAATGGAGTCAGTAACAAGGGGAGGTTACCAAGATACCATCTAACTCTCCTCACCTCTCCTCTGCAGCATCACGGAAACACCCTTATCAAACCCATGAATCCAAAACCCCCTCAGTGTCGGTATTCCACCCTGCAGTGCTGTATAGCAAGTCTACTTTGTACTTCACTTGATACCAGCCGATCAGACAACTCCATCCAGCAGACAGGCCCTCAGACCAAACCTCGCGGGAGCTTTTTCTATGAAGCTAAAAACCGAGACTGAGCATGTTTATGTTTGCCGGCAGTCTGCGTGTGGACTTTGCAGCGGTGAGTGATGGATTCAGAGTGCGTCTGTGTGTATGTGATGGAGAGAAAGACAGCTCCAAGTGAACCCCGGGTTGGTGGACAGTTTACCCAGCTGTTGCGTCTGTGTTTGTGTGGTAAATGACAGCGATACAAAAGGGAGAAAACACAATAGACTACTTCCATCGACAGCCCTGATCATGAAGGCCAGCAACCGGGCCGCGAGGAGACAGGGATGTCAGTCACGATGGGGATTACAGCACAGTTTTTCTCTTCAACCCCGTCCGTCTTTATCTTCGAAAACCTCCCAGTTTCCCTCCACTGTCTTTTCCACGCTTGGAAAACAACAATTTTAGTGCTGACGTTGTGTGCTCAACATCTGAAGTGCCAGCAGAAGCAGAGTATAAGTCTATTCAATTTTCTTGACACAGACTTCATCATTTCAAGACTGACATGTTTGAGATCACAATCTCTTTTTTGAAAGAGAAAAAGTTCAAAATGAAGCTACCTTAAGTTGATTTTCTATCTGCGGCTGCGTTGTTTGGAATAGTTTTAGTGAATATATTGAGTTTAATTTTAGAATAATTGTTTTCTGCAAACAAGCCCTGAAATGATGAATTACATATTTTTGAAAAATCTAATCAAATTAAGATCTAGTTACTGTTTTTATTTTACATTTGCATGGTTTTCTTGAAGGCATAAAGTTTTCGGTCGAGATAAATTCCATACTTATGTCATGTGATGGTGAGTGCGCCGTGTTTCTAAAGGAGGCAGTGACCTGTAGTTGAAAGCTCTAGAAAACGAATAAGACGCTATATAAACAGCACGGCATTTCAGGATAGGAATGCCTGAGTCGATTGGATTTGTACCGAAATAGCTATTGGATGGATTCCTGTGAAATTTGACACGGCCCAGTTCCACGCCATGAATTGGATTGGCGTTAATAATCTTTTAGTTCCGAGCGACTATCAAATAGTACTTTTGCTTGAAATGCTCATTCCTAGTCTCGGATAATGTTGCTGAATTAGAAGGACTTTGGTCCAGGCCTTCAAGTCACACACTCAAATATTTCAGTTGTGTCCTCTTTTGCGACACCTAAGGGGATGAGGTGTAATGGCAGTTATGTTTTTGGACTTAACTTCCCACAGATTGGATCAGTATTGCCTGTGATCAGTCGGTTGGTCGCAGCATGTTTCTGTGTGTGTATAGCTCTGCCTTCCCCCTCTGGTGGAATAACTTGTGACTCGCCAGACAACCAGCTTGTTCAGTTCAAGTCACAGCAAAAGTAAGAGCCTTCATCAGGCTACATCACCAAAAAAAAGTAGATCTTATTCAGTGCTCCGGTTTATAACTAAATACTAAAAATAATGACGTCCCACCAAACTCAGCTATACTTTGTGTTCAATGCTAATTACAAAATGCGAGAAAGCCAACATGAGTCACCTTCTGTCAGGTCCTTCAGTATCATAATGCAAAATAGGGATGTCGCAATATCAGAAAGTTGGTAGTTGTAACCAATTCCACTACAATCCACAATTATGGACATTAATTCTGATACCAAAAATAATAAATAAACTGATGCACACACAGCATGCTTACAAATGTTACATTTTGAAGGACTGAACAGTCATTACAGTGGCCTGTTAACATTATGACGTCTATCAAGCTAGGCACGCCCACAAACATACCTCTCTTTGAGGCCTAATAATTAATTATGCATTTATTATGTTTATTTGTTCATCAGGAGTGAATTTAGCTCAAGACAAAAATAGACAAAAAACTTGACCTTGTGAAGTTGAGGCTTTTTGATTTATGAAGCCAGATTATATATTTGCCCCTTGTGGTCATCAGTGGTATTGTACTTTACAACTTTACAGCATTAAAACATTTGCTTTACTTTTCAGAGCTGGAGGCTACATTTATTTTGATCTGCGGGTAAAACTTACTGGCGAAGTGATTGCATGGCCACTTGTATTAATCAGCAGAAATAAAAGGGATTTGGTGTATTATGGTTTACACACAATAAGCCATTTTGAGCTATCGGGCTGTAAAATCCCATCATTTAAACCGACTTTAATGACAAACCGATTGGATAGCTTGTAAGTGGGAAACACAAGCTGGCATTTGGAGTCTGTGGTGTAATGGCAAACTGTAACAGTTCGTTAGCAAGCATGCGCAACATTTCGGTTCCCCTCCACCCACTTTCTGCCTCTCTGCTCTCCGGCCCATGTATCTCACGCACTCTGCTCTCCGACTGAATGGTGTGTGGAGGAGGATAGTAACACCTCAATCCCCTCCTTCATATACCTGCAGTATTTTCATTAAGGATGGAGAAGACGATGATGAGACGGAGGAAGAGATGGAGGGATTGCGGAGGGAAGTGTTGGGGGCAGAACGGGTATGGAGGCGGTGCTATTTTTAGACCGACTGCATCATTGTTCCCTCCCTCCCCCAACGTCTTCTCCCATCTCCCCTCCTTACAGGCCCTGCCTCTGCCCACGAGCGTTCTTGAGAAAAATGAGCACACACACACACACACACACACACACACACACACACACACACACACACACACACACACACACACATACAGGACATACACTCAGCCATATACGGCTCAAACGCTCGCTCAGCTTGTGCACTGCTTCACATGGCAGGCTTACTTTAGGATTCAGGTCAGAAAACAAAAAGTCACACACACACACAAACACAAACACACACACACACACACACACACACACACACACACACACACACACACACACACACACACACACACACACACACACACACACACACACAGTACATACATACATACATACATACATACATACATACATACATACATACATACACACACAAAGCCAATCACATGATATCAAAACACCCTGTCTGCTCGGAATAGTCACGAAATAAACTTATGCTAAAGATGCATAAAGTACAATGAGCAGAAAAGTGGTCTGTGTATATTTTTCATTTGTTTACTTGTTCACGTTCCTCTTTAGAGAATATATAACATCTTATATTTGCTCATCTAACATTGACACACTAGATTTGTGGCTCTCGGTTTAAAGCTATAGAAAATGTGGTGACTTATCATAGACATAATATATTTTGTTCCAATGGTAGAAAATGTAGATACCCTTTTTAATAAAAGCCAGTGATGATGTATTAACCAAATTGAAATGACTTCAAACAAATACTCAAGTCTGTCAGTAATGAATATGTCTACATGGCTTTCTCATCCCACTTACTCACATGCAAGTAAATACACTAAAGAGCATTTCAAGTTTTTTTTTTTTATCATGTGTACATTTCTGATGCCTCTTGCTATCTGTAATAATGGACACAGCTTGTCGTTTAATTAGCGTATTTATAGAGCGCGGAGCTTCATTCTTGCCACATCTCAGCCTTCCTTCAGTGAATGGAACTGATTCTGGCGTTATCACGTGACTTAAGTGTAGCCCGAAGTCATTAGCAGGAATGAGTGGATGTCCAGAGAAAGATCCGGTCATCAAAAGACAGGATCATCTTTGAATAGGCAGCCATATACGATCTTCTCCCAACAAAACGCAACCTGTTTTCACATGATCACATTTCTGTGATTACGCCACATGATGGAAACCTCTGAAAAAAGCCAGTTGTCCTGAAACAAACTGCAAGGTCCCCAGTTCAATTCTAGCCAGGCATCTTTTCTGCATGTTACCCCTCATCTGTATGCATATTTCATTGATTATGATGGCAGTTTGCGTCATATTGTGAACTAGCGGTGTTCGCAGTGTTTGCTTTACAAATACAGTGACTGTGGCGGATGTACAGTTCATCCGTGTCTCTCACTGTTTTTTGATTTGGATGCAGAAGCAAGTTTGTCAGTTTCTGTAACAGGGACAGCGGGACCTGCAGGGCCACTAGTTTTTAGTGATGTGACACACTTTGTTTTTTTTTTGATGGTCCCCAGAGAAACTCCTCTGGGAAATAAACTCACCACCCGGGACTCTCTTACTCTATCTGCCTCTATTTTCCAAACTCTCCCCTTCTCCCTGCTCGCTCCAGTGACACAGGCGCCAAACACACAAACACTCTCACTTGAAATAAGGATTGGTTTTGGCATGACCTAGTTTGCCGAGATTGAAAACACACGTCGTCTTCAGGATCACAATTATATTTGCTATCACATGGCAGTGGGCAGATTGAATTACTGAGCCTTTTCTCCGGCTGCCAGCAGAAATCCAGATGAGTTTGTGATGGCTGGAGCGAGAGCCTGTCCTTCACATGGGCAGCAACTGTGTATCGCAAGGTGGAGTGCATCATTTTCTACATTGTGTACCACTGTGATACAAACATGAGCTTAAGCATACATTGTAAACACATAAAAACCACACAGAAACATGCACGACAAATGAAATGTGGTGAACTCGCTGCACCTAAACATTCTTCACTTGCTCAGCAGCCATGGAAAGTGGAGCATGTGACATGGTTTCATAGATGACTCTGCTTTAAACCATCCCCCACTCTTTCTTTTCTGTCAGTGTACGACTTTTTTAAGTGAGTGTGTGTGTGGAGGTTCCCCAGCCCCACGGGTCTGTAGACACATCACAAGGCTTCTGGAGGTGATGAAAGCAGCCACTGTGAAGAAAACCACGTGGGGCCTCTGATCTTGTGACCATCGGAGGGTCACTCACAAATTGCACATTAAGGATGCTGATTGCCAGAAGTGTGTGCATAATATGTGTGTGCACATGTTAGAGAAACTGTGTTTCTCTGGCATGTGCTGGAGCCATGCGTAAAGGCCTCTGGCATCTCCCTTTTATGATGTTGGTCACTGTGCTTTTGCCTTCTTTTTTTTTTAATTCCTTTCTTTTCTGTCTTTATATTGAAATCATAAATTCTGTCATTTGAGTGATTGCTACATGCAACTCACACACACACACACACACACACACACACACACACACACACACACACACACACACACACACACACACACACACACACACACACACACACACACACACACACAAACAAACACCTGTCTCAGCTGCAACCGAGACCGAAATCATATCTGTTCAGTCTGGCTGGTTGTGAATGATTTAAAGCTGCTGTTGTGGTGGCTGAAAGGCCTTTTGGATGCATTGTAACGGCCAAACAATTGAGCCGGGCCTCATGTCAGCCTGGTATTCACACTGTACCTCGTGCACAATCCTGTATTGGAACAAGCCACACACACACACACACACACACACACACACACACACACACACACACACACACACACACACACACACACACACACACACAGAAGTAGCCTAGCAATGTCCGGGTCTTTGTGGCTGCAGCCTTCGTCATCGTGCGCTCACATTCAAACAGCAGATTACATTCTATAAAATACTGAAAAAGTAAATTCGTGATCCTCTTTGTTGGCTTGTTCACTGACTCATCGAAAAACAAATTCAAGTTTATGAAAGAAATTGTGAGTCCAAACTATAATTACATTCCAAAATAATCCGTCTTTATGAGGGATTGAGTCCTTTAAGACTTCTTAAAACAAGAAAAGAAAGCCCATGGGGTGAACCAATGTCATTACTTTTAAATGAACCAGCCTTTGTTTGTGGAATTTAGTCATACGCATGGAAAACTTAA
The DNA here is from genome assembly GCF_022577435.1 of Embiotoca jacksoni. Taxonomy (NCBI): domain Eukaryota; kingdom Metazoa; phylum Chordata; class Actinopteri; family Embiotocidae; genus Embiotoca; species Embiotoca jacksoni. The sequence goes on from NW_027185392.1 coordinate 19,830,083, forward strand.
GAAAAATATGTTTCAACATTCTGGCTAAGCAGCCAAAATTATTTGTGTTGTAATTTTTTCATGGACTGTTGACAGACAGGCACACACCCATCATATACATGGAAGAAGTAATTAAAGTACTGCAGTTGGGAAGTGCCAATACAGAGAGAGAATTTGGGGAATCCCATGTATCTGATAGATATAAAAGATATAGCAGCACTGTGAAGTAGGACAGCAGTGTGTGGTGGCCAATATGCACAAATATAAATACTTTTTTTTTTTATAGAACATAATGCAGAAAAAGATGCTTGAGGTAAATTAGAAATTGTTCTTTTTTTTAATGAGCTACCTGTACTGATTACATCTCCAATGAAGTTTAGTGTAACATATTTTTGTCACCAAGTGTTTGATAACCACATTGGACATTTGATCATTACAATAAAAATGTTTATATCAACTATATATGTGGTATATAGAGAACATTGACTGACATATTGCAATTGGTATTTTTTTATTCCCTAAAAAAACAATTCAGCATCGGCCCTAAAAGTCCAGTATGTGTTGGGACTGGATTGAGGCTGGAACGAAAAACAAGTTGTGAAAAAGATTTAAAGTGGGAATACGCTCAAAATGTGCTCGTGAAAGAAGCAAGACATGACAATCATTGAAACAGGGTGAACTTTTGCAGCTCAGCACATCTGACCCATCACCGTATAACACGGTCACCCTGGTTGGATGTTTAGCTTTGGAGAGTTACAGAACTTGTAAGATGGAGCCTAATTCCAAGGTTGAAAAGGTGAGGCGAGAGGGCTTTCACTTGCATCCTGATCATGAAGGATCAGCCTGAGAACCTCCACGCCTTTTATAACCTCATATCTTTTGTAACGTCAAGCAACCGGTAAAACAATATGGACGGCCATGTAAAAAAGGAGAAACAAAAACAGAATTTTCCGAACGCTTTTTCACTGGTGGCTGTGTTCCACTCTGATCCTTCATGTTACTCTTTCCAGTCTACATACTGTATTGACATTCGCTAAATGTCAAAATGTCCACTATTTCAAATGGACAGTGAAAGAAAACACAGACTCCGCCCAGCATTACGATACAACCAAACAGACACAGAACAGACATGTTGAATACTCGTCCACAGATTCCCTGTTATTTGGTTCGTTCTGCTGTCAGAAGTAAACAAAAACAAACTGACAGAAAACCGAAGCTGTGAATGGTCGGTAAAAGTAACTTGTGAAAAAGGATGACGGTGAGAAGTGATGCTCACCGGAAGTCAGCATTGAGTTCGCAGCTGCTTAATAGAGGATCACTGCCGGAGGGTATCACTGTGGATGTGTGTGTGGATGTGTGTGTGTGTGTGTGTGTGTGTGTGTGTGTGTGTGTGTGTGTGTGTGTGTGTGTGTGTGTGTGTGTGTGTGTGTGTGGGCTTATTGTCTGCAGCAGAGCGTTGGCCTAGGCTGGGGATACCTGATTGCTGCTGTCACCATGGCAGCAGCTGCTCATGTAATGAGAGCAAGAGAGTGAGAGAGACGGGAGACCTTGTCAAAGTACAATTGAAGGAGAGCCACTGCAGCACCAAGGATACACAATGAGACAGGCAGACCGCATCACAAGTCCAGGACACAGCGCCACTCATATCTACACATCTACTCTCTATTCTGCTGAGTAACTCCTTCACACACACTCTGCTCTTCTCAATATGCCTCTCTTCTTCTTTTTTTTTTTTTTTTTTTTTGCTTCATCATCATCTCCTCTCCATTTGAATTGGGGGTGGGAGTGAGTGAGAACATGATCAGGTGAGTCCAAAGACTGTATCAGTGCAAGGAAACAGACGGTTCCTAAATCTTGTCAAGTCTCGCATAACAGAATCAGTGAGAATAGAACTGCAGTCTGGACTGGTGCTCATTCAGTTACAAGTTGTTGTTTTTTAAATGGCAAGGGGTTCGTGAAACAACACCATGTGGTTAGCATTAGGTACAAACACTGCTTCGGTTCGGGTTCGGAAAAGATTTCTTTAAAATAATTCACGTCTCTCAGACTCAAATTCAGGTCTCCCGGGTGAAAGTCCTGGGCTGGATTTGTCCAACCAGCCTCAGCCTACCTCACGACTCAGACTTAAGCACTGACTTCAAATCACCTCCAGCACATGACCTCCTTCTTCGACCCCGGTCGTACGTGCGTGTACTTTTGACACCAAGGCGAAGCCAAACGTACACTGACACGGTATCTTCCAGTGGACTGACGGGTGCATCGCACACTTTGATGTGATAGTGGGCGTACTCAGGTCTAGCTTACGTGGCCACTGTAGCCAGTTGTGCTTTGCATACTGCGATGTGAAGGAGTGAAATAAGTACCCTGCTTATCTGCTGAGTCGGACCAGAGCCAATCACTTAAAGCTTTGCGAATGCTCGTAAAAGGACCACACCAGAAGCTTTCCATATTTTAGCCCATTTATTACAAATGCAAATTTTACAACTGCAAACTATGCATTTACTATGTTGCATGAAAAGCTGTTAGCAGACTGTTGATTGAGTTGTGTAGTCTGTCACACTCATGAAGAATATACATTTGAATCAGTGTAGGCTTGATGATACATTTTGAAGACCATTGTAGTAGTCCTTCTTCTACATGTTCCTCCTCTTTTAACTCCTTCATTTCATCTCTCTTTCATCATTGTGAATTGTCTCCTGGTCGTACTGTCTGAATGCAAAACTGATTCACCCATTGATTACAACTGCACTACATAGTAGCCGGTCACTGCCTACTGATCCTTTTGAGCTACCTTGCCGTTATTCTGGGTCTACCTTACCTAGCCTGGTATTACCAGACCTAAATTTATTGTATGAATATATGGGAGTAGCCATGCTTCGTTGACGGGTGTTTTGAGTCATCGCATCCAAATCGGCGTAAATCTCAAAAGAATTTAACACATTTTTTGGAGCAGCCAAAAATACATCTACTGTTTGCAGTGCGCCAAAACTCAACCACCGGCATCATTGTTGAAACAACTTCACTGTTATTGCACCCCCACTGGTCGCTGAATGATTCGCCCTGCAGAGTGGCTGAGAAAGCCTTAATGTAACCAGGGCTTCCAGGCTATAATCACAATGAAGACTGGAACTGTGAGCAATAGTTGGGTGGAGCCAGGCTAGAAGTTCACCCACTCGGAGCTCAGCACCACCAGGAAACTTCTACAAAGCCTTGGGACGGATTTCTTTAACGTCACCAAGTTTGAGTTTATATTAGTCAAAGTCAAATTATCATTATAAAGCAAGGCAGAGTAGATGTTTCAAAGCCATCTGGACTTAAATTGTTTTCTACACAACAACAATATGCAAATGACTGAAATGAATGCAGCCTTGGTGTGCATTATACTATTAAAGCAAGGTTCAACAGCCTGCATATAGATTATCTATATTGTACAGAAATAGAACTCGTGCCTGATGGAAGGAAAATCAAAACTGAAAGTGGTCAGTAAAGGAAGTAAATCCGACATTAGTATGAAAGGCCATTCAGATCCATCTTAGATTTAGATTTCTGGCAATTAAGGACAAACACAACAGGCATGATCACAATTTGTTTTAATGTGCACACTTCAGAGAATTGACTGGGTGAGGTTTCCCACAAAAGCCAACAAACACTATCCTTAGTGCAGTATGTAGACCAATCAGTGGAGTTTAGGGTGTTACTGAGGCTGACTAGCCAAATTCCTAAATGTGTAAACAACCCTAATTGACAAAGTCTAGCTCTGCTTTAGGGTCATTTGTAAATATTTAATGCAAAAATCGGAAGACTTTACGCCCACACATGATGACTGCAAGCAGATAAAGGCATTTGTACAATGCAAACATGCAACCTACATCTCAAAATAGCTTTCAAACGGTGTTCTGACATGTAGGCACTAACAAACTGTGGGTGTTTGTGTGCGAGTGTTCCGGTTTAGCACGGAGCTGACAGAATGTGCCACGCTGCCATGTTTGTGTGTTTGTGTTGCTAATATCAAATAGTTACTCAACAATTATAAAATCTCTTGGCCTCTGAAATCCCAGTCACCATCGCAGCTAAATTTAAAGCATTAACCCACGTTGCTTATGTAAGGGTGTTTTAATTCAATGGAAATATCAGAACAGTCGGGTTTTCTTCAGCAGCTTTCCAATTTGACTTCTCTTGGATGTTTAACCTCGGCTGTGCAGACTGGTATAAGTAGAGCAGATAAAGATAATGATATTATATCAATATCGTGATATGAGACGTATATGATATGATATGTACTGTCTATCATATATCATATATCATTGTAACTTGATATTGAATAAGTTCTATCTTTTCCTGTTTTTTAAGGCTGCATTACAGGAAACTGATATCATTTTCAGATTTTACCAGACTGTTCTAACTGTTCTATTATTTCCTTTATCCACTGAGTCATTATTTGTACATTACTGATGATTATCTATCCAAAAATCTCATCGTGTAAAGCCTTAGTTTTTAAAATTGGAAGACTGTCCATCAGTTCTTCTGCTACGGTGGAACGTTTCTCTGCGCTCATGCAAAATCTGAGTTTAAGGTGTGTGCCTGCGAGCAGGATTTGTGACATCACAACTAATTAACTAGTTTTAATTCGGGAGCCAGTTTTGATCTAAAAAGCAACTCACTGAGGAATAATGTGGAAACTTAAGTGTGCGTTGCATGTATACTAAGAAAGGTCTGCCAGTCAAGTGGAAGACATCTGGTACTTCGGTCTGTAATGACTGCAACGTTTCAGTTGACAATACAAATAATTGCAATTAACGATTTAAGTGTCTTTTTCTGTTCATTTTATGCTGCTATTTTTTGCAGAAGCCTAATCATAGTTTAATGCACACACATTTTAGAAAGAAGAAGAGACATTTTATTGGCTGTGGTTTTTGGCTTTGCCACTTCATCCATTATTTTATTGTCAATAGATGTTCATCAAAATGCAGCTGGTTAAAGACTAGTTAAGCACCTTGAGACAAACAGTTGGTGGTGCTAAATCTCCACTCGTGCCATTAAACCAAAGCAGAGAAAGCAGGCATAGCGAGATGAGGTCATGACAAGAGTGTCAATCAAAGCTCAAACGGTGAAAAAAAAAAAAAAAATAGTTACGGAGCTTTGATGTTTCTGTTTCATTAAACCGTTTTCATACAGATGAAGGGAAACAATTGTAACGTTTTATACAGAAGGGATCCTGATCAGGCGATTATGTAATAATTGTGACAAGCCTTGTATTCAGTAGCTGAACAAAATATTTGCGTAGGGTTGTTCAATGAGGAGGGTGTTGTTGTTATTTTAAGAATTTCTCTGCAGGTAATTTTACTGGAAAAAAAAAAAGTATCAACCATAACTCATTAATCAAAGTGCTGGGTTTTTGGTTAAAACATATCTGGAGGGGAGCGTTTGTGTATTTGTAAATAACAATGTGTTAAAAGTCATCTTTGAAATGTGTCTTTTTGTCTGATTTGGATGCAACAGTCTCATGGAAATAAAAGGAATTCAGGGGGAGCTTTATCACTGACTGTGGTGGCTGTAGCAGAAACATTATTCAAAGTGTGTTATTTCAGAGTACACACACACACACACACACACACACACACACACACACACACACACACACACACACACACACACACACACAGCAAATATCTCTCTTTTTGTTGCGTTAGTACAGAGTTAAATGGTGGACTTTGATCTGCATTTACCCCGCGGGCAGACAGAAACGATGCTTTGGGCATGTCGACTTCTGAAAATGAAAAAAAAAAAAAATCTTCTTCAGCAGAGTCAAGCACAAAGCAGAACTAAACAGCCTGTTTAGGTGCATAATGATTTGATGGATGTTTTAAGTTGCCCTGGTGATGAGCCAAATCCTTGAGCAGCAGCAGCATTTAAGGAACTATGCTCAAAGCAAAGAAAGCAATGATCCAAACTTCAAAAGTAATACTCTTTTAAACAGATCAAAGCAGAACCACGGGCAAAACGATGTCATCGTTGCTTTCCAAGTCGGGTCGATGCAGTTTAGTTTACCTCAGTAAATACATTAAGCTCTTCTTATTTCTTCATCTAGAAATTGATCACACACAACACGCTCTCGCTCCATCTGTCAGTGGTCACTGTTTCTGTTTTCTCCATCATTCGTGCATCATCACAAACATGCAGGACTGCCTCCCTGATGGTGAGTCACACACACACACACTCACACTCACACACACACACACACACACACACACACACACACACACACACACACACACACACACACACAGTCATTATCACCTCCATATTCAGCCATCATAAGTCAGAAGAAGTGGGAGATAGAGACAAAAGGGAGGGCAGAGAGAAGCCTCAACCACCATTCATAAACTGCTCTCTCTCTCTTTCCAAGTATTCATTCCTGTTGGTCTGCCTCTCTCTAACACACACACACACACACACACACACACACACACACACACACACACACACACACACACACACACACCCGTTGGACGTCCCCCATCAACAAATGTCTAAAGTACTGAATGTTTCCTTCCCCACAGACTGCAGCAGACTGAGTATTAACACCATCACAAAAAACATCACAACTCCGGCTCGGGCTGTTACTATGGAGACATGTTGCTCTGGTGACGCCTTAGGGCGGGGCATATGATGAGGGGCCAAACCAAAAGTATTATCTTTTTTTGTGTAGGCTATATTAGTTTTTTTTTTTTTATAAAATTTTAATGTGATGATAATGATCAAATGTTGAATCAAACCTCTGATGCTGAAAAATACAAGGCTGCTGGATGGGAAGGTTATAGGAATGAAACACAGCAATATCATCACCATGGAAGCAATTTGTCAACCTAAAATTACACTTAAATAAATACGCTTAATTTTAGCCATTTATCAAGAAAATAAATCCCAACATTTGTTGTCTCAGCGTCTTCTTTTTGAGATGTCGACTAATGGTTGCAGTTGCATTAATAAAGAAGTATCATCAGGTCACCATATAGCCTATATATATATTGTATATACAATTATCAACAAATCATTTGGAGCCCTTTTGCTGCCTAATTATTCAGTCAATAATAAAATAAAAAAGACAGATTAATGGATAATGACAGGAACAATTACTTAAAGATTTTGTTTTTTAATTTATTTGGAAAAATCAAACTTAATATTCATAGAATACCAGTGTTTCCACAGTATTATATTGTGACATTATTGTGTACAGTAGTAGTAAGAATCTGGTGATACAATAAATATATAAAAGAAAAGGGGTGATTTTTTTTTTGTTATATTTCCTGATATATTGTGATACTGTAAGTAGGGTAATATATTACAGTTATTGTTTACCTAATTTTAGGAAAACAATTTCCTGTGTCAGCATACGTTGTTGCAGTTGAAGTTGAAGAGTATTATAAGCAGGGGCAGTGCTATAAGTACCAGAGTGCACCTGGGCACGCTAAGTTGTGGATCATCTCTAAGCTTGTGTATCCACTGTTCCTGTGGTGGCAAGTTTACATACAATCATCAAAAATATCTATTTACATTGCTTTATTTTAACAAAGTCAACAATGTAATGACACTATTTTCAACGGTTGTTCTGGGTTATTAAAAAAAAAAAAAAAGTGTTCTTGTTTGATTTCAGTCACAAGAAGTTCCTGCAGATGTTTCACAATAAAAGCCTTGTTAAGAAATGAAGGTTTTCTGTCTTCTAAAATGCTAGAAATTTGAAACACATACAGGAAGTGTTGAGTCTTTAAATCATAAACTTCCTTACACCCCTACAACGTTAAATAACTGTCTTTCTTAATTCTAAATAAAACAAATATTCCTGTTGTACAGTATACTGTTCAGTATTTATCATATGTATAATCAGTTCATTAACCAGAGCTGTGACTGCCACATATATTACGCTGGCCTCAAAATAAAGTCCAATAAAACACAAAGTCCTTCATCTCACTGGATTAACTAAGATATGTCTGTGTATTTATCTACAGGGGAAAAAAAAAAAAACAGACCTCATGACTGAAAACATTACATCCGATAATTTCATGGTTCACTGACTGACCACATGACTTGGCTTCACATGTTACTTGGAGCTCGGGGTTATAACACGCTGACATATGGTTTAGATCTGCAGGATGTAATTCATGTATTATGTGAGTATTAGATTTACTATTAATCACACTTGTAGCTTTCATCACAAGGGACAGAAGTAGGACGATGGTGTGCAGACACTTGGTAGTAAACTTCAATAAGTTCCACCTGTCTCTTCTCCCTTTTGCACATTCTTGAAAATGCTCTTGCTGTTATTTACGGCCATGCAGACACAACCCTATAAATAAGACATAACAGCAGCTTTGTGAATTTCATGCTATAAAGTGGGGAGACCGTCACCATTAAAATATTGAATGCTTTACCGGAGTGAGTTTGTGGGGAAAAAAACAACAACTTTGTTGTGTACATTTAGCAAAAAAACAACAACAAGCAAGTGTGAAGTGTCTTGAAGCATTCCAACTGTTGATCATTACTTCTGGCTAAACAGTCTGCTGGTCTTAAAATCGGATTAACTGATTTTTGGAAGATAAAAGTTAGCAAATTTGTCTCATGGCATGTCATCACTGAGTCCTAATCTGTAGCCATAAATTCAAATTCACAGGAACTGACGGGCCTGTGGAGCCGACTATATTCTTACAGTATTTCGCAAAGAAACTGACCATAAATGTTAAGATGTACAACTAAAACATAGAGAGGGGGACAGGGGAGAGGGTGGCAGAGATGTTGATTCATGTTCCCTCATGAAAACAAATCTTATGGTGTGTCTGTCTTTCATTCTGAAGGTGATATGAGAGTCAAAAGTGCCTAAAGCTGCTCATCCACTACATTCATCTAGAATTCATTGGGACCATAATCCTATAAAATGCCACCAGGCCCCTTTGAGGACTTGTGTGTTGCCATCTGTTTACTATGCTTCTTAAAAGTGTTCCCCTACTGTTGCTGCTCCTTTTGATTAGACGTCCTCCTCCCTGGGGGAGAGTGGGCAGTTAATATGAAATCTGTTATGAAATCATTGTGCCTGTGTGTTTTCACTACGCATATTAGAAAACATTATTTGGTCACAAATGTATTATCTGTGGAGGGTAAATGTGACAGTGATCAGGACTCTTGCACATTAGCAGCCCAGCCAGTACTATACATATAGCCTATAATAACAACTATAGACTTTAATAAACCAATAATAGGCTATACTATTATTAAATATATATTCAAAATGAAAATAAATACCATGTTATGATATCTTCCAGCAATCTCTGTCACATAATTTCTCACAGATGAAGCCTTCAAGGGCCCCTCTTCAATGCTAATGTAACCCCATATTTGTCATTATACAAACACGTGAAATGTACTATAGGAATAGTAATGAGTAGGAGCCAATGCAGCCACTCTGCAGCTATAATTAAAAAAAAAACAACCTTCTTTTTCTTTTTTTTTCTGTCTCCTTTCGGAGCTTTGACTCACCCACGACACTATGCGGAGAACGGTCTGAGGCTGCTGGAGGAAGGTGACGGGGTCGAAGGCTCCTCCGGCTTTCCCGGCTCCGTATGCCTGCATCCCCTCCATGGTCCTCCTCCTGTCTGCACAGCCTCCTCTCTGGTCCTCCTCTCTGGTCCTCCTCTCTGCTGGCTCTGAGGCGCAGGGTGTGTGTGTGTGTGTGTGTGTGTGTGTGTGTGTGTGTTTGGAGCACCGGGCAAACCGACACGGAAAACCCTCGAATCTGCTGCTCCTGCCGCGCTACTACGGCTGCTTCTGCACGGATGGATGCGCGTCTGTCCCGGGCTCCTTGGTGCACAGCCTTCCCCTGTTCTCTCTTGTTGTTGTTGTTGTTGCTGTTGTTGTTGTTGTTGTTTTAATTTAACCTCTAAATCTCCTGCTGTCTCTTTGCTATCTGGGAGGCTGTTTACGCCAGTGTTTTTGATGATGCTTTCTCCCTCTCTGTGAGCGCAGAAGCCGGTGGCGACCACGTGAACGCGCCTCCGCTGTCACGCCTCGGACGGGGAGCTCATCATCTAAAAACCAATGTCGGAAACACAGCGCGAGCGCGCGGACGTGTTTATGCGAGGCGCGCGCCTGTGCTCACAGGATCGCCACAAGGAGTCACGCGCTATCCATTTGTCTGGAGTTTTATTTTTTTTTATTTTTCTTTCTTTCTTTCTTTCTTTCTTTCTTTCTTTCTTTCTTTCTTTCTTTCTTTCTTTCTTTCTTTCTTTCTTTCTTTCTTTCTTTCTTTCTTTCTTTCTTTCTTTCTTTCTTTCTTTCTTTCAAACAGGCAGCGAGGAAAACAAAGTTCATTCAAACAGCACCTGCTATGAAATTAGGATCAGTTATGTAGGCCTAAATACGGCACCACGATGTGTTTAGGGGAAATAAAAATGTCCAAGGTGATTTCATATGAAATATATGAATAATATGTGTCTTAAAACCACTGTGCAAATGAAATGTTGAATTGGAAAGCGTTATTGTGACGTTACAAACACCATGTTAAAAGTGACGTGTGACGCTGGTGCAGAAACTCCGCCCTCTAGCGGTCTGAACACACTTTGCGAGGTCCTTCATATCCTCATGCACGAGGTCACTCTCAGCCAGGTAGTTTCTTCCTCCTAAAATCTGATTCATACTCTCGTGCCTTTCCAACAAGCTCCACCAGTCTAATCGGTATGTTGAATTAGTGCTGCTAAATGGCAATATTGTAAAAATGTTTTATTTATTTATTTTTTTTTTTTAAATCAAGCCTTGCCTGACAAGACATACTCAGGGGTAAAATACACACCGCCGTCCTCAGAAATAGCCAATGGCAGCACGAGTACGTGTGTTACGTACTTCCTGGCTGGCCCAATGAGACGCCGCTGTAGCTGGTTGCTAAGAGACGCGTGGTAGCCATGTTGCCGAGGCGTAAGGAAGAATAATTTGATGCACAACTGAAAACAGAAACAACCTTTTTTTTTTTTTTTAACTTAATCGGGGGAAACGAGAGAGTTTCGAGAGCAACGAAAGAGTTTGCTGACACTGCCTCCGAGACATCCGCACTCATGGTGAAGTTGAGAGCGAGATGTCTGCTCGTTGGTAAGGTTTTAAAGTCTGAGCTCATCCTGCTACACTGAGTACAAAAGATGGAGCTGAGCGATCCGCTTCAAAACAGTCAGTTCAACAGAGGCATGAAAAGACACGAGATAAACACACGTCTGGTACTTTTATCAATGTGCAACAGCATGTTTATTTACGTGAGGATTTGTTTTGTTTCGGGGTTTTTTTTTGTGTGTGTGCAAATCCGATGTAAGTTGCAGACTTCAGATGTCAGTCACAAAGGATGCTGAACATGTTTTTACAGTATACTTTACCAGATAGTTCAAACTCTGACAGACCAAGAAACCAAAAGGTAGTTATGAATTTAATTGACAAAGCACTTTTTAAACGCACATTTAACATTGTGTGTGTGTGTGTGTGTGTGTGTGTGTGTGTGTGTGTGTGTGTGTGTGTGTGTGCAGGAGATGCTGCAGTGGGGAAAAGCGCCCTTTCTCACATCTTCTTCAGTGATGGTACTCTCTTCCAGAAAAACTACAGCATGGTAAAAAAAGCATTGACACACAATCCATAAAAGGGTGGAGGTTCGATCCCTGATTTAACACCGTCATGTGATTGGAGGTGTCGTGCTGCTGGAGCGCACTTGCATGATGCCTCCACCGCTTTTTTTTCTTCCGGGTGTGGAACAATAAAATGGTCACGGGTGTCTTCATCTAGTTGGAATTCATGTACATTTTTTTTTTAAGTGCTTGAAGATCCGATCATCTCTAAAGCGTATGCCGTGCAATAGAGCCAGTAAAAACAAATGGTTGTCACATTGGTACTGATCAATTCACAATATCAACTCCAAGCCGCGGTTTGATCCGCTGCCGTTTGCCTGTTGAAAGTTACGGTGTTACGTTTGCGGACCCATTTAAAAATAAAAGCCCTTAGAAAGGTTTTATTTTGAGACATTTTCAGGAATGTGTTGTGACTGAAATCAGACAAGGATGCTTCAGACAAGCAACGTTCAAGTATTTCGACAAATAGCAATACATGCCTGCACGTACCTCAGAACAAGGGCATGCTCTTCCAAATATACTGGTGTGCATGTGGAGTATTCAGTCTCATCCTGGTAAGGGTATAACGTATTATATTCACATCGCACAATCGAAGTTGTAAGTTGTAAAACAACTTGTTGAGGGATTTAGAGATAGGGCTGTGCTCTGCGACTAGCCACGGGCTTATAGATTTATATTCGAGCTGGGTAACAGAGGTTTTGAAATGGGGTTGGAAGGAGCAACCCGAGAAGTTTAATTGTGGCTCACTGCCAGCACAGAATATACAGCAGCGTGATGGGAATAGCCTGATCTGTGCCTATGAAGCGCTGTAGTATTTATTCAGATGTTCATTCCTGCCTGAGACCACAGCATGCAGCTAATGAGCGTGTTAATCAGCTAAATCTGCTGCTTTAGTCGAAAACACATTTACCTAGTAACTAGTATTAACCTTTCCCAATACAAAGTACAAAGTACACATATGTGGAGAGATTGTAGCAGGCTTTGTATATATTTATATTTATAGGCACTGATTAAGCAGTGATTAAGTACTTGTGGAGCAGCACTGCATACTTGATCGGGGCCAATCACTTATTTGAAATTTACAGTCAGTGTTTGTAGAATTTGGAAATGATTAAAACATTTAATTTAGTGGTTATGTTAATTTGCCTGAGAAAGACACCACTGTGGAGAAGATGTAATTGTTATTATAGTCACTGAGAATCATCTCTCTTCATACAGTGTGTCGTTTCTTTAGTGGAACTCCTTGCAAGCTTTTCAAGGACCTGCAGAGGTCTCTTAAATCTGTTACAGGAATCACTGAAGTGCAAAACAGCATAATGTACCAATTAATGTTGATGCAGAGAAGGCTAATCTGCATTATTTATGCAAATCTCCATGAGGGAGGGAACCGTGTCATTAACCTGACTCTGGGATATATGGGGTCATGGCTACCGCTCACTGAGTCACTCAGTCAAGCTTCTGAGGGCTTCAGACTTCAGCTGCATGCGCCGCCAATGCAAGTGAATGCAGGTGCAGTACATAAGCACTGACTTATGGACATGAATACACACCGGAGCGGTTTGTACACATATATTTCTCCACCATTTGCATACAGTTTACATCTGAACCTTGCAGCTGGTTAGAGTACAGAACAGGTTGGTAAGTAAAGTCCTGGAGAAGAGCCCAGTGTGTGTGTGTGTGTGTGTGTGTGTGTGTGTGTGTGTGTGTGTGTGTGTGTGTGTGTGTGTGTGTAGATGTGTAGGTGTGTGTATTTGTTCAAGCTCTTGCTGTGTCAGCAATATTGGGGGTTCTGAGGTGACAGGAACGTCGATAATTAATACAGCAGGATTCTGGAAAGCCACCAGTACAGGTACTTAACAAGCAAACACACACACACACACACACACACACACACACACACACACACACACACACACACACAGTACAACAACAGTGTTGAGTTTGTCCATACTGCATCGGCTCATACCCACTTGTTTGTGATGCTGTGTGTGTCTCCTCATGTACGACTTGCAGAGGATTACCAAAGTAGAGAGGGGTTGCAATAGTGCTGTATTTTTAATATGCGCTGGCCTCGTATGTGTGCTTACTGAACCCCAGGCAAGCCGCAACACATCTCCACGACTGCATAGTCGGAATATTTCCAAGGAAATGAAATACAAACAGATGGAGTTGTGTTGCGGTGTTCGTGCAATGTAACAAACAGGAATATGAAAAGGGATGCCGTGTTGAATGCAAGTAGAGAACAATTCAGTTTTGCATTTGTGCCTGTAAATCAAGGCTCTGTGTAGAGAGGACACCACTTTATTATCTGAATGCACTGAAAGAAATGCTCATGGGAAAGTGCTGGTCACAGGCTCTGCTGTTGCTATGCAACCGTTAAAACACCTGTTTTAAGCCTTGATACTAGTTGGAAATATATATATATATTTTTTTACTTTTTACTCACTTGACAACAAGTGCTTCAAGTAAAAGGCACTTCACTTTCAAAAACTTTGAAGATATTCAGTGTACGTTTTTGATCCTGGAATTCTACATATAATCACGCCATCATGTTTCCAGAATTCCAACATTTACTCAAGAAATATCACAATCTTATTTGACAGATCGACATGAAGTTTACTGCGGTCGTCCCCGGAGGATGAAACCTTTCCTTTTGGGACAAAAGAAACACTTATCTTTTATTTGGTGCCATCCTCCTAAAATATTAAGACAGTTCAAATTTGAACCCCCAGATTGCCACTGCTGAGCTCATTAATTGTTACAAGGAGTTTAAACCTGTTGTTGTTTTGCACATGTCAGATTGGATTTACCTGCTGATGGAAACATGTGTCTCTTCCATGTGGACCGATGTGAAAAAGAAACCAGTGCAGACGCCCAAGTCACCCCTAATGTTCTTCAACTTTTGATTTTGAAGGGTAGCGGAGGCTGTCGACCATTCGGCTCACGTCCTCCTTTGAAAATGTCAGACGGCCCGTTAGCAATATTCGGAGCTTATTTGTTACTAATAGGCCCTCATTGACATTCCAGCGAGAGGCTTCCTATGCATCACACCAGCTCATTAGGCCGCTCTGAAGTGGGACTGCAGCATGGTCTGGATGTGTGTGTGTGTGTACCGGATGCTTGCTACGAACTGTGTTTGTGTATGAACCAGGTTAATGCTGTGCTGAAGTGTGTGTGTGTGTTTGTATTTCATAGAGGCAGTGAGTGTGAAATGTGTGTGTGTGTGTGTGTGTGTGTGTGTGTGTGTGTGTGTGTGTGTGTGTGTGTGTGTGTGTGTGTTATTCTGGGCTTCAGTCTCTTGCATTTGACATGCTTAGTTAAGTGTGAGCTCAGAAGATCAGATCAATTTAGAGTTTGGTGCTGATGTGAAGAAACCTCGAGTTGCTTCTTCAAGGTCACTACTGATCTCATACCAGTGAATACACAGCAGGGAAAAGCAGCCTGCAACCATCCAGCCCACTTAGGACTCCTTTAGATCTCGTAGCTTGTGAAGAAGGTGCATTTGTGATAAGACCAAAGTTATATCCACACTCTCCTTACCCTCTACTGCCTGCATCTTACAGCTACCTCTATTTGCCCTGGTTTCATTTCTGAAAAGTCTCAGCCACTAATGTCTCTTTCCTCTGCAGTTTTTCTTACATCAAGACAGTTTGACCGAAGTTCAAACAGCGACTTCTTCTTGAGTAGCCATTTGGGTTGATTCCAAAGCACATCTACCACCTCCACCAAAGAAAGGGAAAAAAAAAGAAGAAGAGATAAATAGTGTCTCTCATTTTAGTCTGCCAAAACACACTGAGCAGCCAGCGTGAGACTGTGGTCAGATTCTGAATTTTGGTCACTTATTATTCAATTACAAACTGTGCATTCCAGTATTAATCGGATACTATTTGGTTTGCCAGGAAAGAGATTCAGTATGTCTCAGTATGTCATATTTTGCAGTCTGCAAGCCAACATGCTTCTCTGGCTGTTCTGACCCACAATCCTCTGTGCAGCAGAAAGTATGTCACATTGATAGAGCAGCATTGAGAGAACAGGTGGCGCTAAAACTCCGCAGGGTTGCAATTCACAAAAGGAAGAAGGGAAGAGCCGGCATTAAAAAAAGAAGTGTAACGTTAAATGCGGCATTTGTCCTTTTACTTTCAATGTCACGCTACGGATCGTGACGGATGCGACCAAGAGGGTCAAAGTTCAAGGCCCATTTTTTACAATGAAGCAGGACGTCCCACCTGTGTGCACGCTGCATGCAACAGAACATCGTTTGTAAAGGTAGCTGCAGTACAGACTGAAAGTAAAAAGAAAAACGATGTGATTGAGAACTCAGCAATAGTTTCTTCAAAGTTCAATCAAAATATTGGGAATGTTACATGCATTCCAATATTAATAGGATACTATTTGATTTGCCAGAAAAAAAGATTGAGTATGTCTCAGTACATAGTCTGTTAAATGCAGTCTGGTAAAATTATCAGAATGTCCTACTGCATCTGTTTGATCCTCCGGCTGTTCTGACCCACAATCCTCTGCACAGTGGAGGATACATAACATCGACCGAGCCACCAAGAGATACTCACAAACTGCCACCCTAACAACCCGTCGCTCAAAGCAGCCATATCATTAATTATGCACAGCTTATTTATTCTTATTGAGACATTAAATAAATCTATGTTTTAAAGTAATGGAGTCACAGCAGCAGAGGTGGTTCAGTCAGCATACGAACATCAGGATGGTGAAGCTGCTTTCAAGTCACGCCAAGCTGCTAATTAGTGCTGCTTAAGTTTTGACATTAACAATAAATCACAATAGACAGTTTGTTGTGCAACTTTCTCCTCTCCTCCCCTCCCCTCTCCTCTCCTCTCCTCTCCTCTCCTCTCCTCTCCTCTCCTCTCCTCTCCTCTCCTCTCCTCTCCTCTCCTCTCCTCTCCTCTCCTCTCCTCTCCTCCCCTCCCCTCTCCTCTCCTCTTCCTCTCCTCTCCTCTCGATATGACTTGACCAACTACAACAGTTAAAAAATGACATAAGAAAATGGAGCTGAAAACCTAATATTGACCCAATAAGAATCTGTGACTGAAACAACAAGTAGCAGATCTTTTTTTGAAAGAAGCATGCAGATAGAAAAGAGATGGCCGCAACACTTCATGACGGTGTTTGAGCATTTCTTTACATAACAAATTCTCAATGAACATCTCTGCTGTGTTTGTTTGTCAGACGACAGGAGTGGAGCTGCTGATGAAGTGCGTCAACATCCCCGAGACCAACGACAGCGTGGTGAGTGTCTCTGATCAGAACTTTACCTGCAACCACGCAACAAAATGACTAAATGAAAATGTTGCTGCTGCGTTTGTCTTCAGATACTTTATGAGGCAACCAACCGCGGTTCAGGCTTCTTCTCCGTTTTAAAAGAAAGTCTCTAAATTGCTGAAGGTGGATGCTGAGAATTGTAATCCATCACTCAGTGTGGAAGAAGTTTTTCCAGACATATAATGTTGTTAGTTTCTAATTTGTATTCAGTGTGGCAGCATTGTAGGAGGAACATTAATGCCCCTGCCAAAGAAAGTAGGAAGTTTAACCATGTAATTTGACTAAATCCCCGTGTATAACACTTCCTCGTTCCCCTTCTCCTCTTGCCTTTTCCCTCCAGGAGCTCTACATAATAGACTCGGCAGGGAAGGAGACATTAGTGGAAGGCTGTGAGAAAATGGTGAGACTGCTTCTTTGGAATTTTTCTATTCGCATGAAACGAGTGAAATTCCCCATCCGGAGCTCTGCGTCCTCATTTAAATTAAAAACCCAGCGGAGGCACTCGAGTATTATTTATTTTGTCACAGAAGTAGAAAAGAAGTGTTACCGACTCTGTGTCTCTCGACGTCTGTCCCTCTCTCCTCATTCCCTACACAACCACTCGCCACCTTTCCGTCCACAGTGGGGTGAGCCTTCGTTGCTGTGCTTGGTTTTTGACCTGACCAGCGAGCAGTCGTTTGCCAACTGCAGCCGCTGGATTGAGAGAATCCGCGCTCACTGCCAAGGTCTCCATGTTCCAGGTAACAACAAATGTATGGGATACTGGCAGACTGACAGCAAGAGTTATGTCGTAGTTCAACAAAGAAAGTTATAAATATAACAAATTCGATGACAAATTCTTGTGAATCTTGATTTAAGATTCTTTGGTCAAACTACTACTTCCAAGATCAATAGTTATATTTAATGTTTAATTAAGTTGCAATGAATGTCTGAATTCTTCTGTAGTTTTTAAATGCAGTCGATTATGTAATCGACTTTCACACAGACAGAAACACAAGAAGAGAGGTGTCGGAGTAACGGGCGTTTTGCTAAGTGAGAAATCTTTGCCCACTCAAACCTCATTTTAATGCGTGTCGGTTAGAAATATATGTAAATGTCTGAAAACCAGACTTAAATTCATAAACTGAACCTTCAGTTCAGGCTCAGATTATGTCATCAACCCAGCTGGTTTGAGAGGGTCGGCATCTGCGCTGCGGTAAATAAATGAACTGTGCAAGCAGGTAGAGGTTCCTCCACTGTTACAGTTGTAGGTCGGATGTGTGTCAAAAATTACAGACGAGGTCATTTAAACTAAAAAAAATTAAAATAAATAATAAATCCACAGGAGGCTTTGGTGAAACAGTGAGTCACAAAACAAGCTGCTCTATAGCCAACCATTTCAGTTTGTTACTTTCTGCACAGTTCGGCTGCACTCGGCAGAATCACGCAGGATATTCTTTCTATCGGGTACTTCCTTTACTTCTTTAGCTTTTCCACATCCAGACATTTTTCAGTTTTTGTTGTTGTTGCTGTTGTTTCTTACTAAAAGTAAAATTTTTTTTTTAAAAACAACTTGGTTATTCTGTGATTGTTGGCTGGGTTATTGAGTTTATCCCCTCGCGGATGCGCACTCATTAAGCAGAATTTAATGCACCAGAATCCTGTCATAATGTTTAATTGGTTTTATTGTGACTGAAAGCAAAGTGTGACAGGTTGTTTCAAGCAAAATGTTTTAGATTTTAGTTTCATGTCTTTCATGTCTCATTGTAAGCCTCTCAAAGCTGATAGTGTTTTATGTTTTTGTTCCATAAATAGTGTGCCTTTTTGAGGAGAGTTTTTGTTTTGTTTTGTTTTTGTTTTCCAGAGAGATGGAAACAATACATGCCACTTTTGCCTTAAGTCTGTGTTTATGTAAACATGTACACTTGTGTGTTTTCCAGGTGTCCTGGTGGGCAACAAGTCAGATCTGTCTGTTAGAAGGGAGGTGCAGGCGTCTGTGGCCAAGGAATGGGCCCAGAGCCAGGGATTGGAGTACCATGAGACGTCGGCTGTAAGTGTAGCTCCATATCGACATCACAATATTCTGTGTTGATGACTCGGGGATATTGTGGACATTAACAGTTCACACATTTGGAGGATGAACTACAATTAGCAATGACGATTACAAAAATTCCTTGATGCCATTCTTTGTGTAATCGTACAAACGGTAACGTTTCCCTGCATTAACCTCCGTGTTCTCTGGCAGAAGGAGATGGAGAACTGTGACGCGCTGCTCTTCAGTTTAGCCCGGGCCTTCCTCTCTCTCTACCAAGAGCACCTTGAGACCATCCAGAACCTTAGTCCGGGCTGAACCCACCCCCACTCACACACACACACACACACACACACACACACACACACACACACATACACAATATTTCCATTCAGAGAATTTAATGGGCTGAGGGCCACTGAAACTTCACATAATACAGATAACACGTGAAAATAGTATTTTCTATTGTAACAGCCAAGCTACAGAGCAGGCCCAGAACGGCTTGTCCACAGTAATATTTGATATGGCCATGAATAAAGTCATTTTCTGTGATAATTAGCGGTTCGCTGTGTTGTCTCGTATCTCTTTGTTCCCTCTCTGTGCACAGATAGTGTAGTGGGGTTTACTTTCACTGTGATGGGTGGGTGATTACCAAAACCACCACGACAAGAGTTCGGCTCATTGTGAAGGTATAAGCGGAGTATGTACCTCCCTTTCTCGATGTTTGTTCTTGAATTTATGCAGTACTGAGGTTTGATTACCCTATTTTATTGCCTGTAACCCTCCCCCCCTTTTTTTTATGTTTTCTTTTTATCTCAATGTCACTTTGTTCCTGGCCTCATATTGATTTTGTCTGCCTTCATTCTCACTCGCTCTGTCTCTCTGCCTTCATGAATTTCTCCCTGGTTTGTTGAAAAAAACCAACAACACCTTCTTCCCACTTGCTGTCTCCTCTCTTTAGAGTCCTGTCTCTTTCCCTCCTCTCTCTGTCTGTATAGCTCACGGTCTCTCTTGTTGTGTTAACTCCCCAGCTGCAGCCCTCTCACATCATTTCAGTCGTGTCCCCAGTGCGGCGTTAACAACCAGTAATTACCGTTCTAATTAGCACTCTCCCATTCAAACCAGGTCAAAGCCACGTCCTTGTTCTCTCCGTGCCTCTCAGACCAGCTGCCACCATTCAAATGAGGGCACGCCGGTTCCAGCCAGACACAATGGTTTTTATCTCATTATAGAGTGACTGCAGCATGTAGTAATGATGAGACGGTCTCTGTCCTGTTTGGGAAATGCGGAGTCCAAATGCTGTCACTGAGTCCGATTTTTGGGTATTCTTTCTTTTGTCACTTGTTAACAAATGTAGAACATTTTGGAAATGAAAATTGTCTTTATTGTGGTTTGTGGATAACAGAAAAGAACTAACCCGTCACCCTTTTTCATGAAAAATGAAAACTGATTTGTAATGAGGTTCTTTACAGAATCTGCATTTAACAACTTTTAATTGTTATTGTAGCCCAATGTTTTTGTACTTCTTGAGTGGGTGATCATAATTATAGCAATTAGGCTCTCTATCCTTTTCATTCTTTCTCTCCTTATTGTGTCTTTAATGTGTGTGTGAGGGCGTCTGCATGTGTTTTCTGGTCTGTCTGGTTGTTTTTTTTGTCTTTTCTTTTGACTGGTATATAATTATATTTACAAATAATAGCAATACAGTCTGTCACATTAAGTTACTCTGTGTACCAGCATGTAGATTAGACATGGCTTCTCTTTATTTGTGCTCAACAATGTGCACAAAGGTTTCTGTAATGTGTGCAATGTGTGTAGTATTACCAGCAGGGATGGGCATTTTGAATAAAACAGCTGGGGACTATTTGAGTAATATTCAAAGAACCTGCTCTCCTTCTTTCAACAATCTTACCTCATTCGTTGGATGTCAAAGTTAGCAATTGACTGACCTATAGATGGATAAGTGCTTTGCTCTCAAATGACTTAGCATAGCTGTGGTAGACTTGTGATATGCAAGCTTTACTTTACTTTAAAGTTCACATTTCACCACATTTTGTTTGAAGGATTACCACGTAAAACTTTTTGGATGGCTGAAGTAGCCTTTCAATGTTTTTCCTGTTTGTACTGTAGCATCTAATCTCGCAGCGCCTGACACGTTTTACACAATTTTGTACAATTTTGGCCGTCGCCATCCTGCTATTTTGGAACCAGAAGTGACCATACTTGGACCAGCTGGGGAGGCTGTGAACCGTGGATCCAAACACTTCGCCCGCCCACCTATGGCGGAAACCTGACTGCACCACAGGCCTGTCAATCAAACAGGCACGACCCCCCCCCCCCCCCCCCCCCGAAACAGCTTTTTGAGGCCTAATATCTAATAATGATAGTAATGATTGGTCTGCCAGAAAACTAATAAGGAGTGACTTCAAATGACTATCAAACGACACCATAATGACTCGGAAACATTGAGTTGACTTTATGAATGAATGAGAGAAGTTGAATGGGAGTTTATGGAACCAACCCCTCGCGGCCCTCAGTGGTAAGGCACGAGCGCACTTTCCTCAATTTTCAGACCCACAAACTAACTCTCCTTTTATATACAGCCAATGGTTTTACCAGAACCTGTAGTAACTAACTTCTTCTAACTACTAAGCTGTAGTAACACATTACCACCAGGCACCAGTAAAAACAAGATACGAGACGAAAGGATAGTCGCACTATTTGATTTCTTTTTATATATATTACAAAAATTCACTCACCATGACTTATTCCTGTAATTACCACCTGCAGTTGCTTCTTCAGTGCTGAGCCTGTAAGTAAACCCACACACATACATAATTTTGTCTTTGTGTGTACACTCATTGATATGATGCATTTTCTAGCTCCTTACCCAACCATCACAACTAAAAGCCTGGTCCCAGCCTGAATCTAATTCTCACCATAACCTTAAAACAAAGTCTCTGAAGTTGTGGGAAGGACCGTCCAAAATGCCTTTACAATGTGCTTTTTTTTTTTTCTTCACAAAGATGGTTTGGAAATCAAATTTGTTCACACATTAATAGACAGTATGTACACACACACACACACACACACACACACACACACACACACACACACACACACACACACACACACAAACATACACACATGCATAAAGGTGTAAAACCATCACTTTCCATCCTGGAAGTTCTTCCCTAACAGTGTCCCTACAGTCCTCTATTCATTTTAAATGGAGCATCCTGCCTTGGGAATGTCACTTAATAATATCACAAGATAGAGCGTGGGTTGTTGCTTATTGCTTTGGGAGAGTCTTCCTCATTTCCACAGATATTGAAACGGGTGGTCAGAGATTACAGTGATGCCGAGCTTGGCCTTTTTTCCGTGGCTCGCTCATAGGCTCAATCATCAGCCTCTACTGAACGCAATCATCATTCACTCAATAATTAGCATTCAGAACATATTTGCTCCTTTGGCACAGACCTAAAACACAGCAGGAACAAGTGCTGTTTACCTTTCAGCCACAAGAGAGGGTGAAAATGATCACCACCCCTCCCCTTCAAAGCTGAGAGGTCTACTTTGGGATGTTCTAACAACTGGTCTGGGGTCCATTAAGTGTGTGTTCATGTAAATCTAAAATAGATTCAGGCGCTTTTATTGGCATTCAATATCCGTGGTGTAAACCTCAACCATCTCTTTTGCAGGAGTTTGGTTAAGTTCATAATGATAAAAGAGGGTTAACTTTGTGTTGTCTTGTGTTAACTTCAACTATCTTCATGTAGGATTCTCCTCTAATATACAGTAATTAATGCAGGGGCTTTTTGCAGTACTCAGCAGAACACTAGAATCTTTTAAAGCTGTTCATGGCTCACATATTAATGCTTACATGTGCCATTAGGTGGGTGACTTATTTAAAGCATAGCATAAGTGCTTGCATTTTATCATGCATGGTCCCAGTGGGCAATAAACTGCTACACTGCTGCTTGCGCTTTCAGGTTATTTGAATAGTGAACCGCAAAAAGGGTTCACTTTCCTAACATCAACGTGAATATGCTCAGTTTGGAAGTGTATTAGACATGGTTTATAAATGTCTAAAGTTCTTACAAGAGCAGGATATATTCACATTTTTATATCTAACTCTAGGAAAACAAAATGGGACAAGGGAAGTGAACGGATATAAACTGTCCTTCAAATTTTAGTTATGTCTTGCTATTTGCTATTTGTCTTGCTATAAACTATTTCGCCCATTAGGTTAGATTTAGGAAAAGATCATAGTTTGGATTAAATGGGACTCGATCACAATTTGGTTAAGTTTAGGCACCAAAGCTGCTTCGTTCGGGCTGGGAAAAGATCGTGGTTTGGTGATTTTACATAAGTAACATCACACATTACACATACATGTAAGGTAGTTAACAAACATTATTTTAAGTTGAATATGTTATCTAAGTAACTTGCACATGTTACTTAAAAACAAATTAACAGAATTTTGCTTTGTCCTGGACTCAAAAAACGTTCTCCTGAGTGAGAGTCCTGTGTTTGTTCCATCTAAATACACCAAACTTCCTCCCTATATGAACTTTATCACTTATTGCACTTTGTCAGATAACTTCCTTCCCCGACGGTCATACATGCGTGTACTTCTCACGTCTCGGCAAAGCAAAATATGCCACTGACATGGTATCTACTTGTGCACTGTAATAATGGATGTTTGTCAGGCATTGTTGTGATCTCGGGCTGCCCATTAAAAGTTATTGTACGGTGTTCTGCCATTCAGAAGTATATTAGCTCATCCTGTGTGCAATATGTTTTTGTGCAACCAAACAGCGGAGACATTCAGCAGCCTGCCTTGTCATGCTTTGATCATAACTTTGGTATACATGGGGTCGTTGGGCTATACTATTACAAGTTTGGTGTAGTCTACATAATTATAGCATACATGTATTTCAGCCTTATAAAACCAGCTGAGCCAGTATTCTGGATTCAAAAAATAAATGTTTTATGGGGAACTTCGTACTTTTCGGTGCTTTTTTGAAAATATAAAAAACCTCTTAAAAAAAAAACGTGCTGTATACAGGCTAGAATCCATGCTAGATTTATTGAGGCCCATCATGACTTTAGAAATAGACTTTTGACATTATGGCCCCCATCAAGCTGTACATTTTGTGTAACTTAGTGGTGTACCCATAGCCTGGCTCCGCCCACTTATTGCTCACTGCTTTAGTCTTCGCTGTGATTATAATCTGGAAACCCTGTTAACATTAAGAGTAGCTCGGCCACCCTGAAAGGCGGACCAATCAGTGACCCGTGGGGATGCCTGAGTGTGATGATGTTGTTGTCAAGTGTTTGTCTTGAAATATAATTCAAACAGTGGCGGCAGTGGTAGAGCAACATGAGGTGACACAAACAGTTGCAGCCATGTTAGCAAATATTGAGGAATTGAAGCTGGATGAAAAACAAGGCTTAATTTACTATGCAAAGTCTGCAATGGTCATTTACCAGCATGGTGTTGGACTCTGCTCACGCTGGGGGAGGGTCTCTGCTGTTTGCAGCTGGGTGAGTATCGGCGCACAACATGAGTCATATGGTGGTTAAATGAACCCGAGGCCTACACCGATTAGGATGCAACAACTGAAAACAATCCCCAAAGAAGCATGACCAGATCTTCTCTGTTCACAGAGTGAATTTGGGTCGAGTAAAACCAGGCTAGTGCAGCAAAGCTTCTATGAGCTAGAGCAGAGCATTGACCTGTATACGTTATCATTTATGTGGCATCGACTGGTCAGTTCTGACTTTATAGCACCACAGCCTGCTCTCATCCAGTTTATGAAATGTACTCAAAGCAGAGCCCAATTTGCTGCATTGAAAATGTCCACGTGATACAAACAGCAAAGGTTGAATAAACATTTGAAGCACTAATTGCTGTTTGGATAAAACCTGATTGATTTCTACTTGTATTACTTTGAAATGGCATCATATGATCACATTTTCTAAATTAGGCAAGCAGTACTATTTTACATGATTAAAAATGCATGTTTGGTGATCAAACCGTGACTGCATTCCCAAATTGACAGCTGCAGTTGGCCCGAGCATACCCTCTCTGCACATCATATCTGTGCTGGTGTGCTCTGGGACCTCAGGACTTTATTTCAGCGATATTTCACTGCAGTGCTCCTCACCCAAACAAACACTAACACAGAGTTTTGTATTCATGACACAGCCTGAGCACAGGGCGAAGAGTTGCAGCTCATATCTTACACCTACGCTCGCTGTTTTTCTGTTTCTGTCGCACTTTTCCTGCAGATCAGTTCTCCGTCTGTTTGGTGACTCTCTTGTTTTCTCTGTTCCCAATCCTTATCAGTACTAGTTTTTAAAATCTTCTGCAATTTGTATCATTTACGCCATAATAGTCCGAAAAAGGTGATATCAAGCATTGAGCTAAGCCAATCTTACACACAACATTATTATACCAGAATTGTAACTTATTCTAACTCATGTAGTAATTTGATTAAATTTAAAGAGGATTTACCTCAAGCTTTGTCTGTCTGTTTGTAGGTGTGTGTGTGTGTGTGTGTGTGTGTGTGTGTGTGTGTGTGTGTGTGTGTGTGTGTGTGTGTATGTGTGTGTCTATCCAAGCATTGCTTGTTCTATAGCCCCTAACTGCCCATGACCTAAAAAAGCTTGTTAATTGCAGGTGAGGGAGGACACAGCAGCTGTTCCCAGATCTGCTACCCTCCTGTCTGAACTGCAGCATGACAATAATCAGCAACAACGCCTTCAAGCTCACCTGCATAAAAGCAAAAATGTTTCACCACATTACTATATCCCATCTGAGAAATGAAAGGCAATTTCTTGCAAAACAAATGTACCATGGTGGTGCTTGCATTCACATTTAAATAATAATAATAATAATAATAATAATAATAATAATAATAATAATAATAATAATAATAATAATAATAATAATAATAAAAGGTAACCTGCAGGTGCTATTTTAAGCTTTTTCAATAAAAGTTTTCTGTGTTGTGCCAGAGAGCAATCCAACAGATTTATTATGAAACCTGACCTGGAGGCACATATTGTAAAATACCCAGCAAAGGCCTTCAGTTTTGTTGGTTTATGCTAATAGTAACAACAAGTAGCACCTTAAAATCCTTCAGACACAAACAATATCACTGCATAACTCATGACTATGGGAAATATGCTTATTTCTGGCAGTAAAGTATACAAAACATTCACTTGCATATCATTTTCATTTAAGGCCTTTGAGCATGTAAACTCAGCTTTTATTGAAAATGGCAGTTGGCTTAGCCATGTTAAAATAATAAAATAAAATCCACTTAATGCCAACGAGAGTCAGAAAATAGTGGTAATTCAATATTCCTGAAATCAATAATTAATAGCTAATTGAATTTCTAAATTGAAGTCCTTCCCCAATGTTTGCCAGAAATACTCCATCCCAAAATTCATGCTAACAAGCTCATTACAGATACAAAGATCCTATAATTTAAAAGCACTTAAGTATTCTCACAGGGCTGACTGACACGTGTCTTGTGTTGGCAGTATGCTGTAAAGTTAATAATTATCAGTTTATTAATTGATTCGAATGTAATACTGTCACAACTGTGGCGCACAGCACACCCCAAATCCAACATATCGATGTAGAGTCACACCACGAAGGTCAATCTTGTTGTGCAACTAAGGAAGTCAACAGAATTTACCGTCCACCATATTGATGCTGCTTACACACACGGCTGTGGAAGACTTATTTTCTCTGCACTTTGGGGAGGTCACTGAGTTCGAACAGCACTGAGGATCATAATGTACCTCCACACCAGATGGGGGCACTGTGGCGCTGTTTGAAACGGGCTAAACAACTGCTCCACTCCCTGTTCTCTCCCCTCCCTCCTCTTCCTCCTCTTCCCTCCCTCGCTCGCCTCTCTTCGGTGATCACAGCAGCACTGCAGAGAGACATGCCAGCCACTTTGATCATCGCACCGGGGGAGGAGAGAGGGAGAGAGAGGGAAGGCAGAGATAAAGAGAGGGACAGCACACAGAGACAGAGTATCATGCAGCATGCAGGACATCGAGGCTGATGTTGAGGAAGTTGACATTTATTTCACGGCGATGGAACGGAAAGTCAGACGACCAGTGAAGAGCGAACGGACGTAGAGAGTGAACGAATGACAGAAAAACAGAGAGATTAGAGGACGTGCTGTGAGTGAATACGTGAAGAAGGAGATGAAGATGAGAAAGAGAGTGAATGAGAGTGAGTCATTGAAAGTGACAGAGTGAACAAGGACCAGACATAGAGTGAATAAGTGGTGACTGAGTAACTTAAAAAAAAGTACAAAATGACCAAGTGTTAAGCACATGTTGCTGTAAACACTGTTGGCACCCTGATGAAGTCTTGCCTGTTCTTCAATGTAGCGCTGCATCATTTTTGTCGCTTTCAACCCAACAAGATCGAATCTGAAACACACCTTTTCCGTTCAAGCTGATGACTCTGCTGGTCGGTGTAGGTGTTTGACTGACAGTTGAGCAAGCTGGTGCGCTGAGACGCAACATAAACTGCAGCTTCCATACCGAGGACAGAGAGACAGTGTTTTCTTAGAAAAGGTATTTACGTAGTCTGCACTGATATGGTGCCTTTTTACCTGCACAGGGTACAAAACACTTTACAATGTCTCCCATTCATCCATACACTTTCATACCAAATATAGCTCGTATCGGAGGAAACTCCGGGTACAATTCGGCTCGCAGACAGGAGGAACCATAAATTGAGCTGCAAATATTATGGTGGATGGGCATCCCACTCTACTGGTACTGGAGAATAAGCAACACACCATTCAGCATTTAACCTCAAACAGCCTTGTCACCTAAGGTCTGCCACAATAAACGATCATAAATTACTGAAAGGCTAAAAACAAATGTAACACAGTGGATGTTTTACCTGAAGCTACATTTTTTAACTAATGACAGAGTTTAGCAAAACCAGTCTATTATAACTTAGAAGAACAAATACAGTAAACACAGTTATAGATCAAATACATTAAATAATTACTTTAAATTGTAAATTGATTACTATTGCATCTAAACAAATTAATAAACACTGGAAACTGTAAACTTACAGAACATACAGTAAACTATTTCAGATTAGATGAGTTGGACACAAAGAAATCAAACGATCTGACCCATTTTTCATTTGAAGCAAGGGTAAAAAAATTTGTTTTCACTGGGCACAATTGACATTAACTTTTCAACATACTGTATTGTATTGGTTCTATATTCAGGCTTAAGAAAATCTAGACTGTGATGGAGGTCACTGGTCATTTCAGAGAGAGGGCGTTTCTGTTGGCTGTTCATCAAATGCAGATGTACGTGTGCGTCTCTTCAAGTATTTGGCCTGATCCAATGGCGGGAATCCTTCAGAAAAGGTTCATTTTCCTCTATTGGCAACAACTAGAAGACATTTAAGCGCAAGGTTCAACTCTTCTTCATCAAAGGCCCACGGATGGTAACCAGGGCGGAGTCGCAGAATCACGCCAAGGTTTGGCAATCGGTGGGCCAGGAGTGGGTCCCATACAGGGATCCTTTATTGGCACCTTTGACATCAAGTCCATCGACCCTCGGAGAAAGCCCCTGGAAGCTTGTCATTTAGATGGAGATGGTTGAGGGAAGACTGTGAGGTGCACGCTGTCCATGCAGAGGTCTGCAGGTGGGAGGCCGAGGTGACGACACTTCAGAAGAACCACGTGGAAGCTACGGGGAAGAGTCCCAATCCCCGAGCAGAAACAAGGGTGTCTGACAACCAACTAACTCCTCTGCTGTGTGCTGCCATCGAGACCAGGCAAGAGACCCTTTCCGCTGTGGAAACAAGTCTTCAACAGTAAATGACGTGATATCATCGAATAGACACAAAACCTAGGTGAACCCCAATTGCATTGGCTGTGCAAGGATATGCACACTTCTTGTCTACATGATGGGAGTGACTTGGGCCGAGTTCACTGTAGTATTTAGTGAAACTGTCGGAAACAGCTGCTCAGCTGCAACACATTTCCACAAATATTGGTGCACCAACTTTATCAAGCCAATAAGTCTTTCAATACTGCCACTGCTGAAATGAAGGAATGTTGCTGACTCATTTCATTATTTTTTTGTTTCAGTCCTGATTAGCAGCTTCAGCGTTACCCTCTGTGGTCTGACAATCATCATCCTGCTTCTGTTCGAGATATTAGTTTGGCGTTAGCATAAGCTACATTCCGACAACATCTCAAAACTTTGCAATGTTTCACCACACTGGCCATCGCCTTGACTGGCAGCTATTCCTACCCACACGGCAGAGAGATGCAACAGTTTTGCAGCTTTTCGAAACATTAAACAGCAACTGGGTACCACAGCAAATCCACAATGTATTTTCTGACAGTTAAATCACATACCCCTTAGCGTCTACATTATGGATTTTGATCAATAAGTTATTAGTGGCAATGCATCAATTAATGATTCATCATTAAAATTGCTTCTGCTATGTTCTATGAGGGTGGATCAAAAGGTAACTAGACTGCCGCTGTTGTGCGCCAACGGTGCACAGCACCCTGACAGGCACAAAGCAGGGGGAAGCAATAACCCCTGCTTCGAAGCAAGTATTCCAAGTTTCACCGCTTTATCAACATCAGCATCTGAGTTACACGCATTTTTGTGACCGCTGGTCTGGGCGTGTCTGCCAATTGAACATGGATCTGAGAGTTGAGCAGACAGAGCACACCAAATCTTGTGTCGCATTTTTGGGGAACGGAAAGCAGTCCCGGGGAGCCTAATCCAGCAAGTAGGGGTGGTGGGGAGCGACGTGACAATGCGTCTACTTACGGGTGCACTGTCATGCTTCTTGCTCACAAGTGTAGAACCCAAGTGCCATCATGCAAATAGTTCAGGTCGTTTGAACTGAATGTTTTCCCTGAGATTTCATGGGAACATCACAGTTGAAGTGAGTGTTAACAGTCTGACCTGGTGGATGAATTCACAATGCTCGACCCTGTGAAGGTCAAAGGAAACCCCCCTGGTTGCACCCCTGACCTGATGCACCTTCTTCGGACAGTGACGTTCCGCCCCCTCGGAAACACAAATGTCACTCAAAAAACATCTCCAGCCTTTTGTGTGTCGCTTGCCATTCTTGCCCCCCGCAATGCTTTGACACACAACCAATTTGCATAGCGTAGAAAAGGAAGCTGCAAACTTTAATTTTTTTCAAAACTTATTTTGTTGAATCATGTCTTTATCATCAGACCTTCAATGAAGAGTTCTTTAGTCTGTCAAAAGGTAGAAATGAATGATGGTACTCAGTCTATCACAATGCTGCTGTCTCTATCTCTGTCTCATCTTCTGATTTTTAGAAAATCTCTTTTATTTTGTCTGTCTCTCTTTTTGATCAAGTTGCCTTAAATTTACTGAGGGCTAAGTTACTGGTTCTCTTCTGGTCTAACTGGACCCAGTAGCATTGTGTTCTTAGACCAAATATAATACAACAAAGTCTCATTTAGTTCCCTACGGGGGGGTTCAATTTTTATTCGTCATCAGGACTTGATGCATCCAAGTTCAGAATCATTCAGTTTTGGCACCTTGAAAGACATTACGCTTTTTTAAGTTCTCATTTACAACAACACAACGCAAAACCAAAGAACAAGAAAAATGAGATAAAGAAAGAGAATAAGGCTGTGTGAGAGTTCAAAAGAACCGAGAAAATAAAATGAAATGAAAAGGCAAGATAATATTTTCTTCTGTTAAAAAAATCCTTGATACGTTCTCCAAAGTTTGTATTTTTTTTTGTTTCAAGCGTAATGAAGCCCCACCCCAAATTACCCACTCAAAATAAAAATAAAAAATTGAAATAGACACAGTACTGTAACATTAATTTCTACTTTGTCACTCCCACTGCCCTTACATGGTATCATTGTTCAATTGTTCAAAACATAGGTTCCTTAAAAGCAGATCGGATGATTTTGATTAGCATGCATGTAAATTCTTAATTTTTTGGAGTCACTTAGCTTCAGCTCGCTGGTAGCCGTGTTCTCTCACGCACTACTTTGTGTCTTTGGCAGTAGTGACGTTTCATTGTCCACAGTCATCTTCAAGTTTGCAGAGAGACCATCCATTACCCAGAGTTCTCTCTTCTCTCCGCCCCTTTATGGGGCTAAAAGAAAACAAAAAAAGTGAGGTCAACTTTTCATCTCTAGTTGACCCTGAACAAAGATGGCTGCCAGGGTTTCGGCGGAAGGCCAAAAGATATTTTTTTGTTGTTGTTGTAAAAGAATGTGATAATGTGTCTAATACTAACCAATATCAGTTTTTCAAGTAGGCTGAAGCCTTTGCCAGTCAAATGAGCCAGTCACGATGAATCCTTGGTCGTGGTTTAGTTTCCATGACGACTCGATTTAGTTTCACTTGTAAGTTACCTTGTTTTCTTTTTTTTTCTTAATATTTTTTGCTTCAGGGAAGTCAAGTCATGATTTATTAACATATATATTCATATATTTATATATAATCAATACATATATTAACTTATGTGTTTTTTTTCTTGTTTTTTTTTTTCCTTTTTTTGCGGCCTGAATTGCTCCCTGCTAAATTCCCACACCGCAATGGTTCACAGTATTAATGCGAATAAAGAATGAAATCAAGAAGATACAGCAACTAAAGAAAGGAGTGGGGTTTATGGGAGTTTAGGGTGTGTGGGTTGGGGGCTTGTGGTATGGTAGTGCGAGGGCAGGTTCATAGGCAGGGCTGAGGGGCAAACCTTACCCCCTTTTAATCAGACTGAGGAAGAGTAAAAAATATAAAGTTCACCTTTAAACAGGCAGTCTGGCCCAGCCCACCACTCCACGGATCCACAGCCCCGAGACAACCACCACCCCACCCCAGTGTCCCGAAGGCCCTCCTCCCGCCTCATCTTTCCCCGTCCTCCCCCTCAACTCTTTACAAACATGTTCAAAACTTGTTAAACAATGGTTCATGGGAAAATCATGCATGTTTCTTTTTTTATGCATTTTTACTCCGTTTCCTTTTTTAAAACAGAAACTCAGTGATTATCTGAGGTGCTGTGGAGCGCTCAGAACTCCCCCTCTGTCGCTTACCCCTCACTCCTCAATCTATCCATTTTAAGCCCTCTTATCTTCCTCCTTTTGTCTCCTTACACCATGAGCTGTCTTTTGCTGCTTCCCCCCAAAGTTCCTCTGGTTTTTGTTAGTGTCTGTGTCAGTTTCATACAGGTGTGGTGCGCCGGTTAGCGGTGTTGCTGTGACCGCCTGAGTCTTTCAGGTCCTTCTGGATGCAGTTGTGGACCTGCAGGAAGTTGTGGTCCCTCTCTGTGGAGTTATAGGTGGCTGTCGGGGTGCCCGTTTGGCCCTTGGGCAGCGTGTACATGGACAGCTCAGTGGACGGCAGCGTCCCGAAGGCCTTCAGGCCCACTGGCGATGCTTCACGAGAGTGGGAGGGATCCGTAGAGCGGGACGAAGAGCGTGAGCGGGGTCGATAGCGGTAGCGGTAACTCGGTATGCGTGTGATGGCCGCTCCTTGGAGGTAGTCGGCGGCTCGGGCCCCCACACGTAGCTCCCGATGGCGGTCGATGAACATGTGCACCGCCAGTACGCCCACCATTTCGGCCATGATGAAGGACAGGGCACCGAAGTAGAAGGACCAGCCGTAGGAGTAGCTGTTCTTCTTGGAGTCACTCTTGGAAGGATCCCCAGCATTGGCTGATATGTACACAATTATTCCTATGATGTTGCTCAGACCTGGGATAGGGAAAGAGGGAGGCAGATTAGATCAGAACTAAAATACAGTCAAACTCAAATAAGTCCACATATTCAGCAACCACAGCCTGCTGTGAATCTGGTACAGGAACAATTCTGGTGAGGCCCTATGAGTTTAGTATGCTTTGGGGCTTCATTTCATTTTGTCATTTACAGGAAGTGTCAAAGTCAGCATGGATTGTATTAACTAAGGCTGATATGAGCAGCGGCCAATCCAAGTTGACTATACCAGTCTGTATGACTTTGCAATACTGAACAGTCGTGGCAACATGTGTACACAGGTACGGTAACCCTCGGGGAAAAATATGTCAGGCAGTCCCTACCCACAATGCTTCACACAACTTTGGCATAAAGTACTCGGGCGACTTTATAATGCATTTTAGGAAGGTATATGTTTCCATTTACCTTATATTGTTATCAGTTAGTTTTGTAACATACTGTCTAAAGCCAGAGAAGGCAGCATTAGAGACCATGCATATAGATGTTTCCTGGAGGCAGCAGGTACCAGTGCAAACCCAATACCCATCAAAGTACCATAAGAATATTTGTTTGTTCTCTTTTTTGACAGTAGTTAGCTACCACATTAACACAATCCTAAACCTAATCCTTTTTATTAATCTAACACCTTCTGCCACCACTGAATCATTGTAAAGCATTGTAAACTGCAGTCTATTCACAATGTAAATTAAATCAAAATTTTTGTGACAGTGTTGATTAAAAGATAGATAGATAGATAGATAGATAGATAGATAGATAGATAGATAGATAGATAGATAGATAGATAGATAGATAGATAGATAGATAGGTACTTTAATATTCCCACACGGGAATTTTTTTTCGCTACAGCAGCATTATAAATACAGGTAAAGCAATACAAATAACAGAGTAAAAAATATTAAATATGAAAATGAACAATATATACAATAAAATAGAATAATATTAAATTAAACTAACTAAACAATAGTGCAAGGATTTAAGCAAACAAACAACCAACGGTATTATTGTTGTGTGATGGATTTTGCCAGAGGTGAGTTATTGTACAGTCTGGTAGCAGTGGGCAGGAATGATCTCCTGCATCAGGAATGATCTCCTGCATCGGTCCTTGTGACAGCGGAGCTGGAGGAGTCTTTTAGAGAAAGTGCTCCTCTGTCCCTGCAGCAGGTGGTGGAGAGGGTGGTCAGGATTATCCAATATGGATAATAGTTTCCCCAGCGTCCTCCTCTCTACCACCTTTTCCAGACTGTCCAGTTTGCAGCCAATGATGGAGCCGGCCTTCTTAACCAGTTTGTTAAGTCTGTTGGTGTCTCCGGCTCCAATGCTGCTCCCCCAGCAGACCACAGCGAAGTACACTGCACTGGCCACAACAGACTGGTAAAACATCTCCAACATCTCGCTGCACACATTGAAGGATCGAAGTTTCCTCAAGAAAAAGAGTCGACTCATCACCTTCTTGTAGACAGCATTGATGTTGGTCTTCCAGTTCAGTCTGTTGTCGATGGAGACACCAGGAACTTGTACTCCTCTACCATGTCCACCTCCTCATGGTGTCAGTGGTGGAAGAACCCTTTGATGTTGAGGGCTCTGTGTCCATGCAGCTTACCAGGGGGGGTCAGAGTGGGGAGGGGGGAAGGCAGCGGAGGTGTTTGGGAGGTGTGGTGTGTGGAGGAGACCATTAAGGGCTGTGAACTAAACCTGTTGAAGAAACAGTTTAGTTCATTTGACCTCTCTATGGAGCCCCCTGGTTGTCTCTCTCTCCCCTTGAACCCAGTAATCTCCTTCATACACCTCCACACCTCCCTCACGTTGTTCTGTTGGAGTTTGGCCTCCAGCTTCCTCCTGTAGGAGTCCTTGCACTCTCTCAGCTTCTCCTTCAGGTGGCGCTGCACTCTCCTGAGCTCGTCCCTGTCCCCAGACCTGAAGGCTGCTTTCTTCTTATTAAGAAGAACTTCCAGGTCACTGGTGATCCACGGCTTGTTGTTGGGGAAGCAGTGTCCAGTCCGGGATGGTACGGTGGAGTGTTCACAGAATTTGATGTATTCTGTGATACAGTCCGTCCTGGTGTTGATGTCCTCCCCATGTGGTCCACACAGCACATCCCAGTCCGTGGACTCAAAGCAGTCCTGCAGGGCGTCTTTAGCCTCCTGTGTCCACCTCCTCACAGTCCTGGTGGTTACAGGCTGCCTCTGTACCAGAGGAACATACTTGGGAGTCAGCAGGACCAGGTTGTGGTCAGACCTACCAAGGGGGGGAAGGGCAGTAGTACTGTAAGCATCCATGGCATTAGCATACAGAAGATCCAGGGTTTTATTGTTCCATGTGGGGCAGTTCACATACTGGTGCAAAGTTGGCAGTACTTTATCCAGACTGGTTAAAGTCTCCAGTAACTGCCAAAAATGCACTGGGATGCTGAGTCTGCAGTTTAGACACAGTGGAGTGGATGGTGTCCACTGCTGCCTCTACGTCAGCTGATGGAGGAACGTTCACTCGCGGTACTCCCTCTGGGTCTTAATCAGCACGCCGAGCGATTGCCCAAGGACCTCACGTTCCCCATTAAAATCGCCGGTACCGATGGTTTGAATTTCCTTCTCTTCGCCTTCAGCTTAGCTCCAGCTCTGCAACCCCGACGTCTTCTCCGCAGCTCGTCCGGGATTTCAGGCCTCGCTCCGGGCAGCAGCAGCAGCAGTGGTTTACTCAGCTCAATCAGCTGATCGCGAGAGTAAAGGCGCCCTCAGTACACTGTGTAAAGATGACTAATGATGATTTGTCATTATTTTGACTCTTTATAGACAACTGCTTCACTTCAATAATAAGTCACAGCATACAGGCAATATAGCCCTTTGGGATAACATCTACAGTGATTTTAAGGCTTTTCATAATTAAGACGCTTTTACATTTTGTATGCATGTACTTCATTTTCCATTTGTTTATGTTTCATTTGCTGTTGTTGTCCACCAAGCCAAGTAGCCAAATAAGTGTCCTTCACAAAGAAGATGAAGACAGCTGATCAATAAGGATAAAAAAGAACTAAATGTGATTCAAATGAATTAATAACTTATTATAGACTAATCTGTGTCAGCAGCGTTAATGTGAGTAGGATTTGTTGCAGTTAACAGACCACATGTACCCATTTCAGCAGCGGTGGCTATTGACAGCCAGCTCTTTCTATCACTCATGTCTCCTTATTTTTGCTCAATCACTTCTGTTTCCTCTTTATCTGTTTCACCCTCCTCAGACGTTCTTGCCCACCTCTGTGAATCTTCCTCATTTGTCTCACATTTTTCTCTCCATTTCCCTTTTCTTTTTTCCTCCCTTTGTTTTGATCTTCCAGTTTTCTTATCACACATCAGCACTCCGGCTATGTGTAGCCAGCAATAGACACGGACAGAGAGACAAAAGGACAAATATGCAAATAAACAGCGAAAAACAATCCTGTAAAATGTCATAGAGACCCAGGCTGAGGGGTGAGGACTGAGAGGGCCTGATTGAGATGGATCAGAGCAAAAGAGTATCAGGGACACCTTATTTTTAGAGTGTAATCCCAGTGGCCTCCTCTTAGCCTAGCAACAGGGCGAGAGAGACAGACACAGACAGTGAGACAGAGAGAGAGAAACAGAGAGAACTGCATCTCTCACTTCTGACTTGGAGGGGAACTAGTTATCTAGCGCAGCACAGTAGGCCATGGCCTAGAACCATAGTACATGCATGCACACACAAAAAACACAAAAGTGCTGTGGCAAAATGGCAACCTGCACTATCTTCGTCTCCCTAGCTTCATCCTGAGGTGAGTGTTGTAGGCTACACACGCGTCAAACGCTGCGCGACACATCACCCGGTGGTCATCGAGCACCGTCACAGCTTTACCCTCCTCCTTAATGGTTTCATCTTCAGGTTTGTCATTGCCTGTTTCAGCAGTATTAATACTGCTCTGCGACTGTGACTTTCTGCACCTCTTTCTGCTCTCAGCCCTCAGCGTATCCTCTTTTAAATTTTGATTTATACACCGGTGATTAACAATGTTCGGACCATAGAAACAGAATCAGAGGTCACTCATTACTAGTTGGACGGTTAAGGCATTCAATGTGCCTTCAGACAGGCTGGAATTGGAAGAGTTTCCATTTTGAGAACATCCCACTTTCAAGTTGAGAGTTTCAAAAACAGGCAACATGGCAGTAGGCAAAGAAATGTGTTTTACTTCTGCTGTCAGAAGAAAGAAAAGTAACAAACAACCTCATCATCATCCATATAAAAATAATACAGGGATGAAATGGAGCTCAGAACGTCTACATGTTTCCTTGAGATATTCCCACTTATGCAGATGTTTAGATGTGTTTTACCACTCGGACATCCTAACTTTCCCAGTTGCTCATAAACGCACCATCAGTTGTTAATCAGTCAAATCTTTTTCATTGTCCTGAGCTTTGTTTATTTGTGTATTCTAACATTCGATATAGTTTAATTGCTATTTTTTATTGACTAATATTCGGTTCATCAGGTGGCCAAAAGTACCACCAAGTAAATGCTAACATTGCCCCCATCACCTGGATGTGCAAATTAGCCACTGGTTGCTAACATGTTAGCTGCCTCAACATCATACATTTTGTGTTTAGAGCTTGAAGTTTTGCCCCGAAGTCTAATTTTGTATTAGTTTCCATCCATTACTTTGACAGAGGTGAAACAAATGATGTTACTTGACTTTCTTGAAATACCCTCCGTTATCATCCCTCCCCTTCCCTCTTTCATTGGTCCTTTTATTCATTCACACTGATCCTGTATTTCCTCTTCCTTCTATTTCCTCCTTTCCTTTTACTTCCTCCGACTTCTTCCTCAGTCATCTCTCACTTTTGCCCCCATCTGCCCACCCACTTTAAAATCTGACATTTCCTGGTTCGTCTGTCATCCTCCTTCCCCTCCATCCTCCCCTCACCCTTCCTTCTTCATTTTCCCCTCCTTCCCTTCATACCTGCGGAGACGAAGAGGATGCCGGAGCTGAGGATGATGTTGTGGCGTGACTTGTAGAACTCGCTGGCGGCGATGCACAGCCCCCCCATGAAGAGCAGGATCACACTCAGGATGGGGAAGATACTGGAGGCTCGTACAGCGCCTGGACACACACGCATCAAGGCAAAAATAGTTGTCATAATTGTCCCCAACGGACACTTGCTAAAGATATGATTATGAGTACAAATGGTGTGACGACGGGAATGACTAAATTATAGCTGACATGGATGGAACACCTTTAAGCTGCTGGTAAGAAATTCATGAAGCATTGATAGCAAACATATTAAAACGTAGCTTTATTTGAGGAAGCCAGTGATTTCAGGTGGTACCTGAAGGACATGAGAAATAACTTGGCCTGTAAACAGCTTGTTACAATCACCAGACAGCATAACAGGAAGTGTTTTTTTTTTTTTTTTTTTTAAAAAACATGTCTCCACCAGCATATTCTAATGGTACCATTTTAAAAAAAAAAGTATAAAACATTATACTGAACACCACTTAAGGGCAGGAAGTCAAGCTACCTTTTTTGTGTATTTGAAAAAGGATTGACGGCATTAATGGCCAAAACTAAGCAACCAAGGAAACAAGGTGTCTTAGGATACTGTATAGTGAGCATCATATTAAACTGTACTTTGACTTTTTATCTTTTTTTTTTTAATAATCATCATTATTATTATGTGTTTACCTAAACAAACCTTTTTTCCTCCCACCTCTCCCCTCCGCCTCCTTTTCTATCCGCATTGAGGATCTCTACTCCAATGGGCAGCACATCTGCCTCCGTCCATCAGACCCCTCTCCATCGCTCCATCGCTCCATCTCTCTAAGTATCTGAGTCTCGGACTCTCTCTGTCCTGCTTCTCACCCCTGATATCAGTCTGTCCATCAGCTATCGGTCTGTTTGCCCTCTGTGCGGCTGATTTGCTGATTGGCCTCAGGCTTGTCACGCCGCTGCTGTGGTCATGGAGCTCGATCCGGCCTCTGAGGCGACCAATGTCACATTCCTGAATATTTGGTGGTTTTTCAAGCTGAAACAGTTTCCTGCATAACTCTGCAGCTCTGGTACATGACATCATAATTATTAAAGCTTGGGTTGGTAATTAATGTGTCATTATATCCTTACACACGGAGTGTTGTGACACACTAGAGCCACACCTTTGTTGTGAAATACAACTCTATCGTGACATGTTGGCTGTCAGTTCAGTTGATATCTGATTGAGTAAATAATGTTTGTTCATGTTCAGTTGAAGACAGACTGAAGCATAATGATTGGAGTGAAATAATTTCCAAAAATGAGACACTATACTCAGTTGTTTGCTGATATTTGGTATCATCACTGAAAAGAAGCACATGAAGTAATTCTGGTTGAACTTGAACTACTGTACTTGTGAAATCATTTCACTTGTGGTAAATTACAAAGTCATCCTACCCAAATAAATAAAAACAAAATCAGAATTAGACTGAATAATGGAGTTATAATATACCAGGCACTGCCCCTAAAATGACTGTTGAATAAACAAAGTGCATGTCATGTCCTTGGTTTTGTTTCTAATGTCCGTAACTCTCCATCTTTGTTTTACCTCCTTCTCTGCTTTTACCCCCCTGTTCAACCGTGTGTCTTTCCCTCTCTCCGTTCCTCTGTGCTGCGATGGTTTCATTCACTGAAGCAGATCAAATATTAAGGTGACCTCAGAGTTGGCACTGTGCCAAGATTCCCCCCTCCTCCATCCTATTCGTTTTAACCTCATCTCCTCTTCTTCATTGACAAGTGCCGTCAGAGCAAATTGTCTTCAAGGTGGAAAAGCGCCTCATACCAGGAACATACTGTACGTACACACATCTTTTTTTTTTTTCAAGAGTAAGCACAAATGCCTCCTGCCACACACTCACACCTGTGATTGATCTCTCAGTAGAGGTGAGCACTCTGCCGGATGATACTCTGTCACACTGAAAGACATACACAGAGCACATAATATATGGAAGCTTTGTGTTTTCTGATCAACATTTTATTGACTGTTGGCTACTGTTGGCCCATCCACGGTAGTTACTGCTGTTGCACATACAGTTTACAATGACATCAGTGTTCGTAGTCCCGTTTATAACAATGCGTCCTGGATTTCAGAGGAAAGTAAGACATAATCAGGCTTCTTGTTTTTACCCAGTGACTGATTTAGTCTGACTGAACTGACAGCTGTCGCCGGCAGATTGTAACAGTTGACGCTAGACAGCCGTATTGTAACATTAGCTGCACGAGATTGTGGAAAACTCTACGTCTGGCTTTGACTTTTCAAATTTTCC
The DNA here is from genome assembly GCF_022577435.1 of Embiotoca jacksoni. Classification (NCBI taxonomy): domain Eukaryota; kingdom Metazoa; phylum Chordata; class Actinopteri; family Embiotocidae; genus Embiotoca; species Embiotoca jacksoni. The sequence continues at coordinate 19,870,105 of NW_027185392.1, forward strand.
AGTTGACTTGTATGAAAATAAAGACCCCCTCCAAAGGGCCTTATGCATTTCATGGCTGTGGCTGATATCATGCTAAGTCAGTGCCATAACTAGGTGAATAATGACATTAGAGAGACAGAGCATTCGTGGGTATTATGGATAGGTGTAGTGTTGCTGGAGCGCAAGAGAGGAAGTAAAATGTTTACAGTTCTTTTGATTCAGTTGGAATTCATTTCTATTTTTTAAGTGCTTGAAGGTCCAATCATCTGTAAAGCATAAGTTGTGCAAGAGAGCCAATTAAAACAAATAAAATATTTAAAGTTGTCATATTGAAGTTTAAAGTGTGTTGATTTATTTACGATATCAATTCGAAGCCTTATTTTGATCTGCTACTGTTTTCTCTGTTTAAGTTACTGAATTATGCATTAAAATCACTTCCTGTGTTTCTTTCAACTTAAAAGCCCTCTTGCATTTCCACAGACGGAAACTGTATATTTCTTAATCCAAACTTTAAAGGAGTAAACCAGAGCAACAATGGCCTGATCATATTGTTGATATTACTGAAATCAAGCAGTAATCATGTACATTATTAACTGTGTATGAACTTGCCGGTGTAGGAACAGCGGTTACACAACCTCAGAAACAGCAACAACTTAATTGTGCATGTGTATGTGTGTGCGCAGGCGGCTCCGGATCAAATAGCCCTTCACCCCTGATGTCATGGATATAGAAGAAGTTACAATAACGTAAGCACTCCGGCTGTGGCTCTGCAACATTTTCCAAGTATCTATTTTATGCCACCTAAATGTTGTTTGTTTCATCGTGTAACTTCTATTATCAAGTGCTGCTTATAGGGACTCATTTACTCTGACAGTGAACAGGGATAGAAAACCAAACTGAATGAGAAACACACAATGAGAGATTGCACTGAGTTGCAGAACAGAGACGAGCTGGGTGAGGATGTGAGATTCCAACAAAGACAGACACAAATACAGGACGATACATAAAAGGCAACTGCGATGGAAAGCTGACATTGACAAAATAGAAGGAGAACAGAGGGATGAATAGGGAAACAAATGGAAAGAAGAAAAGAATGCAGGGAGAAACCGAAATGAGAGCAGAAGAGGAAAAAGAAGACAATACAAGAGGAGAAGCGTGAAGACTGCAGGCCTTCACTTCTCTGTGAAGCTACTTCGCCTCCAGCGATCTCTGTCTCTCCCTCTCTCTCTTTCCCTCTCTGCACTTGCGCTTTAAGCAGAAGGCAAGGAGTTTAAAAGAAAGAATTTTTTTAAATGCGCTGGCCTCCAGGCGCACCCTGCCACCAAGCACATCATGGCACAGAGACGGAGAGAGTTGAGAATGAATGAGTTTCAGTGGCAGCAGCGGGAGGAGACATCTACAGTGGGTTTTTTAGTTTCTTTGACAAGCATGCTGGAGGCTGCCGTGGGGATTGAAACTGAGTCTTCCCGGTTGTGGATTGATCTTTGTTTACAATCGATCTTTGTTGAGGCCACCCTGCCTCATCATACTGTACCAAACAATCACACCGAGCATCTCACTAAGTCAAACTTTTCAGATACAGTATCTGTGCCATTGTTATGGCAAAAATAAATCCACCACCACCATAGCATCTGATTGGTATTTGATCTGAATCTTTGTCCGTGTAGGCTGCAGTTTCCTTCAGTCTAAATAAAAACATTATAGTTATGTTAGTGATGAGAGATTTAAAGGTACCCTGTGGAGTTTCTGACCTCTAGTGGTGCTATGGAGCCCAAAGTGAGTCTGTGTTTTTGTTTGCTCTTGGTAATGTGCATAAGGATCCACATGATCAATATATGAATGATAAAAAATATATTAGTGCAACAGTTTGTTCACCTGTTATACAGGTAATGATTTCGTAAAATGTTCTTTAGCTGAATTAGTCTGTTTGGAAAATGAGATCGACTGTCTCTTTGAATGGATTGGATGAGTTGTCTACGGTGGAGAGCAGTTTGTTCAGTGACCTGCTGCTCCTCACTGACTCAAACGTATCCAGGTTTTGCCTAATGGTATTTCTGGCCTTGTAAATGAGTTTATTGACCCTGCTGATATTTCTGTCCCTGATGCTGCTCCCCCCGAAGACTACAACACAGTAGACAGTGCTCCAGATCTCCATCATCTTGTTGCGTGTAGTGATAATTTGCTAGCGACATCCAATGACTTTGAAGCAGTTCAACATTCTCATAGTTTTTGTTACGCAACAAACCAGTGGTGTAATGTAGGAACGTAATGATAATTCATATTTATACTTAATAATACTCCACTATGTTTCCTGACATATACTATTTCTTGTATAAATAGTATATACAGTATACTACGTTCCAAAACACATTACTTCATTACAACAAAATAAAATCAATAGAAATTTAATGGCCTGA
>NW_027185392.1:19877500-19906324 GCF_022577435.1 Embiotoca jacksoni
TGTGTGTGTAACACTGTGCCTTGTTCAAGCCAGTTAGGGCCAGTGCTGAGCTGTTCGCTATATCTAATCCCATTCATCGGCCCCATGCATGACACAGCACACATAGACACTTCACACACTCGCACACACTCACACCCTGTGTGTTATGTACTTCACACCCTTTCTCATTTACCATTTACAACTCTGCAAGCACACAGCTGCGATAGTAGCTAAAATTTTTTTTTTTTTTTATACTTCACATGATTTAAATTAAGCTCCCAATACACATAGTTCAAATGTGATCCAATTCAAAATACGCTCTTTGACATATACAGGGACACAAAACACTCTGTCTTATTCCATTTCTGGAAATAAATAAATATTCTTATTTACTCTTGTTTGTGGGAACAGGGAATCTACATGAACAGATCATGGTGACGCCAAGGGACATATTGTCACCTAAATAATATGATGAACAACTACAAACTCAGGGTTCAAGGACAACAGGAGGTCAAGTGCAATAATAGCACACAGTGCAAGAGATATGATGGACTGTAGGCTATACATCAAAAATGTTTTACGTAGGATATCCCAGAGTCTCAGAGGTGAATGGCACGTCCTTGTCTAATTTTGTCCTTCTGACTTTAGTTGCAGCCCCAGTTTGTGATTTTGTCTGATGCAGAATTTTTAACTAAGTCCTTTAAAATTCAGCTTGACACTGCCAAATGCTCCACTGGCGAGCAATGTAAGACAGTGATTGTGCTGTGAGATTATCCTCACGGTTCCAAAATGTTGCATTCAATCCAAAATGGGCCTGGAGAGAACCTAACCAAACCCCTTATGTTCAAGTTTAAATGTTCAAAAAGGAGAGACCCGAATCAAAAGAGAAAATCTAAAAGAAAATTTGACCCGACACTCAAAATGCAGTCGACTCAAAGAGAGGAACCGGACTTCTGCAGTGACAGTTCTGCTCTGTGATTTAGATGAGAACACCAGCAAGGTAAAGCATGGGCTCTGTCCTCTATATTATGCTGTGGTGAAGGATTGGGGTGGTGGCTCCGTCCTCTCTCTCTCTGTGGCTGATAGTACAACTGCTGCAGGACGAAGGTTGACTGCTCGCTCTTACATAACCACATGTACAAATTCACCCAGGGAGAGGAGGGCTGGGGGGAGCTGGGAGAGGGGGCAGCTCAGAGAGCAAAAGACTGAGGCAGAGAGATCGAAAGCGCCCTCGGGGAAAGAAAGAGAGAGAGTGTAAAGAATCCGAAATGAATGATGACTTCCATCCTCGATTCAATATTAGTCTAGTGCTGTTTCAGTCGTTCCAAGTGTTCTAAATGATAGCAGTGTTCATAAATTGTGACATTTCTGTCTGTCTCTGCTAGAAATGAGTTACAGTCATTTTCATCTGTGGATTCTTTCCACCAAAACTGAACATCTGCTGCACTTCGTTATTCTCTCTTTTCAGTTCATCTCCAGACTAATAACACAAACTAGAGACAACTGCTCCACTGCCCTGTTTTCAGACCCATCCCAGTCAGCGATGTCGCAGCAGGTGTTGTCCATTGAAGTTCATTTTATCCTGTGTAGTGCAGGTTACAGTTGAAGACAACTGATGCAGCACTTGTGAGGTATCATGATGCCTCGACAAAAGAAGAGTATGTCAAGACTTCTTTGCTGTCTCCCGCCTTGTTTGACAGTTTCTACATCGTGTTCTGTGGTGTTGGTCCTTATCAGCACAAAGCACTCTTCAGGGCAGTTAACATGGGAGAGCAAGAGGAGTGGCGATTTGATGTTGTTAAAATGCACTTGTAAACATTTAACTATCAATCTTGGGTCAAAAACGTTGTTAGCCTGGCTGCGGCAATCGTCGCTCACATCGTTAGTGTTTTTTCGCTGTGATAACAGTCTGGGAACTCGGCTCGTATTTACGTTTGCGCGGCCACTCTGAAGGACGGATCAATCAACAACAATGTGTTGGTGGTTAACCGCGTTTGTTCTGACCCTCCTTCACTGTGATTTGGTTGACTGGTGACAGTGGTGGGCACAGCGCTAACATTTTTCAACTCTCGGTGACAGGAAAAAAACAGAATTTTCACCGCTTAGCGCAGAATAAACGCTCAGCACCTTGTCAAGCTGCTGGCGTTCATTAAAAACAATAAAAACAATACGCTGTGCTCAGGAAAAAAACGCATTGGTGGACACAAGCTTCAGCTAGTTTCAGCGGAGGCTGAGTGTCAGCCAACTTCGGCGCATGCTGAATGGTCAAAATGAACCCGAGGTCTACGTCCAGTAGGATGGAAAGACAGCAAATGATTCCTCATGGAACGTGACCAGACTCATATTCACACAGTTAAATTGGGTCTGGTTCGAATTTTTTACTGTTAATCACCCATGTGGGTGTGACTCTCTCTCCCCACGCACTTTATGTGTATCGCAACCTGGTATCACACCAAAGCATGTACTACACCCGTCAGTCCACTACAGGATACCGTGTCTGGGTATCATGTTTTTCCCAGGCATGAAAAGTATGGTGCCTTTGGTTTGAACACCAACAACCACATGGTTAGGTTTCAGAAAAGACAAAGCTTTGGTTTCACAGTGACACTTGGCAGTTTGCTGATTAGAGTTAGGACAAGATCCTGGTTTGGGTTAAAATAAGTGATTGTACATAAGTATTGCTCCTGAATGTGTTTTGTATGTTAAATATGCAATATCAGTAATTTTCTTACATTACCTAAAATGAATTGTCTTTTGTATTAACACGGTTACATATTTAAACCCTGGTCTTCTGTGTGGAAGTTCTGTGTATCCCACACAATCTTTACCATTTCTTTTTAATGGGCCGGTCATTCATGTGTGTACTTTTCACGCCTGGATGCAGCAAAACGTGACACTGACACGGTTCCTTCTAGTGGGCTGACAGGTGTATTACACACTTAAGCACAATACTGGGCTGTATATTGCACACCCACACACTCTCCTTCCTTTGACTGTGGAGAAAGAAGTAGGAAGCACTGGTAAACAAAGTATTTTGTAGATTAGGCATGAGGACTGCCAAAGGCAAACGCTTGCATCAGTGATTAGGTCTCCTGTCCTGTATGATTCAGGGTGGATTTCCTTGTAATAATTCTGCGGTTTGAGGATGGACATTATTGTTCTGAGGATATCAAGAACCTGTTAGTCAACAAATACTGAGAGCTACTGTTTCCATGAGTTTCCATGGCAATCTTTATTATACCATATTCCTGAGAGTAAAAACAATTATTTCATTTCAAAGTGGCAGCCGTTGCCTGGGAGTAGTAGAAGCGACATTTGAGGCTTTGGTTTTTGAAAAGCAATGGTCTCCCATATCTTGGCTACTGGCTAACAAGGCACCCATTCAGTCCAGTCGAGCTGCTCTATCGTGAGCTGTACTGAGAAGCTTCCAGGTGAGATTGTGTACGACAATATGAATTTGAAGCAGAGTAATAGAGGAAAAAAAACATCCTGCCTCCATAAACAAATGTTGCATCATTTCCATGTCAGAATGTGTCATCATCCACACTTTGCATTGTTATTGAAGTCATTTATCTGACACTGTTAGTCAGAGGGACTTGCAGTGAGTGCTACAGTAGAATGGGCTTTGATAACCATATCACTGAAGATTACAGGAAACCAAAAGCGAAGAGTGCAAGAGTCAGTGTGTTAGCGCATCTATAATAATTAAATCCCGCAATCTATAAAATGATGCTCAGAAGACAAACAGAAGAGGAACAGCGTGCAAAACGATCGCTGTCACATACAATTAGGGACTTGATGCAGCAATGTTTCTTAGATGTGGAATACCGGCTGTACTCAGCTTTCCAACAACTCCACTTAAAACAGACTTTATTGGCTGAATATCTAATTTAAAGGTTAGTTACTCAGCCAATAAATACCTACTTCTCTAGGAGGAACAACTGGTTTCTTTATGTAATTAAGCCCATATTCTACACTTTCCTTACTATCAATGAATCCCATGAAAAAGGTATACGATAAAAAAGAGGATAAAGTATTGCCTTTCTTTCTTTCTTAGTTATTATTTCAATTTATACTGCAGTCCAAGTGATGTGGGGGTGTTTACCTGGACAGAAACACAAATACACGCATGTACATACATAAATTGGGTTTGCTATTTTTAATTTGAGCTGTTAATTGTGTACAATATTCATAACAGTTTATTTCTTTCTTTCTCACGCAGGTTCTTTTAAAGGCATGTGTAAACAGGATGAAGAATGTTTTTTCATTTCTGACAAGTACTTTTTGTGAAACTGAAAGCTTATTCATTTATGCTATACAAAAACATCTCATTCACTCAGTGTGACAGGGTTCAGCCTCGGCCCTCAGATAACAAAAAACATGATGTAGTCGTAGGTAGAGTGATGGTGAACGTTTGTGTGCTTGTCTCCCAGAAGTGCAGATTGGTGGCTAAAATATATTGACAAGTAGAAAAAGGGACCAACAAACAACAAAAATGTTTGCAAAAAAAAAAAAAAAAATTCCAAACCAAAAAGTTACACAAGTCAACGGTGCCTCAACAAAGTAGCTGTAATCTTGTTTGTAACTTGGCCCACACTGACCCTCCATCCTCAGGAGGCTCATTTACATGTAATAAGCCCCTCCCATCAAGCTGATTGATTATAATAATACATACAATAAAGCAAATATCTTAACCCAGAGGTTATGATTTGTCTGCTTACTGCAAAAAACAAAACTGAAAACAAATACATTTTCCCTTCACTGAGCCCAACAAACACCTCTCAGACAAACCTGTCTTTATGATTAACAATTGTATTTTGAATAAATTGTGACCATTGCATACTGATGACGTCACAAAACGGTGCACCGGCATATTAAACAGCTGATTGGCCTCTGCCTCAGTTTGAATGGGAAGCCCCGGGAACAGGCTGAGAGGAAAGCCGACTGACAGTAGGTGACCAGCGGTGTAAAGTTATGCTCCAACTACCAAGTGTGCACCTTAATAATCTACTGGCAGCTGAATAACTGAAGTTTCCGGGTCCCGACGTGGTAATCTGGATGGAGTGTGAATGAACCGCGGGTGTGTCTGAACGTTCCTCACATCTCATCTGTGCATCAAATATACAGCAATTCACTGCTGAAAATAGTCACTAAAAATGCAATAATGTTTGTTTAAAACAGCTATTTTAAAGATAACAGAGATTTTTATTTCTTTGAACTATTTAACTATTAAACTATGCAGTGACTCAAGATTTGTGTTTTTGTTAGAAATGAATGGGCTTATCAGGTTTGCAATAACTGACACAGCTAGCCAAATGGTGCATACAAACAGTTGCAGAAACTGCCCTGTGCAGTCTTAATACGTATATGATGAAAGAGCTCTCAAGAGGATACAAAGAAGATGTTAAACTGAAAAAAATCATTGTAGAGCGAGAAAACAAATTCCATTGAAACATATGCAAATCAAATTACCATATTTATTCATGGATTTGCCCCAGTTGAGTTTTTCTTGCGTATCGTTCCTTTCTGGGCCACAAATAAAGGATAATTATCTTTATAATGGTAACAGGTACAAACAGGAACTGACACCAGTAGCCAATAAGTTGATGATACTAATATTTGTACCTTAATGTACAAACAAATATGCAAAGACACAGCTCATTTTATTTGGTTGCCATGGCGACACAGTGAGAAAGCAATGAATGAAGGTTTGGTGGTACAACTAGGAAAAATATAATACATTTAAAATGAATAGCATTTCCACTTAAAAATGGTTGGCTGTGGCTTCAGTGGCCACAAGAGTGTAAAATATACCAAACTGCCAATCAACACATTTTTGGCATCCATCTCCTCCTAAATGGCTGTAGAAATACAATACTGAAGAGCGACAAAGAAAGCCTTAAAGATATTAAGAGAATCTTTACAACCAACTTAGAAACCTCCCTTAGACATTCACGAAGTCTAAAACTATCCAGTCTACAACTAAAAGTTTGTATGTCTAGGTTCTGCATGTTCTTACCAAACTTTCACAAACTTTCGGAAAAACATTTTGAGTGGACTTGACAACAACTTCAGTTCCCTCTCCGTCCTGTTCCCCATCATCTCCCGCTCCACCCCACGGCCTCCATCCACCAGCTGTCAGACAGGCGTGAAGGCCTCGGCGGAGATGGACAGACAGATGGATGGAAAGCAAGAGTGAGGAGGCGAGGGATGGATGGAAGGAAGGAGGAGAGGGAGAGGTGTGACCCACTTAGCAGAGCCTGGAGTATTTATAGAAGAAAGTGTCCTAATTGGCAAGCCGCTGGGAGAGCGACAGCGCTGCACTGGTACCCTACTCCTTGTCCTTCACCTCCACAACCTTCCCTTCTCCTAGTCCTTTGCTTTCCTCCCATACCAGTTCCTCCTGTCCTCTTTCACCTCGCACAATGTGTCTTCTTTAAGACTTCATCACTCTTTCTGCTGCCCTTCTTATTCCACATGAATAGCCCCCTACCTATCCTTCCACTTCCACCTTTCACCCCTCTTCATCTTCTACGCTCTAACTTTACACTGCAGCCTTCTTCTTCAGCTTTATGCCACTCTTTGTCTTTGCCGTCTTGCGTCACAGCCTACTTGCTTTCTTTCCCCGTTCTTCTTTTGACCTCATTGGCCAGATCTGCTCTCAATTTTCTGACCTGGTATCTCACCAAAGTATGTAATACATCTATCAGTCCTCAACAGTGTCATGTTTTGCATCAATGACGCATGACAAGTAAGATGCCTAAGTATTAGCCACCAAAAAACACATTGTTAAGTTTAGGAAAAAAATAACTACTTGGCTCGAAGAAAGCAATTCATGGTTTGAGTTCAAATAAGTTATCTAAACATATTATATGTTAAATGTGGTATTTTATGTAAGTAACTTACGGATGTTACTTCAAAAAATTCCACATTGCTTTGTCACTGACATGAACCTGGTCTACTGGGAGAAAGTTTTTGGTTATGATCCATCCAACCTAATCTATATCACTATTCGGACGACCTTTTTGAACATGACCTCCATCACATGACTTTCTTCTTCAACCCTGTTTGTGTACTTTTTACACATAATCGGCAAAATGTGACACTGACACGGCGTTCTGTAGTGGACTGACGGTTGTGTTCCCTGCTGCAGTTTGATGCCAGATCTTCTCTCTGTGGTTTTTACGTCACAGAGTTGATCCTGACATATTTCTGTATCTGTGATATTCTATGGGATTCTGAAAGCTCAATCATTGGAGCACATTTCTCTGGACTTCAGGAAGATATGTTTGGAAATCTTTTTCATTATTCGCTGCACACTACAACCTGTTTGTAACAAAACATTGCAGAACCTTTTTAAAACTCTTGTTATTATTTCAAATCATGTTTTAATGCCAGAGTGAGTATATTGATGTAGCATTGTTATTTAACACAACAAGTGTACAGAAGTAGTATGTTGCACTGCATGGTAAAAAGTTTAGAAATGGCCATTGGAAGTTAACTTTATCCATGAATGGTAACTGGGATTTAAAAAACAAACCAAAACTGAAAGATGATAAGGGAAAATAATATTAGATGAATAAATGGATGTAAACATGCAATCATTTCTGGCAATATGGATTGATGAAAGGAAAAACTCACGTAGGAAGTACTCGGAAGCATCCGCCTCATAGTCAGCATCCTCAGGGAAGTGATCTATCTGCTTACACATGCCTTTAAAAGAACCTGTGTGGGAAAGAAAGAAATAAACTGTTATGAATATTGCACACAATTAACAGCTAAAATAACAAACCCAATTTTTGTATGTACATGTGTGTATTTGTGTTTCTGTCCAGGTAAATACCCCCGCATCACTTGGACTGCAGTATAAATTGAAATAATAACAAAGAAAGAAAGAAAGAAAGAAAGAAAGAAAGAAAGAAAGAAAGAAAGAAATAAAGAGAGGTGATACAGGAAGTAGAATCAGAGAAGACGGAGTTTGAAAAACAGTGGTAGGAAAAGAGGAAGCACAGAGGGAGGAATTAAGAATGGATTTAAAATCTCAGAAAGTGATGGAAAAAAGGAAAGATGAAAGGAAGGTTAGATGAAATATTTGAGACAAAGGCGATAAGAAGAGGAAGATAAATTTGTCAACAGCTTTGAAGGAAACACATCACAGGACGGAAAGCGACAGACAGGAGAAGAAGAAGAAGGTGGGAGGAGTTTAATCTAAACTGAGGAGGAGAGGAAAATGCAAATGATAAGAGAGGAAGAAAGGAGAGCTGATAGAGCTGCTCATTAAGAGAGATTGTGTGTGTGTGTGTGTGTGTGTGTGTGTGTGTGTGTGTGTGTGTGTGTGTGCGCACGTGTTTAGCTTGGTTAAGCTCTAGTGGTAATTGTATGCCCTCCCAAACCACTGCAATTAAATGGGCCCTTGTTAATTGCCGATTGAAGGACGAAAGACTAGTGCCCGGCTTTCAATTGGGCATCGGTACACACACACACACACACACACACACACACACACACACACACACACACACACACTGTACCATCAACCCTGTTGTCAATCACCTCACTCTTTCTCACTCATCCTGGTGAGAGCACTAACTGCTAAACTTGAGATATTTTGTATTTCCATCATGGCTACAAAGAAAAGAACAATTTTACACCAAAGCCCAACACATGAAAGTGAGAAAATAAAATGATGACAGGACTCTAACAGCTGCCTGATTCATATTTACATATGTCTGATACACCTCAGCAAACACTCAGGCGAACAAAGTGTTTTTCATCAGGCAGATTTTGATAGATGCATTAAAGAAGATGTTTCAATGGGAAGAGATGCGGAAACCTTTTAGAATCCTGAAAAATGCTTCCATGGCTCCATATTTTCAGTGTAAACTGTGTGAAAAAGCTGCATGTTGAAATTCTGTTCGGTTCCCAATAATAATGATAGTAACAATAAACTTTATTTGTATAGCACCTTTCATACAAGAAATGCAGCTCAAAGGGCTTTACAGCAAGAAAATTACACCGTGTTTCACATAAAAACAGATATAAAGGAGTATTTAGAAATCACGCTGAGAAACGAGATGCAGAAGAACAGATAAAATGCACAAAATGAAACAAATACAATTAAAATATAAAATAAGAAATATTCATTTTAAAGGCGTGGTAGTTTAAGTGCAGGCAAGTGCAAGAGAGCTTCAAGAGTAGCTAGTTAAAGGCTGAAGTAAAGAGGTATGTTTTAAGCTTTCTTTTACAAGTGTTAACTGAGCTAAGAGGACTGATGATGTTTCAGGAGAAAATAATGCACATTTGCATGTTCCTTGTCTCGATTACTTACTGTAATTGTTTTTATTGTGCAAATGGGAGTGGTAATACAGAGTTAATTACACTTGAATCACGCTGTGTGTACTCGAGGGTTAAAGTGTTGATGAGTTGAGGTCTTGTTGGTGATACAATTTGCCTTCCAGTGGACATGAAGGAGGCTCTTCAATCTTGCCTCCTAGAAATCAAGTTTATTTACAACTAAACTGCAACAGCAAATATGTTCAGAAGGAAACATAATAATAACCAGATTATATTTATATTAAGCAATGAAGAAACATGCAATGCACTGGTATGGAAAGTATCAGTTATTTATAAAATATTATTTTTCCAACAAACTATCCAATCTTGAAGCTCAATATGCTCTTTTAGTGACAAACATCATTCAACTTTATGTGGTTATTTTTCGCCACTGGCAGCACTTGGTTGCTGGAACATTTTTATTCTGGTTTAATGCTAAAAACATCTTCCATCAGTTCAGATAGCCGACAATGTGCTCATTGGTTTAACCAGAATCACAATATTTCCCAACCTTAACAAGGCAGACTTTGCCAAAAAAAAAAGACAAAAGGCAGCTGGAGGTGAGAAGACAAGAGGGGTGGGACGATAAATGAAATATCAGTTGAGAGGTGAAATGAGTAAGAGATGGAAGATGAAGGACAAGGAGGACGTGCTTTTGTTACTTGAGCCAAAGCACAGCCCGGAGTCTGGATGCAAACCTTGATGATTGGTGGGAGAGGCGAGGACTTTGTACGTCCACAATCCTTCAGTAACCAGCTCCTGAACGTAATCAATCTTAATGTAATGAGGAACAACTTTTAGCTTTTATAAAGGTGGATTCTAAACTATCAAATTACATCATGTCTTTTAGCTGAAGATTTATGACTGATAGATCTTATTATCTGTGTTGAGAACGGTGTCATCCATAAATAACAATGTTCAAGTAACATGAACAGAAGTTTCCCTGCTTTGATCGTCTTTTAATTAGGGAAAGAATCCTTTCCAAAAAGTACAAACACAAAAGTGAATATACAAAAAACACAGAGATAATCTAATCATAATCTATGTTTAGATAAATAAAGTCCTCCTCTACTCGTAAAATGTATTTTTCTTCTTGTTCCTTCAGTTAAATGTTTGAGCTTCACTGTGCAGGATGATTTACATGCAGAGTTTCAAACTAGAGGGCTGTTTTCACATTCATCTGCACGAAGAGGACATTTTCTCTGCGCTCATTGAAAATCAGATTTTAAGGGGCGGGCCTTCAAGCGTGATTGGTGACATCACAAATAGTTTGCAAAACAAATGGTCCTATTCAATTTCCACAAGCGTAATGTGGAAACTTGATGCCTGCAGTGTGCACACACACTATAAGAATGGACTCTTCAGTGAAATATGAGACGTCTTGTGTCCAGAGGGTAAACTTTATAATACATCTGCATATGAGGGAGAACGATTAGATGTCATTTTGAGGAATTTTACAAAAAAAAAAAAAAATTTTGTGGAAAAACCGTCCTAGAACCAAATTATTTTTGAAAGCACAATATTTTATATACAACCTTTAAGGTGTATATGTGTATATGAGATGTATATATGTAATATACATGTATATATGTGTGGAGGGGATCTTTATAATTGTTGACAGTGTTGAAGTGGAGACACACTTCACAGCTGCGGGAGTGATTATAGTTTGGATTTAGACATAACAGTTAATTAGAAAAGCTGCGTTTTGGATCTGTCTGCTGTTGACAGTTATGGAGAAAAAAAGCAAAACAATTCAAAACATTTTCCTCCTGATTAAGTCGCCCATTTGTACAACTGAAACTGGGTCAATGGCATCACACGATGAGAGTAATAGCAAAAATACTGCTAAAAACATTCCTAGCAAACACAAACACAGTGTGGTTGGTACAGATTTTAGAATCTAGCTCATCCAGGTTTATGTTTACTGCCACATATCGTCCTATAACATATGTTAATTTGGTCTTTGCACCAATTTTAGCATAAAAGGATGTCTATTTTGGGCAGCTACATATAAACAAACCAGTGTTGATCATAGTGTGCCATCCGCTGTATTTATTCAATCATTTCAAACTGTCAAGACCAACATTCTGCGTATGCCCACACTATCTTACAGGAAGTCGGTGATTACATGTAGGTACATGCCGGTCTGTAAATGTGCTCAACAGGAGCATTTACCAACTCAGACAATTACTTTTTTTACATTCCTGTATGATCTCTATTATTCTGTCCATCATCTAACATACGTGTAGCTACAGTATTGTAAAACATTCAAAATGGTGTCCGCCGTGGTTGCTTGGTGATGTACAAAGTGGGAGACGACTGTTCTATTGCTGCCATCACTCCCTCAATTTAAATGAAAACACCTCTTTGTACCTGTGGTTAGCGTTCACCTTTGATGTATTGTTTTGAGCGCTGGTGTCTTCATGCAAATCTCCCACAATGTGTCAAACGCATCAGTTCGCTCACGGTGATGCAGAAACTCCATCGTATCCATTCTCTTTCCACCATCTCTGCTCTCTCCCTTTCACACGCTCCCTCACTCGCTCCAACACACGCCCACCCACGCTGCACCACAAGCACATGTAATCTGGAATTGCATTTTCCCTTTCCTTCTCTTCCTTCTATCTCTCACACACACACACACACACACACACACACACACACACACACACACACACACACACACACACACACACACACACACACACACACACACACACACAACCCTGTGTCTCTCGTTCACTCGCCCTCCTATCTGTCTCTCACATACATACATGTGCCTGTACCCTGAAGACCAGATTCCCATATGAACTGAGCTGCCAGCTCAGCCCTCTGCTCCTCCTCTTTCTCTTTCGTTTTTTATTCTTTCTGCAATTCAAATTAAAAGCACACTTCATTGTCTCGGCAGGGAAGAAGCCTGCGCAGCATATTTCACGGCTGATTTTTGGGTTAAATACATTAATGTACACTCAGTGGCCATTTTATTAGATACACCTATAGTTCTACATATGCAGTGCTAAAATGTAATATGACAATGACTGAGAATTTTAGGCATCATATGAGCAGTTTTTATGGTTGAGCAGATGAATTGAACAGGTGTGCCCTAAAAAGTGATACTGCAAGACAAACTACATCTGCTTTACATTCATTCAAGCTAAATAAATAGTTGCATGTTTTAAGCTGCAGTGATATCAACTAATCTTTTTTCCCCCGGAAATAATACCACAAAAAAAAGCCCTTGTGCCTGCTGTAAATTCCCCATCTGAGAACCTGCTCTGTCCTCCCCTCCTCCTCCTCCCCTCCTCCTCCTACCGCCTCTCGACCCAGTAGTCATGATGGAGTGTCGCTCCTCCAAATTGCCCCTGTTAAATTATACATTCTGCTTAAACATGGAACAGATACTATTATTCCGAGATCAACCTGCACCTCGGGGGTCAAGATGCCTCCGTCACCCACTTATGCTCACAGCGAGAGGGGCCACGGTGTCTCCTGACGGATGATTTATACAAATAAGAAGAGACCTCGGTGACCTCCACTGCTGTCACAAGCCAATCAGAAGCCTGCTTATCGACTGACCTCATCGCTGTTAAGGATAACTTAATGTAGTGTGATGAGAAACTAGCAGACATCATTTTCTGAAGTATGAACATCCTAACCCACTCAATGAGAAACAGAACACTTTGTGTGTGTGTGTGTGTGTGTGTGTGTGTGTGTGTGTGTGTGTGTGTGTGTGTGTGTGTGTGTGTGTTTAAGCATGAGAGATGTGAAGTATAAATGCCCTGCTCTGAACCAACAATGTGTGTTATGCAAATACTTGGCATAGTGTCTTTATTCCTTATGCTAATTATGGCTCATTCTATCTATATGCTAAAGTACCATTAAAGTAATCCTTCAGCTGCAAAGGTGGATGAACATCAGAGACCTCAAAAGAGACGTGTTGCACAGCAAAGGTTGCTATCAGCTCAGTTCAGTGGATTACAACTGTGATGTGCATAAAATGGGTTTCTTTCTTTTCTTGATCTGTTATAGTTAATTCATCGAGGAGCATGTTCCCCTCCTTTCATCCTTTTGTAAACACTTCGTTGCATTCTGTAGGTTTCCACTGAACACAAACATCCGTTTTGCTCGCTGACTGTTAAAAACTGCAACAACATCTCGACCCACAAACACATCGATCCCTCCTCTCTAGAGCAAACTTTCCATTTTCACTGACATGAAAGAACTCCTAAGTTATTTGGTTGGTTGAAAACTGAACTTTTATTGTGTTCATGCTGGAAATAAAGACAATCTGACAAACCTCATCCTGCCACAGGTAGCACCGGGTATTGTTCAAAGAGTTTCGATACCTGCTCCTGAACAATACTTTAATCAAAACTAATTTTACAAAATCCTTTTCAAGAAAAAAAATTAAATACACATTACGAAACAAATCTTTAGCTTCATGCGGTTTACAGAAGAGGAGTGTAGCCCAGGTTTTCTTCAGTAGCAATAATTTACAGATATCTCCTAAACACCTTGTACACGTTATCATTGAACACAGCAGGTCCCTAAACGCCTCACATGAAAGTTATCACTAGATGCTACAACACCCCCCCAAACACAATACAATTGAGGTCCATCATCTCATGAAAAATGGGCTTATTTTCACATGGACCACCAGAAAATGAATAAGAAAGAGTGACTGTAATGAATGACACCACAACGACTTGAAGAAAAAATGAATTGACGATGTGTTTTCAGGGAAAAGTTGAATGGGAGTCTATGGAGTCAAAGCCTTTTTAAAGCCAACCTGTAGTGATCCTCAGTGGTATTACAGTTTAAGACACTTCCGCTATGGTCTAGCTTTTCAGCACCCGAACCTATATCCCCTTTTGTATGCAGCCTATAGATCTTCCCTAAACACCTGACATGCTGTCATTAGACGCCAGCTAGCAAGCTATACGCAGAAAGGCCTTAGTTGCTGCAATGCACACTACTCAGGCAAAACATAGAAAATACAATTTCCCCCAAACTTGAACTTTCTGACGTACATTTTTGGTTGTAAATATTTAGCGGAGAAAAGCATTTGGGATTTAAAGACGTGCTTTCTGGTGTTATAAGCCTTCAATTATTAGTAGTCCATGATTGTTTCACATGACACTGGTGTCTTGTGGCTGGTTAGGATAGAACTGTACTGCTGTCAGACACATTTCAACTGATTTACGAGTTTAAATTGATTGTTTTCGATGCATATTAAAAATAGTTGTTGTCAGATTCAGCAAAAATAATGAAGGTCTGTGACATAGATCAGGAGAAAATTCAACAGGATCAGGACAGCCTTATTGACTTTGCCCTTTGACTTTGCAACTATATAAGTTGAAGCATCAAGGTCAAATTTTGTACAAAAATGTCGTACAAAAATATCCAGTAGACATTCTATAACACATCAGTATGTCGACATTTTATAATTCAGGTCATGACCCCAAAGGAGGAAAAGTCAGGAAGAGAAAGTAATAAACACTGGAAAATGACCTGCAGCGTAATAGGATAATTTATCTAAGACTCAGGTTTAGTATCTGCCTGATTCATGACACCCTCATTCATGATTTCAACTTATTTCTAAAATATGTCAAATCTTATGTTTGTGACACAAAATAAATGTATTTAATTTTGTTCTACTTTTACAGACACAGTTTAGTCTTCTTGATACAAAGTATGTATTTTGTCCTTTTGTAATATAATATGCATTTGGGTTTATAGATTTGACTATACACTAAAAAGTTAGAGAATAAGCAGTCCATTAAACAAGGTCGATACATAAAATGTGACAATATGAACCCCTCACACTTTTCAGGAATAAAACTTTGCCACTTTTCCACTCCATGGGGCAGAGAACAGAGACGACTGAAAAAAAGCATTCACTTCATTAAACGACTTCATTGTGAGCTGTATTTCATTTTAATCTTTGAACCCGGACAGCCCAATTCATTTCCACACAATTTCAGAACACATTTGACAATAGAGAGACCTATTAAAGATAATTGTAATAAATGTGGAATTAGATTCTCACCCTATTTGCTCTAACTAATTTAGAGTAAGCAATTACTTTTCCTATCAGCGGGCATAGACACGTGTGCACACACAACACATAAATTAGTTTGATGTGTAGCTGTGACAGGGAACGAGAACTGCTGCTGCAAAAAAGGCTCCATTCTTTTGATTATTATACTTTTTTTTTTACACTGGCAAGTGGAGCAGCGTGTTGTCATATGACACAAAAAAGAGACAAATGGCTGTTTAATTTTAATTTGGCAGAACATGTGGTGTGATGGCACCAAAGCAACCAGGTGTTCACACTTTTTTTTGGTCCAAATGATTTCATCTCTCAGTGTTAAAACCATTGAGCTGTGGGGTGAAGTTCTGATCCGGAGATAAGGTAGTCTAATGTGTGCAAACATGTGATCGGGCTGTGTTGCAGGAAAAGCTTAAAAGTTACTGCAGGTTTAGATTACTCGTGATTTTATTGTGACACTGGGTCACATCGAAATAGTTGGATGAGACAATTTTTCTTCAACCAAAAAGCCCAGGCAGCCATTGCACCTGGCCAAGAAGCACTGTTACAATCCATAATTGTCATTTGTACATGTTTTTTTTTTTTTTTTTTATCGGGGTGGCATGATGGTGGAGTGGTCAGCACAAGCACTCACAGCAACAAAGTTCTGGGTTAGCAACTTTCTGGGGCTTTTTTTGTATTGCATGTTCTCCCTGTTCCTGTGTGTTTTCTCCGGGTGCTCCAACTTACTCCCATGGTCTAAAAACATGCTCGCAAGGTTGATTGATAATTCTAAATTGGCTTTCTGTGTAAATGGTGTTGAAGAATCCTGTTTCTAACTTTGTTGTAGTTGGTGTTTATATTTATACCAGTATATGGTGAGCATACAGACACTGAGTGTGGGTCTGGGAAGGTAGTCCAACCAAGATCATTGACAGAGTTGAGCATTTTATCCAGAAGAATAACAGGGTCAAAAGGTGACAGTATGTCAATGTTTACATGCAGGTTTACATGCAGATGTTAATGACAAATTAGATCACAGGGACTAGCAGACAGTTGATAATTACAGAAGACCAGGAGATTTTTTGATTACCACAATCACACAGATGCAAACCTCAGGATAAATATATACTATTTAGTATATTATTTCACATCAAAAAATGGTCAAAGAGTCTGCATTGGAAGTCTTAATCACTGGTCATGGTTTTCTGTTTCTGTGTTGACCCTGTGCTGGTCTGGCTACCCGTCCAGGGTGTTCCCTCACCTCTGCCAAAATTCAGCTGGGATAGGCTCCACTTACTGAGGTTTAGAGGTACCTGTAAAGAGATACTCTTGGACAGATCCAGTTGCCTGGTTCTGCCCAACTACTGCTCACAGCTTCTGTCTTTTGCTGTGATTATAGTCTGGAAACCCTGTTTTCATTAAGGTTTGTTCAGTCGCTCTGAAGGGTGCAGCAATCAGAGATATGTGGGAAGAGCTAAGTGCAACAACATTGAAGAAGTTTCAACAATGAAATGGTGGTAGTTTTGGTGACCGATATATGGTAAATGGTTGTCAATGCCAATTGGTTCTCCAATAGTTGAAGATGAACACAAGTCTTACACCCATTTGGATGCAACAATTAGAAACACTCCTCAATGGAGCGCATACAGACCCACATATTCACACAGTGACTTTGGGTCTGCTCATACCAGGCTACAGAGCCAGGCTATGCTAAACTACGCTAACCAGTTGTTGCATGGTAAATAAATAAGAGTCTTGTCATGTAATTCTTGGTGAATAAATGTACTTCAGAAAATGTCAAAACATTCCTTTGAGCCAACACATCACACAGATCAGAATGGTTATGTAAAAGTCTGCGTTATTTAAATATTAATTTCAGCAATATCCATGGGTGCAACAGATAGTATGGTTAAAGTTAGACCACTAATACGTAGTTGAAGTTTGGAAAATTGCTGAATTTGACAAGATAACGTGCATGTGAGAAGCGTCATGCTTCACCACACCCACTCAGATCTCAAGCCATAATCACAATGTATGTGCATGCTTGCATCACGGGTGCTGAGGCTGTTTCCCATCATGCATTGTTCATTAGTGTACCCAGTGACACAACAGTTGCTGACATCTCCTTGTTAATATTTATTTCATTACTTTGGCTTGAACATTTCTTTTGATTGTACGTACAGACTAAAGTTTGCTGAATAATATATTCACATAATTTTTCAAGAGCTAGAAAAGCTGCAACACTTTTTTTGGGACAGAGCTGAAGAGCGGCGGAAGGTCAGCGGTTAAAAGTAGGACTTGTATCTCAGGCATGCAGCACTCTCAGTACAAGAATGTTACAACTTGGTGAGTGCCTACTCGCCTCGAACAAGGGTTGGTGATTTTAGGAACGCATTAACCCACCTCACTCTCCCCCCAAGCAGCTACAGCAATTTGAAAGTGCCGGCTGTAACAGGATCTAAAGCGACAACTGTGTGGTGAAAACAAGGCCATGATTAAAATCTGTGTGCCTGGTTACAATGTGAAGATGCAGGGTACATTTCAATGGCACATCCATGCAAAATAGATGCGTAGACTTAGACTTGGTGTTGTTGTAACCACATGCACTTAGGCCTGTCACAATTGGAATCATCTAATGACTATTTCTGCATCGTTTCCCCCGACGGAGGTTTGACTGGAGCTTTTTTTTTAATGATGTCATCTCTTCTTCTGCTGCTTCTTTAATGACAGATGACTGAGAATTAGCGCCACTACAGTACATTGCTTATTTTGATTATTGGTCATGTCATTGTGAGTAATTTCTTTGCATATTTCAGTAATTGACTTCATATATTTAAGTTGTTATTTATGTCATATCTGCACTGTGCCTCTTTTGAGGCCTAAAAGGCAATTAAATGTATGTGTACCTGTTTGAGTGTTCAAGGCCATAAATGGCTCTTCTTTTTCACAAGGTGCATTTATATTATTAAACAATGATAACACGTGTACTATAAAAGTGGCATAAAAGGAACAGAAACAAACAATTGAATAATGAATCCCAGTGATTAACAGTCAACTAAAGTTCATGATCATGAGATCCCTACTTTTACTCTTTTTACTAATCGGACAATATTTACTCTTATTTCCAGAGGGTCTCTCCTGTTCAACTACATATTTCAACTCGACAGCATCTCAGAGAAGTTTACTTTGTGGCAGAGCTGGTTAATGTGGAATTTGATGAAACAACGCGACTCAGATGATACAGGAGCTTCCTACATTTTGTTAAGATGGTTTGAAGTTAGTAAAGAGTGCAAATTCATATGTCAAAGTTAAGACTTGGTGCATCTTGATGTATCGTGTATTGGATTTTACCTTTTAGTTTATAATGTTCAATTCTATTGCATGATTGTTAGAGTGATAAGACACTGTCCTTGATGACGGAGCACATAACCCCATCTATGGATGTACTGCAGGCACAATTTTTCAGATGGGATCACAAAAGGGTCAAATAGTCAAACAGTTACAAACAATTAACAATTAATGTTTTAATGGTGAGGAACATCAACCTGCAAACAACCACACTGCCCCCCTTTTGAGAAATCCCCGAGCGCTTTCTCTGGTCCCTCCACTGCTCTATCCTAGTTTTGTTTAGTGAAACTTTCTGAAATGTTTTCCTCCCCCTCCCACTCAGATGAATTCCTTTGGCACAGAGGAAAATGCAGAGAGAAAAGGAGGGAAATGAGGTAATGAAAAGAGTGAGACAGGGAAGGGAGGGGAAGAGATGAGGAGAGAGACAGAAAGGAGACATGTGAGACACAAGAGGGGGACAGAAATGACAGAAGTGTTAGACTCACAAAGCTGATAGCTTCTCTGCGAAGCTCATTGATAAATGAGGCAACAGATGTTTGGTCCTGTATAAAATTACACCCGTCTGCTATATGTAGAGCAGCTACCTGCCCTCATTCTGCAGCTCCACATTCCATCCTCCCAAAAGCCTCCCTGCTGCAACACGCTGGGCAGCTGAGCCTCAGTCTGATGGGAGCTCAGATTATTTCACCATTACTGTGACAGAAAACCAACATTTCACTTAAAGTTTCACATTTCCTTACATAATATGATGGTATCACAAATGTTTCCTATATATATATTTTTTTTTTAATTTTTTTTTTTATAGCAAGTCACTGAGGCTGATATCAGTTACATGGACTGGAAATATTGTAAGTGATGTGGATCGTTTTGTACGTATTTATTTTAAGAACTTTGGGATTTCCTCACTTAGACAGAAATCTGTCTGGGTTTGACACAAAGTTTCAAATGTTAAAACAAAAAGGAACTGCAGTGAAGGGGGCCGTACAGGAAACAAATCACATCGCAATATGTTTCTAACATGCTGACAATGTCATTATTGATTAATGTGATGTCTGAGTCATTTGAAATTATTGTGTTCAATTGCAGCACTCTGAATACACTTAAACACCAACAGGACTATCATAGTGATCATCTACAAAAAAAAAAATAAACATTTTAAAAAAAAAATCCCTTTGGTTACTGACTTGAGCTCCACTTGCAAATGTTTGAGGCACTCAGCTAATGTAAATAGTTCCATCATACTGGGAGTTATCCTTTTTTCTACGTAATGTTTCCGTAGTGTTACATTAGTTAAAGTTCAGGAAGTGTTACATTCATGTACTACACATAGAGGTGTTTGTTCAAACCCTGTTTGTGGTTAGGTTGAGACAACAAGAGCACTTTGGTTAATTGTAGTGACAGATTGTGTTTTTTGTAAACGAATTGTCATACAGTGTTCAGCACTCATTTAAAGATCTTTGCCTCGTCCACCCTGTAAAGGGACCAGCCCGTATCTGTTATAAAAAAAAAATCAAATAGCGCCATTTTTGAAGGTTACCAACCATGCACATTGACGAAACAGGCTGCCGAGTATGACTATGACTAAGATGGATGTAGTATTCATTGTGCTTCATTTCTGTTACATCTAATTTGGTAGAGTCACAGAGTGCAGTCTTTTAAAACAGGTTTAATAATATCATTGTCACTGACTTGTTGTTATAAGGCCTTTTATTTACCCTCTAATTTACAATTTTGATTATGCGTGAGTATGAATGTCAGTTTTTCTAAAACTCTGGCCTTTTGATGGTGATAAGGAGACTTATTGTATTTCAAGTTTCTCCTAAATGTCTTTTACACGTCAAAGCCCATGGTAATTAATTTCCGCTAGTTACAGTTACAATTTTGTAGCTTTTACTGACAAAAATGTGGCTGTTTTTTCAGGTTTTCAAAAAATGACCTCGGGCCTAAGGGGTTTAACCATCAGCTAGAAGAAGACTGGTGTTGGCTAATTGTGATCAAATGGTGGAGGGATTGTTGTCAAGTCTGGAAGGGCAGTTAATGAAGCCTGTGCAGATCTGTATATGTAGTGCGAACAGTTTAACGGCTACGAGAGAAAAACTCAATTGTACAGATTAACATAACAAGGAGAGGTGGAAAATTTAAATCTTCACGGTGTTCCTCAACGATTTACCTCATCGTTTCGGACACATCTTAACCATTGAGAACCCGAGGACACTATTCCTGTCCAAACCAGGCACGCCCCTGAACATAACTCTAATTAAGTATGGAATTATTTTCAGTAGAACTTCCAGAACACTGATCAGAAGGAATTAATTTAGTTGATGACACCATAATAACTTAGGGAAAAAAAAAGTGGCTTTGTATTTCACAAGAAAAACTGATGCTTTTTCAATGGGAGTCTATTGGAGCCAGAGGCTATCTGCTGCCAGCCCCTAGTGGCCATCAGTGGGATAGCACTTTAAGAAACATCCACACTGGCTTCACTTTTCAGACCCAGAATATATATACAGAGTCTATGATTGTAACGTGAGGTACTAATGTGATATTCTGACTCAGAAGATTATATTACACCTAATACATATTTTGGGCAATGAATAAACCCATCCTCATAAATATAGCATACATTCATAAAGTCATGAGTCACCCTAAAATCTTTACGTAATCATTTTTTGAAAACAGAGTCATCATCAGTTTCTGGGCAATTGATCTAATAGAGATTAAAGCAGAGGTCTTATTAGCAGCCCGTAGAGTGATTAGCTTGTACCGTATAGTGCAATTAGAACACAGACACACTCACAATACAATTTTGTTGGATTTACAAAATGAAATGTTCATTGTGTGGTAGACTAGGAAGTTGAATGGATAGCTAATCATGGTCATAATGTCACACATTACACCACATTAAGATACATTCACGCTCCGGTGGAGAACACAAGTGTAAATGGGTCAGAATCAGCCATTAGCTCCTGAAGGTTGACTGACAGGACCGCGAGAGCAGGCAAGATAGTGGGTCAATGACCAATGAATAGTGAGCTCTCTCCCTGTTCCCCCCTAATGTCTCTCATCCACTGTATTTCCTCCCCATCCAGCTTTCTCTCCTTCTACCCCCCCACACCCCACCCCACCACCCTCCCATGCCCCCCAGTGTGTCTGTGATGGCAGTTGCGTAACATTACTAAAGAAACAGCACACCAGTGAGCAGCATCAGTGAGGGGGGGTTGGGGGGGGGATTGGGGGGGTGAGCAGGGAGCACTGACCCAATATCTAATGAAAGAGCAAAGAGATGAAGGGGAAGAGAGGGGGAAAAAACAAAACTAGTGGAGATGGAGAGCAGGGAGAGAGGGCAGAGGCGAAGTCAACCCAAGAGACAAGAGATGGAGAAAATAAAGGCAGAAAAGAGAAAGATGTGGAGGCCGGGCATGGGGAAATATGGAGGAGAGGAGGAGTGTAAAAAGAAGAGGGAGAAACAGAGAGAGAGGGAGAGAGGCTAGAGGAGGGAGAGGAGGAAAGAGACAGAGAGGGGCAGACAATGAATTCAGGCAAAAAGAGCCAGGACATTTAAACTATAAATAACCAAGATACTAGCAGCAACACTGGTTTTCTCTTTCTCTCGCTCCATCTTTCTAGCATCCTTCCCCCTTTAATTCAAACAACCCCTCCTCTCTGTCTTCATGTATACATTTTTGTTCTGTTTGATAAAGGCCACTGACTTCAGAGGGGGATCCTCTACCAATCAAAGTAGAAAGATGATTTCCATTTGAATTTGTTTACATTCTTCAAGAAAGAAAAAAAATCACCTGGCGTTGATGAATTATTTCAGCTGTGAAACATTAAATTTGTTAAAGGTGCTGATCATCATCATTTGTTTTCCAGTTTCCTTGTTTTCGGTCTTTAGAATTTATTGAATAATGGCGCCATCAAGACTTACAGCTAAAAATGTGTCACATGTAGCCTTATTTTATGGCCGTACTTTGTGTTCTGACACCAATTTGAAGTTTATAAGAAAAAAACGAATTACATATTATTATAAGAAAACAAAAATGACATCACACATTAGAGTACAAATCTTAAATGTTCCTCCTGTTTAGAGGTGGGGAGTGTAACCCAGTCTGATTTCTGTTGCCACGATTAACAGATGTCTCCCGGACATCAGATGTCACATGCAAGTCATTGTTAGAGGCTACAATTTATGTTCCTAAACTCATATGAAGCTATGGCTAGACACTACAATTTACCTGCGTTTCCTAAACGCCTCACATGCCGTCAGTAGACGCTGGTTAGCTGCTTGTGCACAAAGAGGCCTTCAGTCACAGTGAGACAGCGCTCAGCCTAAAATTAGTTTGAAAAGAGTGAAATAAGGCATCCTACTGTAAGAGTTACTTACTTGAGTTAAAACACTGATTTTACGTGGGTTGTCCAAGTAGAGGCAACATATGGTACACATGCTGATGAGAAAAAGTTATGCGTTTCAAAAATTCAAAATTTCAAAATTTGGTAGTGAATGACAAGGCATTTAAACAAACAAACAAACAAAAAAAGATTTACTACTGTTTACTACTGAATTTTTCGAGTTCTCATTTGGTCAATGTCATGTGAATAAGTTTGCAGAAAATTAAAAGGTGTGTGCAATCTGACAACCACTTTTTAAATGATGCTCATCTATTTCAAATAGATTAACCTCATTGGATGGTCATTCACTCATTGAGGTCATTCATTACCTGGGATTTTACCGATAGCCAAGCCAAGGTCAGCTATGACTGAACACAGTGACAGGCAGGCAGGATTTGTTCCAGGGCATGTTGAGTGGACAAGTGCCGATCTAAGACATGAACATATCTTAATTTCAGTCAACTGATACTTAACAATATTCCAATCTTTCCCAGGTTTGTCCCAAATTGAAAGGCCACACAAGCTCACACAATTTGCATGGCCTTCAAAAGTACTTTTTAAGAATGGTCATGCATGGCTTCGTAAGTTGTGTATGTTTATCAGACATTAGCCAAGTTGCCAGATTGTCAATAAAACACATTCTACACACACAATCTACACACTACATACAATTTGAACCCTAAATGTCGTTAGAATCTGGCAACACGCAACCAGTATGAAATAGCAGGCAGTTGCTAGTAATTTGTCGGTTGATGTAGGTTGTGTGCTGTGTGAGAAAAAAATATTCTGTCGCTGCTAATTTTGTAGGAACATTTAGAGATAGAGAGAACAGTTTCTAATGTGGTGATCAACTTCATGCATGAAGTTCAAATTCACATAAACGCACACCTGAGATTAAACTAAATCAAAGCAATGATGTTGGCTTCCCTGTCCATCTCCTCTCTCACTCTCACCGTGGGAGAGCAGCTAAAACCAGAATAACACCTCAGATCATGTGGCAATATTTCAAGCACGCCAGGAAATACTGGTGCAGGTGAGGACTGCTGGCTGCTGTAATTTAATGAACGTCAGTGATGGCCGTGATCCGGGGTTTTAGTCTCTGTGCTCAAACGTGTTTGCGTGCGACAGGAAAATCAGACCTAAAATCAGGTAGATATCCAGCAGATATCCTCATCTTCATCTATAAAAGGGAGAGCTGACTGAGCACTTATGAGCTGTCATGCATCTGTTCATTCAGTTACGCACATTCACATCTGGGAGCTTCAAAGTTCAATCACAGTTCTTCAATATCCAGGTTATGAGCTTCCCTCAAACAACCCCTCAGAACTGCTTGTTGAGGGAAAAATGCAGCGCAGGCATGTGTGTATGTATGAAGAAGAACAAGCAGAATGGGATTCATGTGTGCAGCTATTTGTGCCTTCATGTGTATGAATGCATTTATACATGTATGTACAGTATGTGTGTGCATTTACGCAGGCATTTCCACATATGTGTTTGGCTGTGTGTTTGCACACGCATGTGAGAAAGCTCAAGTGCGTGTGTGTGTGTGTGTGTGTGTGTGTGTGTGTGTGTGTGTGTGTGTGTGTGTGTGTGTGTGTGTGTGTGTATATACACTCATATGAATATGACCCATTAGCTGTGATCCACAGGCAAGACATGTTAACAGGTTTGGCTACCACTGAGAGGATTGGTAAGAAACCACCAGGAGCTGTGTGTGTGTGTGTGTGTGTGTGTGTGTGTGTGTGTGTGTGTGTGTGTGTGTGTGTGTGTGTGTGTGTGTGTGTGTGTGTGTGTGTGTGTGTGTGTGTGTGTGTGTGTGTGTTTGTGTTTGTCCATGTGCATACATGTGTACGCCCAGCTGCGTGTGTTTGTGTGTGTGAGGTCCCATTGAGTCAGTGGAAGGAAAGCAGGGGGTATGCGTGGTGGGGGGGGGGGGGGGGGGGGGGTGAGGGTGGGGGGCTATGACTCATCCACTGCATGGGCCTCTGGCTCTCTCCCTCGCTCACTCGCTGTCTTTCCCTGCATAGCAACGGCTGTGCAAAAGCTCATATACGTCCATAGCAACCAGCACTGACAGTGTGCTTGCCTATAAACACTCCACTAACAGGTCAGAAGGACCCAGGAAATCACACACACACCAATCCATATGCACAAATATCTCGATTGGTCAAGTAAACACATGTAAATGAGAGATATTGCTGTTTTCTTCACAGTGTAAGAATAGTAGCATATAAAATGGTGCAAAACAGAATTACCAGGAATGAAACAAATTTGTTCATAACCAAAACATAAACCTGAGCCAAAATATTGTCATCCAATCTTGAAGCTGCAATAATCAATGTTTTTATGCTATTAATGGGTCAAATAACCCACCAGAGTCCGTGGAGTGTGATTTATTATGGAAATATGCTGCTATTTAAATCATCGCTCAGTGAGCGCGGGGAGAGTTTAAGTGAATGAAGGACAGTTATTTTTGTTTTATTTCTGCAAAATCCTGGATGAATGACAGTTTTTATGTGTCACTCTTTTTTTCCAATATTATTTTCATTTGCGTCGAGCATCTGCACACAGAGAGATCCAGGAGTTCAGTGGAACACGCTGACGTTGTGTCATAGTTTTTCTGCTGGTTGCCTGTTTGTCAGCCCCCTGATATTCCCCGCTGTTCCAAACCGTACCATTACCTCCTCATCTACTGGTTCACCTCTTCCCATCCTTCCTCAGTCATCTGACCCATACCTTCCGACACACCTGTCCGTCATTTGTCTAATTATAGACAGTTTATATGCTTGTGCTTCTGCATCCAGCTCTCCTGTTTCCAGCTTGTCTGCATGTTTCTTATGACAGTTTGCTTTTCTACCGTTCAGACTCTGCAGCCTGTAATGAAGTTTATCGCTGTTTGGACTCAGCAAACATTATCTTTTGTTTTATTTCCGACCCGCCTGTCTCTGAGGACGGCTCCACACCTGGAAGTCTCAATCAATGTCCGAACATTGTGTAAATTTGATTGTTAGTTTTGGTTTGACAGGAATTTTGGAACGCACAAAAGACCTTCGCATGAAATACGCACATCCTGTCATCAACACCGAGGTAGGCTACTTCTCCCGATACTTGTTGGTAGACGCCGTGCCGCAGACGACAACGTGAATTTTGTCAGAAGCCTTTTTTTTTTTTTTTTTTAATATGAAGAGAAAACAACTGATTCATTTCATTACCATTATACGACTACTAGTACCTTTTTTTCTTTCCAGAAAATAGATTTCAGCATTTTCATGTTTTCATGTTTTATTAAGTTGAATTTTGATTTCTGTGAAATGCTTTGCCTCCTCTCCTCTTTTTATGCCTCCTTTTTCAGTTCTTCTTCTTCTGTTATGTATAGGGAGACAATAGCCTGCTCAACTTCCTGTGATTGGTCCAAAAAATCCGAACCATCCAAAATGTTTTTTGAGAATGGAAACAGACGACTCATGGTACATTCTGATCTGGTGTGTGGTCCGAGGCTCCTTTCATACACCTGCCCTTTTGGTTCAAGCCAAACTTAGCCTGAAAATACTGGGGCAGGTGAGGACTGCTGGCAGAAGTCAGAAGGTTGTCAGATCAAAAATGCTAGGTTCAAATGCACCCTCAGTCTTACTGTTGAGTCTGTTGTCTGTGGAAATGAATTTTTAAATGTTGTCTAATAAGTAGATCAAGAACGTAGACATTTTGACAATACGTGTGAGTAATATGTTCACTGAAAACAAAATAAGTAATCTTGTCCGACAACATACATTTTTAGGGACCACAGTATTATGAAAGTAGTCAAATAGTTATGTTTAGGTACTTACTTTGTACCTTTGAACGCAACCGAACCAGCAATTACCATACGTTGCCACCCACATGTAATGTAACTGGGAAAACGATGTAGTTGCATTTTATTACCTTCGTTCCTGAGAGACCGAGCATCACAACCCTGCTGTGCAACGGTGGCTAAAAGGTACCCAGCTGCTACTGAGGCCGAAGCATCTTAATAGTGATAGATGGGACAAATACTGAAGCTTGTAAGCCATGCTGGAGATGGATGATGTTTCCCAAAAAGCTCAGCTGCAGTCTTTTTTCCCAAATCAGCACAGGAGTAAACAAGATGAAAGTGTTGTTGGTCACTATCAGCTGATGTTTCTGCGGTCATAAAACACAAACAAGTTTCCAGTGTCTGCTTTTTCAACTTGCTTGCTGTGTCAACAACATTAACTATGACTAAGAGTCACTCAAAGCAGCGTCAGTCATCACCTCGGCACACTCTTAAGATCTCCTCTTCCTCTCGCCTCACCTCTCCTCTCCCCCTCTCATTACAGATGTTGATCTCAGTACAGATGTTGTTTGGAAAGCCCTCTCCGGTACACATCCACAGCTACCTCTCCCTCCTTCGCAGATGTTGTTTGGCATATGTCTACACGTCCCCGTCTTCCTGTTTTTTGTGTGTTTTTTTTTGCCTCCCCCCATCTCTCTCTCTGCACCTTCTCCTCTCCACCACATTCTGTTTGTCTCTCCATCTGCTCTTTCTCCCAATTTTCCTTCCTTTCTCCACCCCTCATCTCGTCTCTCTTTTCCTCCCTCTCCGTCTACACATACCCAACTGTTCCTGCTCTCAATTTCTCCCCTTCCCTCGTGTGTGTGTGTGTGTGTGTGTGTGTGTGTGTGTGTGTGTGTGTGTATTTTTTCTCCCCTCCTCGCTTTCATACTTTTCCTCCATCCTCAGCCCAATTCTCCGTCTCACCCGACAGTGACATCCCTCCCAGATGTTTCTGGACACAGATGATCTCTCCTGCAGTGATAATAAAACTGAAAAGTCTCCCGAGGCAAAAGAAGTACTTGTTGTTTGGGTTGGGTGGGTCGGTCACAGTAATATGCTTGCAGCCTGCATAAAGAGAGCAACACATACTGTCACGCAAGCTGGGAAACTGTGTGTTTGTGTGCATGTGGATGTTGTACTAAGTGTGTGGGCATGTTTTAAACCCAGGCTTCAGATTCATTTTTTGGTGCCTGAAGATTGTTTCCTTCTTGGTTTCAAGCTGCACAGGAAAGAACCAAGAGGCCCCACCTGGACACTGAAGCTGCAGGGTTTTGGGCTTGGTAACACCAACATTCATAAGAAATCAAATGAAACATTTTTCTATTTTGGTCCAAAATTATTTGCATTTTTTTTAATTTTTTTTTTTAAAATAAAATCCTGCTGAAGGAGCGTTTTTTTTTCCAGCTCTGCTTCACACAAGTAGCCCATAGCCAGACCCAAATTAACTGCGTAAATATATTTGTCCAGGCACGCTCCATAGAGATTCGTTCGCAGTTGTTCCATTCTAGTGGGTGTAGACCTCAGGTAAGTTTTAACCAATCAGCATGGCCCGACACCGGCCAACCCTCGGCCATCACTTAAACTAACGAGGGCCCGTGTCCGCCAAAGCGTTTTATCCTGAGCACAGCGTATTTTGTAATTGTTTTTAATAAACACCAGCAGCTTGACAAGACGCTGAGAGTTTATTCTGCGCTGAGCGCTGAACGTTCGGGGTCGCCGCTACGCTCACCACTTTCATCAGTCGTCCAATCACAGTGAAGGAAAGGCTGGACAAACGCGCTTAACCATCGACACTGGTCGGTGATTGGTCCGCCCTTCAGAGGGCCTGAGCGAAGGGTAACATGAACAGCGTATCAGCACGGAAGCCTGAAGCTGTGAGCGATCGGCTGGTGGAGCCAGGCTATCACACGGG